>NC_071400.1:96930069-97242832 GCF_022682495.2 Desmodus rotundus | reverse complement strand
AATACGTAACATGTACTCTTTGTACGCATTTCTTCCACAGAATGTGTTTCTAAAGTTCACACATATAATCTTGTGTGTCAATGGTTTGTTCTTTTTTGTTGTTATGAAGTAGTCTATTACACAAATATACCACAAACCCTGTTAATGGATATTTGTAGGGTTTTTAAAAAATATTTTGGGACTATTATGAATAGCACTGCAAAGAAAACATGTATAAGCCTTTGTTTGGATAGGTGTATTTGTTTCCCTGGGGTGTATAACTAGGAGTGAAATTCTAATATTAACAAAGAGAAAATACCAATCATTAAACCTAATTTTTATATCAACATAAAGACTTGAAGGGTACAATGGTAACCACTCATTTATTTTATATAAAGTAAAAACAGATGAACCATTTTTATTAACAAATCAGGAACGATATACTAGCACAGCTAACAGAAAGGTGAACCTAGAATTTGTCCTAAAATAGAAACTTTTTATAGTGAAAGAACATTATTAATATTTGCATTGGGACCATTTAATGAAGACTTCCTTGAGAAAACTGAGTCTTAGGGTCACTGAAGCTAACTCTGCCTGAGAAGATGAACGCTAGGGCCAGATACCTAATGTCAACTTCACAATTAACTTCTTTTTACCTTGGTCAACTTGTTTAAGTCTTTGTCTTTAATCATGACATTGGTCAGAAGCTTCTTCACTAAAACTTTATAAATACTCCATAAAGGGCAAGTCATAAATACTAAACCTCAAAGCCAATAGAACTGTCCAGGGAGGACTGAGCGCTGGAATGCAGAATCCCAGGGCTGAGACATACGCTTTCAAGAGCTTGGCTGTACCCTCATCTAAAGTGCCACTCAATTTATGAGGTTCTCTCTTCCCTTTCATTTTCTCTTCTAGTTCTGAATCCATTCTGGCTTAAAATTCGTTTAGGCTAGCCACATATGCTCTATGTTATCTCACGGAAGAGAAGTGAACTACAGATTCCATCAGAGGTTGAGACACAGTAGGCAGTATCTCTTTTTCATGCTTTAGTCACTGGACTTATGGTGTGATGAGAATCCCAGAAGCACAATGTGACAGCACCTGAAATCTTCGCTAAATCAAATAGCATGAAATTGTTTCATCCAGCTGACTCTCAACATTGGATGGAGGGGGACTGGAGTTACTCGTGGAAGCTAATGTTTTTAGCCTTATGTGGGATAACAATGATGCTTTTTATTTCTACCATGTTTAAAAGCTTGAAAGCAACCCTACACAATAACCATAAAGTTGCAATGCCTTTTGAATATAAGGGACTGCCAGTTTTTACAGGCATTTAAAGACATTTGTCTTTCACTCACCTGTAAGTGGAACCTAATCAACAAAACAAACAAGCAAGCAAAATATAACCAGAGACATGGAAATAAAGAACAAACTGGCAGTAACCAGGGTGGATGGGGCGAGGGTTAATGGCAGAAAATAGGGGAAGGTCCATCAAGGGAACACGTACTAAGCACACATGGACAAAGCCAAAGGCGGTAGGTTCAAGGGTGGGAGGCAGGAATGGTTCAAGGGTGGGGGACCATGGTGGGGTGAAAATGGAGACAAGTGTACTTGAAAAACAGTAATAAAAAAAATAAAAAAATAAAACTACATTTGTCAAAAATCAGAGATAGAAAATTCAAAACTGATATACCATCTCTTGAAAAGGAAACAATATATACTGGCTACATTTACAAAATTCCCAGGTTCACTGCATTGAAATGAGGAGTTGCATAGAAAGAGTAAATTTAGGTGGAATGATGATCTGAGATTAAGGACATTGTGTTTCCTACTGCGGAAAGCGGCCATTCCAAATGAATGAATTGGAGAGTCATAGCCTATTACAGAAGTTTAGGTTAGAAAAAGGACTAGAAATATAGGATAAGATTAGAAAACTAAAATAACATTTATAACAAAAATTTCTTTTGGACAAATCCTTATTTTATAAAATCATTATTATCTTAATGCTAAGTTCATATTTTCTAACAAAGTTTAAAACATTTTTGGCTAAGTCTGTATCTTCTAGCTGATGTAAAAAATTAACCAATGTGGTCACATTTTTATATTTTAATAACATCTGTACCTACACTAAATGTCCAGTGAAATACTCAGGGGCATCTATCCCAGAGAGATGAAAATTTATGTCCATATATAAATGTGCACAAAACATTCATAGCAGCTTTACTGTAATAGTCAACAAGTGGAAACCCAAATATCCATCAACTGATGAGCAGATAAACAAACGGGTATGTTCATACTGTGGAATACCACTTAACAATAAAAACTGAAACATGCAACAATTTAGATGACTCTCCAGATAATTATCTAATTTCAAAAGCCCACGTACTAGATGATTATATTTATGAAAAATTGTCAAACTAGGTAAATTATAGAGGTGGGGAACAGACTATTGGTTGCCAATGGTTAGATATGGTGAGGGTCAGTGGCATGAGCGGCATGAAGGACCCTGGTGGTCACGGAACAGTTCTGTATCATAATTGTGGTGGTGGTGGTGGTTACACAATTTATAAATGTGATAGAATGAAACTATACACACACTGAACCAATGTCAATTTCATGACTTTGACACTGATGTGTATAAGATATCACCACTGGAGGAAACGGTATAGGTATGGTATTATCTCTGAATTATTTTTTACAGCTCCCTGTAAATCTAATTATTTCAAAGTCATTTTTAAGTATATTTTATTGATTATGCTATTACAGTTGACCCATTTTTTCTCCCTTTATCCCCGTCCACCCAGCAACCCCCCCTTAGTTCATGTCCATGGGTTATACATATAAGTTCTTTGGCTTCTCCATTTCCCATACTATTCTTAACCTCCCATGTCTATTTTGTGCCTACCAATTATGCTTCTTATTCCCTGTACCTTTTCCACCCATTCTTCCACCCTTTCCTGCTGATAACCCTCCATGTGATCTCCATTTCTGTGATTCTGTTCCTGTTCTAGTTGTTTGCTTAGTTTGTTTGTTCTTTTTTTTAGGTTCAGTTGTTGATAGTTATGAGTTTGTTGTGATTTTACTGTTCATAGTTTTTGATCTTCTTTTTCTTAGATATGTCCCTTTAACATTTCATATAATAAGGGCTGGGTGATGATGAACTCTTTTACCTTATCTGGGAAGCACTTTATCTGCCCTTCCATTCTAAATGATAGCTTTGCTGGATAGAGTCATCTTGGATGTAGGTCCTTGCTTCTCATGACTTCAAATAGTTCTTTCCAGCCCCTTCTTGCCTGCAAGGTTTCTTTTGAGAAATCAGCTGAGAGTCTTTATGGGAACTCCTTTGTAGGTAACTGTCTCCTTTTGTTTTGCTGCTTTTAAGATTCTCTCCTTATCTTTAATCTTGGGTGATTTAATTATGATATGTTCTTGGTGTGTTTCTCCTTGGATCCGACTTATTTGGGACTCTGAGCTTCTTAGACTTGCATGTCTAGTTCCTTTGCCAGATTGGGGAACTTTTCCTTCATTATTTTTTCAAGTAAGTTTTCAATTTCTTGCTCTTCCTCTTCTCCTTCTGGCACCCCTATGATTCAGATGTTGTAATGTTTAAGGTTGTCCCAGAAGTTACTCAGCTTCTCCTCATATTTTTGCATTCTTGTTTCTTCATTCTGTTCTGCTTGAATGTTTATTTCTTCCCTTTGTTCCAAATCATTGATTTGAGTCCTAGTTTCCTTACTTTCACTGTTGGTTCCCTGAATATTTTCCTTTATTTCACTTTGAATAGCCTTCACTTCTTCCTTTATTTTGCAACCATACTCAATCATTTCTGTGAGCATCCTGACTTCCAATGTTTTGAAATCTGCATCTGATAGGTTGGCTATCTCTCCTCATCACTTAGTTCTTTTTCTGGAGTTTTTATCTGTTCTCAAAGTCATTTTTTTCTATATCTGTATACACTCACTCACTGACTCACTCATGAGGCTTGCCCCCTACCTTTTCAGGGTCATTGCCTCCTGGAAAAAAATCCTTCCTAACATGAATTTTCCTAAGTAAAAAAAAAATCACAGTGAATAGAAATTATTGTTACAAATTTCTGACACTCAAATTAAACCTATTTATGCTAAAGCAAAGTCAAGTCACATTAAAATGAATCCAATCATGTCATTATGTAACATGAGCTGTTATAACATGACATAAGAAGGACATGGTCTTTTAATTCCTCACTAACACGGTTGTCTATCTGTATACATTCCACTCTTTCTTAGCAGTTAGGTAGTGTTCATAGAAGCCTGTAGTTGTAGCACATACATTTGACACTTACTGTTTAAGTAATTGCACAATTAGTTAAAAAATAAAAAGAATAACAATGATAAAACTATCAGTAACAATAAAGATAGTGCCTGAAATTATCATTATCCCGAACTAGGAAACCAGGCATTTTCTTGGAGGAAGAGACAGCAGGAAGCATCAGCTACCATGTGTCCACTCTCCTTCCATGGTACACAGCTGCCTGGAAGGCAGGGTGAATCTAGCCCAGCCTTCCTGATTACCAAGAAATACCCATAAATGTAGGTAGGAGTATTAGACTAAACTCCCCTGAAAAGTCCAATTCTTGCAAACTGAATGAACTGAATGACATAAATTGGAAGAAGGCTAAAATGGCACATACTGAAATCTCCATGGAAACTGGCAACTAGGTATTAAAATTATAAGGAAATTTGTTTCTCATATTTTAAAAATATTTTCAATGTTCATATTTTCTTTATAAAATAATTTAAATACATATAGATACATATATATCCACATATCCACACACACATGTATGCATGTATATATGAATGCATATACACCTATAAATGCTCTCCAGGGGTCCTTGATCTAAGGTCAAATTGTAGGAAACACTTCTGCTCCCTCTAGATCCCCGAGGTCATTTTCACTTTTTCTGGGCCATCTCCCTTGGTTTGGGGACATTTTCACCTCCAGGGACTGCATCCACAACTGCCCTTGGGCTACAGGAGCACCTTTGGCTGCACTACATCCTGGGACTTAACCCTTCGCTCATAACTAACATAAAGGGTAGTGCAGATCCCTTGCACCAGGGGAGGTGGCAAGCTCTGAGGTTCTTCTTCAGAGCTACTCTATGGAAGAGGGTGGAACTTTGCTTCACACCACATCCCTGCTTGGCTTTTGCCTTGCTGCCTGCTTGCCCTGTTCTCTTAAGCTGCTTCATCTGGAAGCATGTTCTTAACCACTTACATGTAAATCCTCATTTGAGAATTTCTGGGGAGCAAAGTAAAAAGAAACCTTTTTTTCACATTAAATTTTTCTGAAGTCAAGGAGTATCTTACAACTACCGTGAACATTTAATTCAGCTTTTATTCCTGAAAAATCTATTATTAAATAGATGTTGCAGCTTATAACTGAGGACATCTAAGACTGTAAGTTGTGTGAGGGCAAGGTGGGACTATTTTACTCCCCAGTGTGCACCTAATGTCTCAAGCATTGCTGCGAACATATTTTACTCAATCGTTTTTTGTGGACTAAAATATAGTTTTATAATTTTTCTTGTATTATAATTCAAATCATGAGTTTCCCTGATGGTAGGGCATAAATCATGTCTGTATGTACATCTTTCATAATATTTAACATGAAGTCTTGCCCAAATTCAGCATCAACAAATGTTGACTATAATTAGAACACAGATGCAGAGAATTTTGCAGAGGGAAAGACCAATTTAAACCAGGAAAAGCAGAAAACAGAGAACAAAAGAAAGGGAAAAGAAGAGACTGAGAAGAGGGAAAACAACAGACTAGAGAGGGTGATCACTAATGAGAAATGTGAAGCGGTAGGTGCAGGTCAACTTCCAAGTGAAAACAAAGAAGAGATTACAAAACAATAATGGCTGCAAATAAGATGTGAGCAAGAGGCATCTGATTTACGTTGATTTTAAGTGGGGAAGGTGCATGCATTTTTCAAGACCAGCAAGTTAAGATCTGAAGTAGATCTTCCATAGTGTGCAAAATTCTCCATCCAGCTATGGGCAGGTAATAAGAAGTGCCGTAACACAATGGTTTGCACAGATCACCACAACACCAGGGATTTCCAGACACGATCACAACATGGAAAGACTCCAAAAGACAAGCTGGAAAAGCTTGCCATCTATATTCTTTGGGCCAACCAATGAGCACTCAAATGCCCTTCCATCTGTCCTCCCCCAAGGCTACTATCAGGACTGAGTCACTCCTCTCTAGTATCCTTTCGAGACAGCCAAGCAGACACAGGAGTGCTATTTGCAGTTCGGTGAGGACCTGATCAAAGGTAAGGTGACTTTTGAAGCTGTCCTGCATTAAGAGGTGTCTAGATAAAACAATAGAGTAGAGGAACAAAAATATACTGTTTCAGTGGAAGCAAAAGTATCGTTATCTGTGTTTGTATTAAAGCACATATGTGTCCATGTGTGCTGTGATGTGTCTAATCACAGTTGGCAAGTAATACTGTGGAATTTGCTGAGTTAAGAGAGTCGATGTCATTGGGAGGGAATGAACTCAATTAAAGGATGTAATGCTTCCTTTGATACACAGAGTTCAAGTCATCCCCATGAGTCTCCTCTTTTACCTAGGATGTCCAAACTCACCATGGAAGGGGCAGGAAGGAAGGAAAAAGTGAAGGAGACAGGAAATACAGGGCAAGGGAGACATAACAATCTGAAATAAAAATTCATAATCTATTGAGGATGGGAATGGGAGAGGTGCAGGTAGGGACAAGGCCTCAGCTGCACCCCGCCCCACTTCCTGCCCACTCAGGAAGAAGGAAGCAGGAAGAAGAGCATTGGAGCATTAGCCTGTCCTACCCAGGGACTCCTGCCATCTATCCCCACCAGGCCTATCTCTATCTCTCAGGGTCATTGCTTTTACCCAGGCTCTGTCTGGAGACCAGGCAGCCTACTCAGCCCAGCTCATTTTGTGCACAGGTCTCTATATCCTCGTCTGAGAAGACCCAGCCATTGGCACGGCAAATGTGGCTAGAGAAAGTAATGAGGCAACGTTAAGGGAAATGAGCAGAGAAGTGATGTCACCTAAGAAGAGATGCCTTGCAACTGGAACCCCTAAATTAGTGGTTCTCAACCAGGGACATTTTTGCATGCACCACCAGGCAACATTGGGTGATGTCTGGAGACACCTTTGGTTGTCACAATTGGGGGCGGGGACACAGTTGGTTTTTAGTGAGTAGAAGCCAGAGATGTTGCTAAATATCCTATAATGCATAGGACAGCCTCCAATAGGCAAGAATTATGTGACCCAAAATTTCACTAGTGCCATGGTTGAGAAACCTGGGCCTAAAAAAAGCCGCTCCTAAAGGTCAGCTTGATGAAGCAGAAGCAGCCAGATTACATGGCCAAGGACAGAGTTGGACAGAGCCAGGCACAGGGCATCTCTGGACTTCAGAGGACTTCCAACTCAAGGTGAAGAACAAACAGAAACTCAGAATCACACAGTTGAACTGTCCAGGACTTTGCAGATAGAATCCAGAGCCTGCCTCTGCCCAGACACATGAGCTCAGGCAATTATTGTTCCTCAGCCTCAGTTACTCCATCTACAAGACCAGAGTCCTAACACCTCTAAGGGAATCTGCAAGGGTTAAAGCAGATAGTGAACACGAAGCAGTTCTCAGCAGGCACTGAACAAAGAGCACTTTCTTCCACTTTTCTTGCTCTGGATCATTTCTAAAATGAACATCATAGGAACATCAGAGTGGTAGAGGGAGGAAGGGAACAGTCCAATGACTTTCCCACAGCCTGACACTTTCAGGGTTTCTTGATCTTCCCTCATTTTTCTTTTTTTCTTTCTCTTCTACCTTCTTTTGAGAATCGAAATTTCTCATCCATCAGTGATCACAGAGTCAGGCAGAGGCTTGAGCTACAACTCTTTTTCACCTGTGACTCAAGAAGATACAGTAGGGTGAACTCACCGGGGATCTACACACAAAGGAGACCAAGAAGCCTCTTGGAAAAGCAGTCGTCCAAAGAGAACAAAGGGTCAACAGCAAAAGTGTGTTTCAGAAGCAACAGGTGAGCCTTCAGAGAAAGGGGTCATTCTGAGTACAACATAGGTTCTGTATTAGAACTGCCCCCCTTCTTCGGTCACTGTTGGTTCACCCTGAGTCTCTGGACAATGAAACTCATAAATATCTACTAAAACCCAAAATGTTTCAGCAAAATTGACAAGGGATACTGAAGCACAAAGAATAAGAGGGTGTGTAATTGTGGAGGAAGACCTGGCATTGCTGGAGGTACTGATGGCACTGGCTGCTTCATTCTGATGGCGACATGGTAGCCCCTATCCACACTCTTGACAGAAGGCACTGGTTTCAGCTGCAGCACCGATGCCCTTGAGAGACATCAGCAGTGGAAGTAGTTCCTTTGGGACCACTGGGAGCAATCAAATTCCTCCCCACAGAGGCCTAGAGCACGGGAGGAGAGAGGACATGCGCTTACCCAGTACCAGAGACACATTATGAGAGTATGGGGTACATCCTCTGGGAATCCCCAGTACGCTGGGGGGACAACTCAAGCAGTGGAGGCAGAGCAGCCAGAGAAACAAAGATGCTTGTCACTGAAATCTTTTCCTTTTTTGCACAGATATAATATAGTTTGATAACTTTCTGACTAATTAATATTCATTTTAGAAAGGTTGGAAACTTCAACAACAAAAAAGAAAAATGGCAATTGTCAATCATGCCACTGCTCAGAGATGACCACTGTTGGGCTTGCAATGCATTTCCTTTGCTCTCTGTCTTTGCTAGGGATATGTTCACGTAGTTTGGAATATATTGGATGTCCATTTCCCTGCCTCTCCTTTCTTGAGGGGTTTTTTTTGCTCAATCCCTTCACCTTTTTCACCTAGCCCCCTACCTCCCTTCCCTTCTGAAAATTGGCAGTCCATTCTCTATCCATCAGTCTGTTTCTATTTTGTTTGTTAGTTTATTTCGTTCATTAGATTCCACATATGAGTGCCTGTCTTTTTCTCCAGCTCACACTGAGGTAGTCTTCCCGGGAAGACTTGCCATGGCCCTTGCCCCCCCAGCTCCAGTGGAGGGTAGGGAGTGGAGTTACTAGTCTTATAACTTAGCTGATCCCCAATTGGTACTTATCACTGTATTCTCAATTCCCTGCTTCAGATTAGAAAATACATTTAAGTCAAATTCTCTCCCTTAGGGTGAGGGAAAGTGAAGCTGAAGTAGCTTGACTTGCCTTGCAGCGCACGAGGAGACAAAGGTGGGCCCAGGATCCGTCCCTCACCCGTCCCTCACCCAGACAATCACCGCGGAATCAGACAGCAGGATACATACAGTGAAAACAAAGACCTAAGGATGAAATAAAAACTTAGCTCTCTGTGATATATTAGAGGAATGTAAAATATTAGACCTAAGGCATTCACACTGAATCTCTTACATTCCATTATTCATATCTGAAACTCTTTTTCTTGTTCCTGTCTTTTGTTTTTTTCGACAGGATGTTAATTCTAAATCAAGATTGTAAACCTAAACCATTTAAAATATATGCATGCTTAGCAAAAACATCCTAAGGTTTAAGAACCGTTATTGAAATTAGATTTTTCAATTCCATTCAATAAACATGTATTAAACATCAGCCCCAGAGTCTCCAACTCCATTTATTTGTAGGTACGAAAGGCCCCCAAGAGGAGAGCCAATTCTAGCCCAATCCCAATTAATCCAGCCTCTAACCATTAATAAACATTTTCATCTAGTGCTCCCTATATGTTAGGGCACTGTGCAGAGAGCTGTTTGAACTCTGCATCTAATAGGCCTACAATCCACACACATTTCCCTCTTTACTACAGACAAGAAATATTTCACTTTGCTCTTAACTCTCTTTCATGTATAAATGTATAACTCTCCCATATAAACATACAAGTACATTTTACATATACATGATGATAAATGGTACCTAAAAAGGACTTCAATGTTGGGCAGGATGGGAAATATTAGGGACCATGGCAACCCAGAGTGCTCATGGTCCATATAAAGACGACAGTCACTATTGATCCTAGCTGACTGGTGCCTGTGCGTTCGTGGGGCCAGGACCCAGTTTTTCAAAAAACACAAAAATATGAACTTTTAATTAAAATGTCCTTTTTCTAAAAATTCGTATTTTAAAGATACCGTGTGGGTCAAACAAAAAATGATTAAACTGAGGAATATACTCTTACACATTATCGAGAGTACATAAATTGGCTCAACCCCTAATGGAGGGCAATTTGGAAACATCTGTCAAATTTAAAAATGTACTTTCTTTTTAAGTCAGATATTTCAGCCCTAAGTATTTATCCCGTAGAGGTCCTCTCGCATGTGGAATAATGTGTGTGCACTGTTCACTGCAGCAGAATAATATTATTATGGTTATTATTATTAAGGGTGTCACTTAAGCAAATCCTATGCATGGCCACCAACATAGGGCTAAGTAAATTGCAGCACGCCCGTACAGGAGGGTTCTGTGTTGTTGCTTAAAAATTAAATAGAGTGCCAGGTTAAAAAAAACAAGGTGCAGAACACTATATAAGTATGCGACCATTTGTGTAAAAAAATTAAAATGACGTATATAATTGTCTATGCTTCAAGGTGGCCAAGGAGCCACTGAATCTCCCTCAAACTTGCAGGAAAGAAAAAAGTCTGTATAACTGGATTCAGGGCTTTTAACCACTCTGCCATGGCTTTTGACAGTCATCAGGAGCACCAGTTACCCCCTACCATTATCTTCCAGTCCATTTGCAGATGGGCACTCCGATTTCTCATTTTGGCTATGATCATCAGACTTTACCATTTCTATGTCTGTGGGTGGGATTCTACCACTAGCCTTCCCTGGACACTCCCTCCTTTGCCACTAAATACTGCCTGGAACATGGAGAGCCCACCCAGAATGAGCCTTTCCTTTGCCATGCCTCTGTAGGCATCAAGGAATGAGCTATTCTCTCCCTCTTCTGAACCAAGTCCTTCCATGGCCTAATTAGAGAACAAATCCCAGGTGGCAGGAGTATTAATTACACTGAGCACAAGAACCTCATCACTTATATGGTCAAATAAATCTTGCAAATGTTGCATATACTTGCATATTCGTAAGCATGCTAGCATTATAATGACTCCAAAGACTCCGAAGCATAGAAAGATGGTCGCCCTTTGTACTGCACAGTTGCCCAAGATTATTTGACTAATGATTCTTCCCTGTTTTCATTGTATGCCTATGAACGTTGTGCAAAATCAGTGTTGCACTTGGGAAAATCTATTCTAACCTTTCTAACCTATGTCCAACTTTTATTTTTTCCCCAGCTTGCCCTTTATCGGAGAGACTCCAGCAATACCGTCCTTTAAAGGGTAAAGGGGGTCAACTATATGAGGATGGAAGATGTAACTTCGGGTGGTGGGTACACAATGCAAGATACAGATGTAGCATAGAACTGCACGCCTGAAACCTATGTAATGTCACCCCCAATAAATTTAATTAAAAAAAAAAAGAGAGACTTCATAGACCTTCCCAAAGAAAGACACAAGGGTTATTACCAACCACAAAAAAGAGACTCAATAGAAGAGGGAGAGAAACCCAATAAGGAGGAAAAATTAAATGTCTGTCTAATTCTCTAACTTGATGATTACGTTCATTTCAGCCTAAGAAAATGAAACTATTGTGGAAAGCAGTAAGTCAGAAGCCAGGAGGCAAGCAGGCAGGTGAACAGCCAGGAATGTTGAAGGTTAGAGCAGGCGATGGGTCATAAATCTGGAGCTCAGAGAACATAATATGCCTGAAAGGAGGTCAAGGTCAATGGTTCCACTCTGGAAATCCCATAAGAAATCATTAAAAAGCCACTGGACTGAGATGGCTAGAGACTCTTTCCCAACAGAAGCTTCCAAGATCACTACTTCAGGTTTGATTGATGAGATTCCTGAGAGACAACACGACTGTGTGTGTTGTACATCCAAGGGGAGCCATTAAGATGGCAGACACTGTAGGTTTGTATATTTATTGCCATAATTTTTGGCAGACTTTTTCTAGCAAAATTTTTATTTTATGACAATATAGAAACAGATTATATTTCTAACGCATGCAAAGGTGCCAACAGGAACTAGTAACAGCCCTTCCTTAAAGGTCTACATAGTCCTCAGAAGGCCATGGGGTGGGTGGCAGAATGTCAGCTGTTCGAAATCAGGGGACCTGCATCCTACACCTGGCTCCACCGGACATGGGCTTCACCTTTCTAGGTCTGAAGTACTCATCGGCTACATGAATATTCAAGAAACTTCCTCACCTCTTATTTTTCATGCATACTGTTGGTTCTTCCTGGAATGCTCACCCTTTACTCACCACAAGGCTGACCCTCCAAATCCTTCAGGTCTCAGCATAAAGGCCAAATATTGTGGAAGGCTTTCACTTCTACCATGGCTACGTCCCCTACTGAAAGCTTCCGTAGATGATCTATCATCCGCCATCATAATTCAAATCACATTTTACCATAATTATTTATTTCAGTGTTTGTCTTTCCCAGAAGACTTTAAACAGCACTAGGCTGGGAAACACCCTCTTGTTCAGGGCTGCCTCTTCAGGGCGAGCATAGAGTACGAATTCAGTATTTGTGAGATAAAGACATGAATGATCTCAAATTTCCTATGAAACCAACAAGTCTCATTTTGAAAGATTTTTTCTGGATCAAATTTGTTAAAGTAAACCAAATTCACTTGTCTCCTGGCTTAATAAAATCAATTTTAAATCCTCACTTCTTATCTTTACCTATTCTTCTAAAAATAAAGTATTTTACAGGTACAAATATATTCCTGTAAAGTTGTATATGTTTTGACTATATGAAAATTTGTCTCTATTTTAATTATACTCAGCAACTCAAATGGAATGGAATCACTTTATAAACAAACACACACTCTCATCCCAGTTTACCTATTTAGTAAATTCAAATTAATTAGAACTTGAGAGGAGTGGGAGGAGATTTCAGGAAAGCTCTTATTATTGGCATGGAAATACGTCAATCACTTTTCTCAGTGAAAACGCAAGATAAAGGACAGCAGAAGTGTTTTATTTGCATGAGGCCCCCTACAGCCTTATTCCTTGCTCTCTCTGAGGACTCTGGGTTTGGTGGTCATATCATGTGAAACCAGAAACGACCCTAAGCAGAAAGGAGTAGAAAGGTGAGACCACCTGCCTTATTGGGAGCGGGGGCAGTGTTTAATGCAGAGGGCATGTATCTGTGCAGGGGGGAGAATTCACCACCAGAGAGGCAGGAAGCTCAGCACAGGCATGTGCTTAGAAGCCCAGACTGAAGCTGGACTACGTGGATTCAAATGCTAGCTCTGCCCTCACTACCTGGGGACAGTTGTATCAGTTAGCCTCATGGCGCCTAGACCCCTCATCTGTAAAATGGGAATAGTTTTGGTAACTACATCCTAGAATTGTCACACGGGTAAAATGCTTTGATGCATTAAAGTGCCTATAAAACTGCCTACCACGCTAAGTGATAAGCATATGTCAGATATGACTTTTATTACATTCAGTTGTCTATTCATGGGTGGGGCTGCTTTGGGGAGGTACAGAATACACAAAGGCTCTCCAGCCTAGTCCGAGGCAACTGAGAAAAACTGAAATGGCAAAACTGCTCTGGATGGGGGAGCCCAGAAGATCTGAGACTGAGATCATTTAGAGGTCAGACTATAATTCCCTGGGATTCTCCAAATTCTCTGACTTTGGTGTGGGCAGGGACAACAAGGGAGAAGAAAGACAGAATGAAGGCACCAGTTAACACGGGCAGGATGACAGAATGAGGGGACAACAGTCAAGAAGCAGAGATGGGAAGTGCCAGGAGATAATCATTTGCCTACCAGGACAACGTCTGTCGGCCTTTCTTCTTTAGACGCCTTCTGGAACAGGATGGGGGGCGGCTTATGGTAGGAGAAGTCCAGAGCCCAAAACCTGTATAATTGTCCTCCAGTTCTTTAACTCAACAGGAAAAATCTCATTGGACAATACAGAGGTGCTGAGCTGGAAAATAAAAAATTAAGTTTCTCCATCAATAATTAATTTATTTAGCCTATTGTTCTCACTTTATATTTCTGTAGCATTTTCTGCTACTAAATATCACAAACTAATTTTCACCTAAAATTGTAAAAAACCTTTACACCTTTGAATTTAGAGACTACAGATTCATCACGAAGTTGTCAGGATATACACACACACACATATACATATACATACATACACCTCTCTCAAGAGGTCATCTAGAAGAGACAGACATGATCATTAACTTCATTTATAACAGTCTGTCTATTCTAATCTGGTTGTTTCTTTTCACAAAGCATCTGTGACGTTGCTGAAACTTGTCATGAAGTCCCTTGGCAGCAGGCTCTATGTCTAATCTTTGCAGGGCACTGGCTTCTCACTACCCACTTTCTCACCCATCTCCACATGCTGTAACTGAAAATTGTGGCTGGGATTTCACATGTAATTAGAGTCGTGCCTTTTTGCCAGATGGTTTCTCCCTCTTCTACTAATTAGTCTAGTTTTTCCTTTAAGGCATGTAGGAACTATCAGTTAAGTCAAATGAAAACAATAGGCCAGGTGATGTCAGTTTTTGAAACTGTTGATTACTTTCCATGTAGTATCATATGGTCATGAGGATTACTCTGCACTTATGGGTAAAATACTCAGCTACTCATTAGCTCAGTGCAGACACATCCAGGCTTGTCCTGGTTAACTAACCTTTTAAGCCATGTGACATAGGAAAAACAAATCCTTCTCCAAGAGGTGTTAAACCAAATATCATACTAAGACCTTTGTTTCCTGGTGGCTTCTGTAGTCATTTTTCTTACAACACGATGAATTCAACATAAGGACGTGGAACAAAAAGCAACAATAATAAAGGTGTCTTGAGTATCTCTTAAAAAGCTAGAGTTATATTTTGCAAATATATCATTGGCCCAATTTTCAAGCATCCTAACAGGGTGATAATAGAATTAGAAACTTCCTAGTTGTGGCATAGGTTGTTCCAACACTTCCAACACACCAAGTCCATAGGTTTCCCTAATACAAAGAACAGTAGCTTCAGATGTTGGCAATGGGGCATTTGTTGTATCTTCTTCCTTCCTACTCCTTTCAAACACTGTAGTCCAGGAACCAGGACCATCAGCACCACCTGGGAAATTGTTAGAGAGGCAAATTCTTGGGACTCCCTTTAGAAACTCCGGGGGTAGGAGGCAGCACTCGAAGTCTTAATGAACTATTGGATATTCTGCCGCATCTCCCTCAGACGGAACTCCCAGCAGATATGGGCAAAGCCAGTCTGTACAGATTTGGTAGAATCCTTAAAGCTCATCCTGTTATTATGAGTCTTAGATCACAGAAAGCAGAGTGTTAGGATCATTGTTAGTTCTATGAAGAAGCAAGAAGGAAAAAAACATGCCAATTTCCTGGTAAATTTCCCCAATGGTTTTAACAATCTTTACCATATGCAAAGCATAATGTTCTCAAAGATTAAATACCACTCTTGGGACTTAAAGAAAAGAGGAATAGAAGACCATAGTTGGGAAAAGAAATTTCTCTCTTTCCTGCTATGGAAGAAATATAACACTCATTAGGTCATTCCAAAATCTATTGCATTGGTTTCTCAGACAAAGAAAACTTTTAAGACAGAGTGGCCAAGATTAATAAGGCCAACTTTCTGTAGTGACTTTTCCAGTGGTGACACACAGCTTCTACCAAGAAATTTTTCCTAAAGAGATTAACCTAATTACTAACATTCTCTTTACTCCAGTCACCAAGGAAGGGGAGGGGAGTTCAGGTAAAATTGCCTTGAAATCAGAGCCCCAGACTTGTGTACATTCCCCACATTCGTAGCATTCTTGAGAATGTCAGACCACCCCTCATGACAGAGGAAAGAAAATGACTAGAGGAGCACAACAGCAATTATTAAAGCTATTTTGAAGTGGATATCTCACAAAAACATTATTTCTTTATTGCCATTAAGTGGCAGTGAGGATAAGGGAGGGCATGCCAGCTAATGGAAGAGCATGAACTGAGCAAGATCCTTCCTGAACTTATCAGCAAGGGAAGGCCCTGAGGGGATGGAGATGCTTGGGCACTGAGGTCATCTGAGTTTATGCAGCCACCCCACCACTTCCCAGTGCTGCCTAAATCCAATTGCTTATTTAGATTAGTTCTGCCACTTTACGATAGATGTTTCAAGGAAATCAAAATAATTTAGTGTGCTAAGTGAAATTATATGACCAGGACTACCTGGGTAATCTAATGTGGAGGCACAAATGCTTTGTTTATTAGAATTGGCCTTGGTCAAATTATTAAACCCCTCATTGCTCCAATGACCTCATGAGTCCACTGGGAATGTTATTGCCAACTTGCTAATGGACAAGTCCTGAGAGAGATGGATGAGAAGATTTGGGTACTGCTCTATCGTATAATACAATTTTGTGTGTATTTTAAATTCTATTTTTTTAAATTTAAATTCTATTTTGAAGAACAAATTAGGAGTAGTCCATATTCCAAGCCCCTGTCACTGAAACTGAATGAGGAAATCACCAAGCCAATAGGCAATCATCATATTTTGCCTAACCCTAAATGTTAAAAGGAGAGTAATCAAATGTTTCTATTAACAAAAGAGCTGAGAGAGAGAGAGAGAGAGAGAGAGAGAGAGAGAGTGTGTGTGTGTGTGTGTGTGTGTGTGTGTGAGAGAGAGAGAGAGAGAGAGAGACTGTGTAGAAAAGAGTACTTTAAGCCAACTAAAAGGTTGGATTGTCAACAGTGCCTAGGAGTTGGGGAAGTTTGAGATAAGCAAGAGTGACAAAAACACCATTAGCATGGATTCTTTGGGAATAAATACTCTATAGCTATCTAGCAAACCAAGCCCTCCAATGACAAAGTCACTGAGCCAGTAGGATAGATGCCACATTCTTTGTCATCAAGGTGGCCCTGTACTCACTATCTTCCTACTAATGGCATTTCTTTGAACTGCCTCTGAACCCCTCCCTAAGCTGCACAGCCAGCTAGGGTTGCTGTGTCACAGCCCAAGGGCAGGCCAATTAAGATTCATTATGTCACATCAAGGGAAGAATTCCAAACATTGGAGCGTCCACCTAGAATGTAGCATCCTCACCCTCCCACTTGAATCCTTGAGATGTTTTTTTAGTAAAAATAACCTTAGCTAATCATAACTGTTAGAGAGCATAGAGATAATCTCAGTGAGGTCACAAGGAACTAAAAAAAAAGTCTTTAGAGATCAAAGGGTTATACTAGGAAGGGATCAGAAAATTCAGGATATAGTGACTCATATCCTTCTGTTCTTCTGAGCCTCAGATGGGGCTGGGATGTTAAGATACTCAGATGCTTGGATGGGGTTGTCTATTCACAGGTCAAGCCTTATGTTGAAACAATTCCTAGTTCCACATATACCGTCTCAAATGAATTAGTAGTATACAGCTAAAGAACTTTCAAAACAGAGAAAGTCATCACTGTGACAGGCTTGTAAAAGGCAGTTACAGGAAATTGCACAAAATAAGTAGAATATTACTAGAGAGAACAGGATGCTTTAGGCAACAACCACCTGACACTCCAACTTACTTGCAAATTTCACTTTTTCTCCTCTCTCTCTCTCTCTCTCTCTCTCTCTCGCCAGATGAATGTACTTCCAGCTGCACTTAGGAGAAGCAGCAGTGTCAAACAATGACTTGTTAAGAAATACACACCTGTCATAAATGCAAGACTCTCTCAGGGGATATATTGAATTGCATTCCCTGCTTCCTATGAAAAGGTGCAATGAAAAAATGAATTAACTATCAACTACCAGATGTTTCTAGCATCTCTATTAGTTTGAGAAAGATGAAACAATTGCTGCATTGTACAGATGTGTAACTCACATAAACATAGTGTTTGGGATGTGGGGAGAAGGTTCAACAAAACGTGTCTTGAGGATAATTGATCTTTTCTTTTTGGCAATGATTCGTAACAACAGGAAGACTCTCTTCTTGAATTGACACACTTTACAACATCACCAGAATAAATGCACATTTTTTTCTAAAAACACAATTGTATGGAAATGCAATTTTAGTTAGACTTTGCTTCTCGCATCAATTATATTTATCTCAAACTTCCTGGTGATTCTCATATGTACATTTCACGATTTGAAAGCTTTCTAGTTTGAGAAAGTTCTAAATACTGTAAATCCCATTCTACAAAGAACAAGAATGGATTCCAGTGAATAGAGAAGGTGTGGTCAACAGTGTGGGAAGCACAGAGCTAACTATACTTTAAAAACATATTAAGGGAGAATGTATAAAATGGGTTACTTTTGACTTCACAGTCAAATAACCAATGTTTAAATATATGGAGTGCTCATCAACATGTGTCATTCAAGAATGACAACATCATGGCGACAGTCTCAATTTCTGCCTCTGGCCCCACACTGTTGTGTTTCTCAAGTGGCTGGGAGCCCCCTGCAACCTCAGTTCCAGAGGAGAACCATGGAATGGAGCAGGGATGGACAGCACTTTGTGTCATGCAGTGCAGGGCTCACAAACGGGCTTTGCTTAGATTTGGCTCACATGCCGAATCTGATGGATTTTTCCTAGTGGCTGCCTAGGCCCTTTCTGAAGGATTCTGAGATGGTTTCTGGGTTTAAGCAGAAAGAGGGTTGGAGTCTATTAGCAACTTGCCAGTACTCAAGAAGGAGAGAGTGTCAGCTCATGTGCAGGAGTTTTCCAGCATGGAGCCTGATAGCAGTCAAGAGATCACTCTCTTAACCATCTTGGCCCAAAGGTAATCATCCTTCAATTACAGTGACCCCCTCAGTCCCAGCGAGTTTTGCCTTTCTCTGTTAGTGCTCTCAGTAGTGTGCTATGTGCCATTATCTGCTGGACTAAATCTGTGCAGATCCTCCTGAGGTACAGGGTGTCGTTTGAACCCTCTGAGTAAAGTCAGCATCAACCAAGAAAGAAATGACACAGTGATAGGTGGTCGGGTTCCACTGGAAATCTTTAAAAGGTAGAGAAAACAAAAATGGATGGAAAGCTACCACCACCATCCCTTGAGCTGATACCTTATCCTACAGGTACCAGCTCTTGTGATTCCACTTTTCGAGAGGCACCCGAAGGTAAGTTCTCAGGTGACTTGGAGAGTTGAGAGCAGGTGTGGATGAGTAAAAAGGAAGGGAAATGGTGAATAGTTGAACACTGGATCCTGAAGCCACTAATTGCAGCAGAATGGGTTTGAGAGGGTCAAAGGTTATGGGTATTTTGCAATGGCTGTATGCTCCAGTAAATAACAGTTACCTTCAGTAGTGAACAACAAATTCAGAAGGAAGAGTTTAAAAGAATTTTAAAGAGCACTGCTGGCGAAATAACAAAGAGATAGCAGCCATAGATCATAGGCTTTTATTCCAGAAATAAGCCTTTCAGATCATTTAATCTAATCCCATTATTTACAGATGAAGAAATACATGACCTATGGATAACAGATCTGTGGAGGTAACATACTGAAACCAGGAGTTACTGTACCAGAAGGAAGAGAGAGCCCAGAAATGGACATGCAGACTTAGGAGTCCCCTAGGTACATACAGTGAATGAAATCATATATGATGATATCCCAGCAGAGGGATAGATGCATTCCAGATTGCAAGCAAAGCATGGAGAGAGTGACACACCCATAGTGAAATGGCCAAATGGACACCACCCAAGCATAGATAACTGTATGGCTTAAACTACGTGAATAAATACAGGAAGTTGGACATTTGTATTTCCCTTTTTTGGCATATTAACTGAATTTTTTTTTTTTTTTTTACCCTTGGGATGAATGTTTCTGCTTCTCAAAGTCATTAAGCAAATAAAGGCAGGTTCAAAATGTACACACGGTGGTACTGCTTGGCTAAAAACTACAGACATAAAAAGGAAAAAGAATATAAGGAAGGTTTAAAAGGTCTGTTGGTAAGTGTTGGAAGCACTTAGTCAAATACTTATGATTATACTACAGAAGGCAAAAATAATTCATCATTCTTGAAAGCACAGGGACACACGTTAAAATAGTTTCAATATTAAATAACGTGGCTCTACAATCTCAAAGAATTCCAACAAAAAGTATGAGGTGCATGTACTAGGGGAGAGAGAACTAGAAGCAAGTTAATGACCTCATCTTACGTGGGATTCAAACAGCTGTATTTCCTTTGTGAAACTGACAGAGATGCATAGGCTATATTTTTAAATTTAATGGTAATCATTGTAATGAAAATATATTCAGAGTTTCTAGAGGAAAACCGCCTAGGAATTAACTAACAAGTATAAACACTTACTGTGCACCAGGCACAATCGAGACATTTATTTATATAGCCCTCTTAATAACTCTGTGAAATGGGCACTATGTTTTATCCTCATTTTGCAAATTTTACAAATGAGGACATTTTTGTACAAATAATTTAAGAGCTAGCCAGTCTTGAAAGGGTGAAATGAGAGCCAATCTTAGGCAGGCGCATGCTTGAACTAATGGCCTTAACCAGCATTCTACACACGCATCCAAAGATGGAAACCAGTAAGGACAAGAGAAAATATTTTTAAAACAACATAAATCAGGATGTTAGAAGGTTAAACATATTAGTATAAAAATAGATATAAATTTGTTAAACTCACTTTTAAAATAGTTAAGCAACAGAACTACATATTATTTACTAGGGAACGCACAGAAGAAAATGATGTAGAACTGTTAAAAATAAAAGGATGGACAAATATTTTATTAAGCAATTTAAAAAATAGAAAGTATTACATTCAGATTGTAATATAGCACCACGACACTGATCTAAAGCATAATCCACAATAAAATATAATAGTCTAGATCTGGGCTATCTAGTAGAACTTTCTATGACAATGGAAAGTATTCTGTACTTGGGCTGTCCAATATGGTAGCTACTAGCCACATGTGGATGTTGAGCACTTGAAATACAGCCTGTGTGTTGCCCTGACTGT
The DNA here is from genome assembly GCF_022682495.2 of Desmodus rotundus. Taxonomy (NCBI): domain Eukaryota; kingdom Metazoa; phylum Chordata; class Mammalia; order Chiroptera; family Phyllostomidae; genus Desmodus; species Desmodus rotundus. The sequence continues at coordinate 97,221,826 of NC_071400.1, read as the reverse complement.
TGAGGATGCTTTCCACGCTGCCTTGCAGGAAGGGGAAGGCTCCCGCCAAAGAACACAGGCACTCACTGCAGGCTGAGCAGCACGGTGGGCTACGGACGACTCTGTAGAATGGCGGGCTGAAGGGAGACATGTACCTTCTAGTCCCTTGCTTCACTTTCCCATGTAAAAGCCCAGTCTTTAAAGATCCCCATAGGTCAGTGGACTTTGTTCCACCTACACAGTTATAATTGGTAATGACCCAGAAGAAATCCACCTGGCATGGAAGTCATGTATGCTTTTATAATTTTAAGGCTAACATTAAATTAACAAAATGCAATAATTGCAACAACCAGAGAAAAAATGGGGAACTAAAGACAAACAGAAAAGTGAGACAAAATTGGTAAATATAAAGTGGAAAATAAGGTAACAAATAATCACAAAAATATAAACAAATTAAATCAACTTATAAGAGCATATTCTCCAATTGAGTGGAATAATAAAATTGGTTTTGTGATATTTATGAGAGACATAACTCAAAGATAAGCCAGAGACTTGGAGACATGCATTGCAAATCATATATCTGATAAATGACTTGTATATACAATTAAAAAGAACTTTCAAAAGTTAACAAACATTAATAATAAGAAAACAAACAGCCCAATGTGCAAAAGATGTGGACACTTCAAAAGTAAAATATACATATAGCAAACCCAGATACAAAAAGATGCTCAATATTAAGGAAATGCAAATTAAAATCATGAAATACAATTACACACCTATTAAAATGACTAAAAATTTAAAAATTAAGCATACCAGGTGTTGGCAAGGATGCAGAGAAACTGAACTCATAGAGACTGCTGGTGGGAATATAAAACGCCACAACTTCTTTGGAAAACATTTTGGCAGTTCCTCTAAAAGACAATTATATGCCTTACATACGCTCCAGTCATTCCGGAAGAAAAGGAAATACACAGTCATAACAAAGTGTTGCGCAGACGCTATCATACCGCTTTGTAAAAGCCCAAGTAAGAATTAGCCCAAATGTCCACAAATGGATGAATAAAGAAACTGTAGCGTACCCATGTAGTGGAACACTAGTTAGCAATAAAAAGGAATGAACTACTTATACATACAACAGTATAAATGAACTCAAAATAATTAAGCTAAAAAATGACGATAAAAAAGAGTACACACTGCATAATTCAATTTATATAAAACTCTAGAAAATTCAAACCAATCTATAATGACAGAAAGCAGATCAGTGGTTGCTTAGGGGTAGGGGCCAGCAAGGGGCTGGAGGGAAAGGTTAATAAGAGGCACAAAGTGACTTCTTGGGATGATGGACACGCTCATTAGCTTTGTTTAATTGTGGCTTCACAGGTACATACATGTGTCAAAAGTTATCAAATTGTACGCTTTAAATATGTACAGTTCATTGTATATCAACTATACATCAATAAAACTATTAAAAATATACAGTGACATAGAAAAGGTAAAAGTAAAAGAATAAAAAAAATATTTAACAGGCATGTTCCAAAAGATAGCAGATACACATTAAACAGAATAGATGACAGCAAAAGAGGTTTTATGTTAAAAAGCATCTTCATAAAAAGGTAAATGAAAAAATTCACCAGGAATATGTAAAGATCCTGAACATATGTGCATCTGACAGGGCAGGTCTCAAAGTGTATAAGGCAAAAAATAAAAGTGATATAAGGAGAAATTATAAAACTGATACTCATGGAAGTAGATTGTAAAATAACTCTCTCAGAAACGAAGCACATAGCAAGCAAATAAAAGATCTGAATGACACAATTAAGCCTGAATTGAATTAGAAAATTCCCTGCACCCCACAACATCAGTGAATTGAGATTCTTTTCCAATATTCATGGGACATTTATAAAAATGACCATGTAATAGTTCACAAAGAAAATTTCAACACCAAGGAATTAGTATCATACAGCTCATGTTTTCTAATCCTAATTCGGTAAGATACTGTTAGAAATTAATCTTTAAATGATAGAAAAATATAATAGGAATCGAAAAAATCACCTACCTAATTTCCAATCACACATATCATCCTGGATACACACATTTGCCTTGACACCTTCCCCAAATTCCACTAAAATTCCAGGGCTATAAAAAGGCCCAAACTCATAAGGATAAAGACATAGGGGAAAAAGGCCATATCCACCACATTTGGAAGCTGAAATGCAAATGAAATTCGCAATGGCAATGAGAAACCCTCAAAGCAAGCCAATTCATACCACTAGACCCTGGAATCACTCAGGAATTGGAGCCACTGATTACCTTTAAAATTGGCTTACAGGCAAGGCAGAAAATAGTACAATTAGTTCATTTTTTAAAAAGCAGTTAAAGGAATGCATATCATCCCTAACCCAAGTAATATGGAAACTACTTTCATTTCGGTGAAAGATTGCAGATACATTCTCAGGAGGTGGTGGGTCGAAGGTGCTCTTGACTCAGAGATGGTCAGGGAAAAGTGTACTACAGTGTAGACAGGGCAATTCAGTAAAATTCTGCTCACTGAGAAGTTTTCAGCCAGCATTGCCCCCCCCCCCCCACCACTGCAGGAAGGAGATGGAGCCTTGGGAAAACTCAACTCGGAGAAAAGACTCACAGAACCTGAGATTTGGGGGCCCCTCACAAAATAACTCATCCCAACCATCCTACACTAAAGCCCACTACTCTAAAAGGCTCTGGACCTCCAACACAGGAATCCAGAGCTCCGGATTAGCTCCTTTTAATAAGCTGGGAGCCAAGGGTCTCTAGACCTGCCAGCAAGTCTCTAGCACGAAAGACAGACATCCGAAGAAAACAGAAGTCAGGGAAAATGACACGTTAAAAAACTACAATATCATCCAAGAGATAAGAAAAAATATGGCATTCAGGAAAAAAGACAGGGTAATATTTTTAAAAGTAAGAAAGAAATAGCAGACTATAGTTAAGTTAAAATAATAGAAGTTAACATTTAGGAGGATTAAAAGTTCAAGTTGATTATATTACCCCAAAAAGTTAAACAAAAACTAGAAAGATAAAAACACGAAAGGATAAGTTCAGGAGGTATAAAGTCCAAATTATTAAAAATTTCAGAAAGAGAGACTACAGAATACTGTGGGGAGAAAAGTATGTAAGAAATAATGCAAAAATAAATTTTCCATAATTTAAGTCTCCACACTGAAAATTCCTGTCGGGTGCCCAACACATTGGAGTCCTTCGGTCAGGCCTGGTCTGTTTTATTATGTGGCTATACAGTAACATACAGTGAACTAATTAATTCTATTTTGGTGAAAAGTACAGATACAGTACTGCCGCCATAGTTCTAACAGTCTATACATAGAAAAAGCAGCCCAGGGCATCTTTTTATGTATAATTATAGGATCAGCTTCTCTATGTCACCATAGGGGGATGTTTCTAGAAATATTCTACTATTAAAAAAGCAAAGTCACAAGAGTCAAAAGGTGGAAGCAACTCAAGTATCCATGGGCAGATGAGTGGATAATCAAACTGTGGAATATGACTCAGGCTTAGAAAGAAAGGAAATTCTGACATTGCTACAACACGGATGAACCTTGAAGACTTGATGTGGAGGGAAATAAGTCAGTCACAAAAAGGCAGATGTTGCGTGACTGCGCTCATAGGAAGTACTTTAGAGCAGTCAAATTCATCCAGACAGAAAGTAGAACGGCGGTTGCCAGGGCTTAGAGCAGGGGTGTCAAACTCATTCTCACCGGGGGTCACATCAGCCTTGTGATTGCCTTCGAAGGGCTGAATATAATTTCAACTCCTTGACAGTTAGGGAGTAGTTACATGTACACAGTCCTAAAATTATTTCGGCCCTATAAAGGCAAGCGCGAGGCTGATGTGGCCCCCGGTGAAAATGTGCTTGACACCCCTGGCTTAGAGGAAAACGGGGAATGAGGAGTTGTGTCTAATGGCTACAGAGTTTCGGTTTGGGAAGATGAAAAAAGTTCTGGAGGTGATGGTGTGATGGCTGCATGACAATGTGAATGTACTTGATGCCACTGAACTGTACACTTAAAATGATTTAAATGGGAAATTTTGCCATGGATATTTTACCACACCTAAAATTTTTTTTAAAGATTTTATTTATTTATTTATAGAGACAGGGAAGGAAGAGAAAAAGAGAGGGAGAGAAATATCAATGTATGGTTGCCTCTCATGCACCCCCCCACCAGGGACCTGGCCCACAACCCAGGCATGTGCCCAGACCGGGAATCGAACCAGCGGCCCTTTGGTTCACAGGCACATGCTCAATCCACTGAGCTACACTAGCCAGGGCTCACAACTAAAAGTTTTAAAAAATAAGGTACTGGGGAGTATCGAGAAGTTAAACATTCAAAATTTTATCTTTCTTTAAAAAAGAATGAACAACTTCCATTTAACTTTCTTAGCTGTATACATATGGATATATACAGGGGTGGGCAAAAGCACGTTTGCAGTTGTTTGTATGGAAAAAACACACGCAGGTTGTGGTCATTACAACAGCTTTACTACCTCAAAAGAATCTCACGGTGACACAAGGCACTTGCTTTTGCTCGCCCCTGCATGCATACGCATAAATACATATGTGTGTGCAGCAGTTCTCACTCAATATTTAACTTTGTGTCTGTTATTTCATACTTCTCTAAAGCACACAGGTCTTCGTGAAGACAATCAAATCACTACATACAGTAACTCAGACTATCATTTTACTAAAAATGGCTTTGAGTTCATAGTGGTCATAATTATGCCTCACAGCATCATTGGCCTCACAATTACAAGGCCTGACATGAAGGGCTAATGCACAGAAATTAAAAATGAAAAAAAGAAACATAGCGGATGGTCACAGGAGCTTTGCATTCTTTAAATAGAATGTTAAATTTATAATCGCACATTTTCAGAATACAGAGCAATGAAAAAGTGGGCCTCCTCTAGTTTTCTGCTGAAAAACGTTTTTATCTTTCCCCTGTCCCTCTCCTCCATTATCTTATCAGGTTGGAAACAAACTTTACAAAGTTATCTCCTACTCTATCTCGGCCTTGTAAGAAAGTCAGCACTTGGGCACTGGGTGAGCAGGCCTCTATTTAAGGTGTCTAAGTGAGGGGATTTTATGAGGTCCCTGATAACTCCAGTCTGTTGTAACTCTCTCTTCTCTTAAGTAATCAGTTCTTCATTTCATTCCTGCTCTGCCTTTAGTAGAAAAGGACACAATTTGAAATTCGTGTGTTTTAGGTTCAGATAATGTTTTAATGTATTCACTGAAAAAAAATTTTTTTAAGTAAATTAAAGAAAGCTTAATAACTATAGTCTCACATACTACATAATCCCATTTATGTGAAATTCTAGAAAAAGCAACATTTTAATGACCAAAAGATTAGCCGTCGGGGTAGGGGCGGGGAGAGGGGATTCACGGTGAAAGGCATTTGGAAACTTCTTCATTGGGGCAGTGATTACTCATCGTGTGGGACACCACAATTCACCATATTCTATACTAAAAATGGGTGGATTTTTATCATGTATAAATAATACCTTAATTTTTAAAAAGTGCTTTGTTCAAAAGAAAGGAAAAAATCATCCAGCCTGCAGCTCACTACTCACACACAATCACTATTAATATACTGATGTATTTCCCAACAGTGTCTACTTCTTCATTTGGAAACATAAATGGGATTCTATACCCTTTTTGTGGCCTGTTTTTCTAACAATTTAATATAAGCATTTTCTATCTTACATGGTCTTTGAAATGATCACTTTCATTGGCTAACTAATATTCAATCAAGTGAAAGAAATTACTTAATATATAAGGCTATTTAATCACATGTCTATTGTTAGTCATATTGGTAGTCACCAATTATTTACTTATGCAAATATTATGAAGAAGAAATTTGTGTAAAGTTCTTTGTTTCTTTAAAATTTAGAAATATTTTTAGGCCATATTCCCAGAAGTATAATATTAAGCCAAATGGTATAAATATTTTTAAGACTCTTGCCAAAATCTAGATTCTTGCCAAAAGAGCCAAACAAATTGGCACCGCCTCCAGTAATGCTTAATGCCCTTTTCACTCCTCCAGAATTCCATACAATCGTTTTTAAACATCTTAAAGACTTCCGAATGACCACTTCCCAAAGCCTTGCAGCCATAATTAACCACTCTAATTTTTTTGGCAAGCTTTTCAAAACTGTTTTTCTTTTTGTTCCTGTCTTCATTCACCACTTTCTCTTCCTTCTTCCTTTCTGTCACCCACTCTGTCCCCTCCCTCACCCACCTAACTTGTTTCTACTGTATTTGATGGCTTCCATCTTTATGGAATGGAACACATGGTATAATCTAAATTTGGAAAGGAAGTTTTTACCTAGGCCAAGACAGAATTTAAGAAATGTGAATACTAGCGGCAGAAAGAAAGAACTCCTACCCTTTGTGACAGCATGGATGGAACTGGAGAGCATTATGCTAAGTGAAATAAGCCAGGTGGTGAAAGACAAATACCATATGATCTCACCTATAACAGCAACCTAATCAAAAACAAACAAACCAGCAAGATAGAACCAGAGGCGTGGAAACAAGGAACAAACTGACAAGGACCAGAGAGGAGGAGCGGGGGATATAGGAGGAAAGAAGGGGAAGGGCCTAGTTAAAGAACAAGTATAAATGACCCATGGACATGGACAACAGTGTGGGGATTGACTGTGGGAGCAAGTCCCCTAGAAACCTGCCATTTGTCCTCTATGCTCACTTTTGTCAACCTCCACCCATAGCAGTCCTCTATTTCCCCCACTCTTGGGTCTGCACAGAAGGCTGCTAGAAAAGTACATTAAATGCTGTTGGTTACCATTACAAACCTATATGCAAGCCACGGTGATTTTGCTTGGGATTCATTGTACAAATCACCAGGGGGGATTGCCAAGCCAAGAAAATGTAGGATGAAAGAGCACGGGATGTGTAGCGATGGTGACTTACACCAGAAAATGGGGTGGGCGTCCCATTCCTCTTTGGATGGAGAATGAGACAGAAGGGGAGTGTAGAGATGATTCCGGGTAGGATGGGACAAAAGGGTAACAATGCATTACAGGAATGGAGAATGCTTTCCTCCTCCTGGCATTCTCCAAGATGAAGAAATATTATGTGCCAGGTAGGAGAGTCTACGGAACTGAGTACTCAAAAACCACCAGGGCACTCAAGAGCTCCAGATCTAGAAGTAGGGACTAAGCTGACTCTGGTCCTTTGAGGCTATTTCATTGTCAATGCTAAAACTCACCTGAAAGATTGTGATTCATATTTCCTGGTAAGAAAAACATAACTGTTAACTTTAATCAAATTCTGGAAAGAAAGGTTTCTGTACATGTGCTGAATGTTTCAAATCATGTGAACATGTATACTTGAATATTCTCATCTGGATCACCTCAGTCTGATTCCCATCGGCTCTGGGCTCCTGATCTCATGCGGCATACTCCTTGAGCATCATGGGTATTCTTGATCCTTCTCTGCAATATTCTCTTCTCCCTATTTAAAATGTACCAATGTCAAACAATTAGAACAGGAACAGAACCACAGAAATGGAGATCACATGGAGGGTTATCAACAGGGGAGGGGGAGGGGGAGAGAGGGGGGAAAGGCAGTGACAATAAGTAGCATAAATGGTAGGTAGAAAATAGACAGGGGGAGGGTAAGAATAGTATAGGAAATGTAGAAGCCAAAGAATTTATATGTATGACCCATGGACATGAACTATAGGGGGAGAATGCGGGTGGGAGGGGGTGTGCAGGGTGGAGGGGAGTGAAGGGGGAATATGGGACAACTGTAATAGCATAATCAATAAAATATTAAAAAAATAAAACGTAGCAATGTCTGGCATATGATAAGCACCTAATAAAATGAGTAAACATTAAAGACATCCTAATTTAAATGTTCTTTATCTGCAAATATTTTAGTGATATACCTTTAGCTTAATTCACTTTTACTCAATACCCCAATTCAAGAAAAGATTTTTTTTTTTTTTTCCCTCCCCCTTGGTTTTGTCCATGTGTCCTTTATAGTAGTTCCTGTAATACCCTCTTCCCACTATCCCCGCCCCCACCCCCCACCCCTGCCCTGGCTATTGTTAGATTGTTCTTAACTTCAATGTCTCTGGTTATATTTTGTTTGCTTTTTTCTTCTATTGCTTATGTTCCAGTTAAAGGTGAGATCATATGGTACTTGTCCCTCACTTCCTGGCTTATTTCACTTAGCATAATGCTCTCCAGTTTCATCCATGCTGTTGCAAAGGGTATAAGCTCCTTCTTTCTCTCTGCTGCGTAGAATTCCATTGTGTAAATATACCATAGTTTTTGGATCAAGAAAAGATTTTAAACTCTGGTGCAATAATATAGCATTGTAATGCACCAAGTATCTGACTAATACTAAAAACCTTTTAAATAGGTTGTGGTTTTCTAATATGTCCAAGGGAAACTGGAACTCTAGCATAAGTATTCCCAAGACTTAGCAAAAACACAAGCAAATGTGAATTCAGAATCCCATGATATTATTAACAAAGATGTGACTTTGAAATGGAAACACGGTAGTAGGGAAGAATCCGGAGGGGACCTCAACTGTGAAAGTCATTTAAAATGATTTCTGTTGGTTTCGTTAATAACTACGGGATTTGCATCAATGTTACTTTGCCTTTACTTTGACATCATAAAGTGGTCTCCATGGACCTGCTGACAGTTTCATGAGCTGATTGTGACACCAGCCTATGTCCAATGAGAAGGAACAGGCAAGTAGGGAGTACATATTTTTATAAGTGAACATAAAGAGAACAATGAATAAGTAAGTTCTCTTTCTATCTTTGAAATACATATGCTTAAATTTAAAAAAAAAGAATTTGGTCATTTGCAGCCAATTCAACGTGTTTAATGTCGATCTTCAATAGCCACTTAGTCAAAATTAATTGTTATGAATCAGTACCATAAGTGAGACAATTCACTCAGAGCCTGGCTAGTGGCGCCCCACCCGGGTCCCTCAGCTCGTGCATCAGCATGGCCTCGTAGTCTTGTAGAGAAGACAATGCATCAGGGGGATGAGAGTGAAGTAGGGGAGGCTTCATGGAACAAATACCAGATTTATCAGAAAACACTCGAAAAAGATACATCATAGTGACTCTGATCACTGAGATTAAAAGTAGAAAAACAAAGGCCATTTTAATTTTCAAATCCACTCTTCTCTCCACATTTTTCAAGATGAATTTTTTAAAATAAGAAACCTGACACTGAGCCTAAATCATCCATTTCCACTTGCATAATGAATCTTTTTAAATTTGATAGGAAAATCATGCGAACTTCCCTGCGCTAAATGCATTTGCCGCATTCTTGAATTTTCTGTTAAAAAGCAGAAAGCATCCAGCTCAAATACCTACAATAGTATGTTTATTACCTCAGGGAGCATACAGGGCTACTTTAAACACATTGAGAACATTTTGATACAATATAGGTAACTTACTGTCCAATAATGACAGCCCAGATTTAATTTCATGGTAGACTCGGCAAGCAAGGATCGGTGGACTAGCATTCATCTGCGGTTTCTATCCAGTTCTTGGCTTAATTTCACCAATGTACAGGGTGAGTGAACTATAAGGGACCATTAATTAATGTCCAAAATACCAGGTGGAAAATGGATATTTATTCAAGAACTACTATTTTCTCAGTCTGTTTCCACAATGTGTGAGAAAGGATTTTCTCCACCAAATGAAGAAAAGAGAACATTAAAAAATGTCCATACTTCCAAATATTAGGCTGAAATTCAAACACTTCTAATAAAATTTGACAGTGTTTATACATGTTTTAATTCTAACCACTTATACACTACTTTTTCTTCTAAAATGATTAATCTGTTAATGCACGTGGCTTTGGCAAATAGCAGAATTGTGTTTTTACAGCTCTGGTCACACCAGTCTACACATAGTTATGACTTCTCTTTTTTCTGCCAGTACTTCAGTATTCGATTTGTCTTCCTGACCTTTTCATCCGTCATCCCTTCTTTGCTCTATTTCCTTCCTATTTCTCTTTCTTTCCCTTCCCCTCTTCTTTCTTCTTTATGTACAGTAGTGATATAAAATTGTGATATATTTTTATTTACAAGATATTTTATACCTTAAAATAGAAATAGTAATACTAACTTCATTGGATTCTTATGAGGATTAAATTATATATTTAAACTATTTAGAACAGTGCTGCATACATAGGAAAAGTTGTATAATTTAGCAAAAATAACCTTAATTTTGGTAGCTATTAAATACAACTTATAATCCTTATTCTTAATTTAAAAGCAGGTGAGTGAAGGCCCCAGTTGGGTAGCTCAGTTAGTTAGGGTGTTGTCCCAATATGCCAAGGTTGTGGGTTCAATCCCCAGTCAGGGCACATACCAGAATCGGCCAATAAATGCATATGTAAGTGGAACAAGAAATTGATATCTCCCTCTTTCTCATTCTTCTCTATCTCTCTTTCTGCCCCCTTCCCCCTCCCTTCCTCACTCTGTCCCTAAAAATCAATAAGTATTTTTTAAAAATTTAAGGTAGATGAGTACAATGTCTTACACTTTTCTTGTAAAAGCAATCTGTGTTAACTTTCTCTTCTTTCATTCTTCAGTCTCCTCTCCCGCTTTTAGGAATTCCAAGCATCCCCAACATTCATAGCACTGGTTGTGCTATTGTGCATGACAATAAAAGTTCTAGGCTTCACCCCAGAAAAGTATTCATATACACAGTGTTTTGCACACTATTCCAAGGCTCTCATCAACATCTTTCTTTCGTCTTTCAGCCACTTAGTTGTCCATAAACATTACTTGAGAACCTCTGCTGCACAGAGAATAAAATGTTCCTACCCTGACAAGTACCAGCTTACACAAATGGAAAATAAAGCATGTGCTTATGACAATACCAAAGCAGGAGAGAGAGAGAGGGAGAAAGGGCAGGGGGTCTTTGAAAAGATTTGGTTACTAACATTCCATAATAACTAAGCACAACAGTTACCCTGAGAAAACTGTAAAGTATCATGGGATGTTTTTGCACTACTTTAGGAGTTGGCATCAATCATTTTATTTTGCATTACATTGGGGGAGTTTGTTACATGTGAGGACCATGATCGATCCATGCCTGGCCTCACTAATAAAATCGGTGTGGTCAAGTAGAGAAAGCCAACATTCTGAAGTTTGTGTTCTAGTTCTCTTCTCTCATGCCCTTGGTTTGGATGAGATATTACACTTCTCAGAACACTTGCTTCCTCGGTTCTAAGAAGATAATATCACCTAACTCACAGGCTCATTGGGGACAATATAAGATTAGTATGTTAAAGTTCACAATGCTTGTAGGCTTCTTTCCCTCTTTTCTTAACACTAGAACTTTGCTGAATGAACGGATGATGGTGAAGCGTGCTGCCTTCATTATTGTAGGAGCACCTTCAGAGACCTCACACCGTTATCAATGACAGGTATTGTTTCATTTTGTTTTGACTGGAAAGTCTGAATTTAGAAACATTGCGGTGTAGTGTTGCTATTCTGAGTAGGGGACATCCTTAAAAAACAGAGGGGAATTGTCCATGTGCTAATTTTCTTTGACTTTATAGAGGAAGGTATAGAAAAAGGGAATGAGAAGGGGACAAGAATGGAATGGTAAAAATGGGTGTAATATGCCTGTATTCCTTTATATGTTTCACAAGAGAACAGAGTTGGCATTAATCATCTAATGCTATAAAATTTCCACTTTAAAGACAAATTCTCAATCTTTTACTCATGTTTTTCTACTTACTTCACAATTAAATAGGTGAAGAAATAAGATATCACATCTGGCAATGATTTTCCATGGCAACATTCTGTTTGTGGTATAAACTTCATAATACTTGATGAAGAATTCCACGCAAATTGCATATCCTTACGCTGTCTACGGTAATTAATCTACTGCAAACAAGGCAATTTTTCTTATCTTACACAAGAATGTCCACCGGGAGGAAATATTAATATTTGCTTAATTCTTTCCCACCGGCATCTCATGCCAAAAATGCATTTTTCCCTGTACTCTTAAATATTTCTAAAAAATTCATTGATCAAATATCCACTCAGAAAACGTAAATGTTGAGATGGATAACTCAGAACAATTGTCCAAATGGTTTCTGAAGCCCACTCTGCCGGGTACTGCACAATCGTACAACGTCGGAGGCACATGTCTGGGTAGCTTGTGATTCTCCTCTGCGGGGCAGAGGCGCACACGCAGAGGTCGGACAGTGCATACAGGCTGCCATCTTGGAAAATCATCCCCCAAATCTGAGTGAGAATTTCTTTTTCCTTTTCCCTTCTTCTTACCCTTGATGGTTACGATACTTCTGTTTTCCTATTTTCCCATCCTTCCTTTGACAAATCCAAAGAAGACACCTGCTTTTTAAAATTTCCCTATCTCAAGCATCCTAAAAGGGACACGGGAGTTCTGCCCTTTATTTTGCTTTCCTTCTTTCTTTTTTCTTCTTGTTGTGGGAGAATAGCTATTAAATGATTTTTATTTGAAACAGTGAGTTTATGAACATGAAATGTATATGAAATGCCAACTATTCACATCAGCAAGTGCTTATTGAGCATCTACTATATGCATCAACAGTAGGCACTGGGAACATAAACATGGTTTAGACATAACTGGTGCCCTTTACACGTGAACTGTCTTTTGCGAGAAACAAATGCTTAAATAAGTTATTGTAAAATGGATGCACTCTTCAACCAGGTATGTGCCCAGAGTTTGCTGGCACAGAGTGTGACATGAAAGAAAGGGTATCAGAGACATAACCTCACAAAGGAGGGATGTGGAAGTGAATCTTAAAGGTGAAGGGCTCCGGTAATGGCACACTAGATCACCGGGACCACCCATCCCCCTAAGGAAAGCCGGTTCAGAAACAGCTGATTGAAGGCATTAAACAGCTAACAAGGGAATAACGATTTTAAGCTCAAGGAACTGGAAACAGACAGAACCTCAAAGAGGCAAGCCTGCCACGTAGGTGCTCTTTCTTCCTTACAGACATCTGTTCAGTCCCCAAGAAGGGACTAGAGAGACTGAGAAGTTGAACAGAACTTCTGACAGTCTTCTGCGTGTAGGGGAACAAAATTGGGAGTCCAAGATGATCACAGTGAGTGGGAGCCTGCTAACCATGCCAGGCTGTGCAGCACGTCCTGGAGGAGCTACAGGGAGTCACAGGAAATTGGGAATACACCATCGCCCCGAGGCACCGCAATCCACGTGCCAGATACAGAGTGATATGCAATAAATCACTGTTGGATGACAAATTAAATGATTAGATCTGGGAATCAAAGCGGTAATGGTCCCTCTTTTGCCAGTAGAGACAAAGAGAGGCCCAATTCCCAAAAGAATGTGAATCCACAAAGTTGGGGCTCTGAAGTAGGATAATTTATGCAAAAAAGGAAGAATCTAGAAGGTACCTGCAGCTGGGACTACCATCTCTAGCCATCTCTGTCCCACTTGGAAAAATTTAAAGAGAGAGTGGGGGTAGAAGGAGAGAAGGAAAGACAGAGAGTAGGAGAGACAGACAGAGATAGAGAGGGAAAATAACTCAGTTAAGAAACAGGAAAAAATCCATTCTATTAGACAGCAATCACATTTTCCTACAGTTGTCCAGCAAATGTATTCCTTAAATCCACTACGATATTAACGAATTATGTTAACAGCAATTTCACTATGCACCACAATGGTAACGAAACTTTTTAAAAACTTACTTGAAAATTTTTTCATATTCTAAAACCTTAGCCTTTCATGTAGACCACTCAGAGGAAGTGAAATTTGTTCAAATCTGCGCATGTCTTCTCAAAAAATTAGAATTGTGAGTGAACAGAAGCCAAGTTTCCCTTTTGTAGCTGAATGATAAATGAGACAGGCCTATCACCGTTTTTATTTAAGAAACAATATAAAGACTTGTCCTTCTCTTCTTTCTCGTCATGCTTAGAAGGGCGAGCTGACTGCCCTAAAAGGCATAGTTATTCAAACAGCAAACCTGGCCTTATTGAACTGCTTTCTGTGGATGCCATGTGTTTATACATATCCTGATCCTCAGCCTCTTTTCCTCCTCTAAAGCTGACAGTCTGCATGGTATGCATTAATGCAACATTGTTTAAAGGATGAACAATCAAAAGTCAGAAAACACCTAGTTAAAATGCTTAGGAGCAATGAGAATTTGGCCACATTACATACTCTGGGAAAATTATGACACAGTCTTTACCACACGAACATAGCTCCATTCAAGGTACAAATTTATAAGGGGAAGAGGAATAGAAAATTACATTCACGCCACAACACCCACATAATTGGGATGTAGAACCCTTGGGATTTCCTGATAACTGCTCTAAAACTTGGACTCTGTACATAGATATTGTGGTAACAGTATTTTCATTTAGTTTCCATGGGCTTATTAAAGAAAGAAAGCATTCTAGAGAAATCTTCAACTTAGCTGTCCCCCCAATTTCTTAATTCATGTGTCTTTATGGGATTGCAATGGAACAAAAAGAAATGAAAAGAAGTGCAATGTCTTTACTGGGCTTTTATTTTTATATTTGAGAATTTTTCCTGAGAAACGATGACCACTGAACTAAAGCGAAGTTTTAAAAATTTCTCATTCAGAAATATGAAAGCACAGATATTTGTGCTTTAAAATTGTATTCTGAGCAAGAAATAAATGGGAAAGTGATTGAAAAAGTCTGAGATGAGAAACTATCATTATCTCATTTTTTTCCTGACCGAAGCCTTAATGATTAAAGAATCAAGTTTTCATAAGGATCAATCTTTAGTACTACTTCTTGTTCCATATATGCAAATAGTAACCACGTGTAATAATGTGGTTTTCTAGATAACAGAAGATCAATTCTTTTGCATCTGCTGAGAATTAGAAATCAGTGGCTATCGAAACACAATTTCCCTACCAACTTCCCGAAGACATTGAGGATTTTAAACAAGAGTTGTTATTAAGTTCTAAGTCTGAAAAGTCACGTTTTTCATGGATGTACCCACTGTTGGTATCAAAGTGGATGAAAAAGAATATGGAAATTACCATGCTTGATAAGTTTAATTTAGTTTCAGAAAGAGAGTAGAAATGGATCAATTTACCATTTGCCTCCTGGAGTGGAGGAGAAAGTTCCATATACAAAACTTTATATAAAAAAGCTCCTATTGGGTTAGAGTTTCATCCTTAAATTTATTAAACACCAATATAAATGTTTATTATCATTACTAAAAATGATCACAGCTGACACTTGTTGATTTCTAACCTTGTGCTAGTCACTGTGCTAAGCCCTTTGCCTACTTATTTCATTTAACTCCCTCAAAACACCAATACCGGAATTGGTATTACTCTCTCCTTTATATGCAAATGAAAACAGCTGCTTAGCAAGGTTTGGGAACTTGCATGGCAAGTGCACGTAATGGCAAAAGGTGCACACTGACAGTGCACCCCAAATTCTGGTGCATGGCTAGTGAAACTACTCAATAGAAAAGGTGGAAACAACCACATTTTTTTTTTTTCATGATCTAGCTGAACCATAGCCTCTACAGAGTGGAAAGTATGAGAAAATGAATTTAGGTTCCTGCTATTGCAAACAAGTTGACTGTTGAAGAAACAAACACTGAAATGGTTGCTCTTTTACCAGAGAGTGGGAATATATCACCCGCATTTTAACGACTCTCAGGAACCAAAGGGTAATGAGCAACAACCCTCTCAGCCTATAACGTGCTAGAAATTGACAAGTGGCAGCTCTTGCTTATTTGGTCAGGTTAGCTTCCTGAAGGTCGTTTTTCAAAGGACATGCATGTGATTGGGAAAAGGGCATTCTTTTCTTTTGTGGCATTTGTTCACACATGGAATAAGCTCATTGAATTTACTGTTAATAATCTTATTCATTTATAAACAGCCCATAAAGGGGAGCAATTTGAAAAGGAAATTGAATGCAAATGTCATGTCAAGTTGGGGGGAGGGAGGTATAAGGGGACTGTAATGGAAAAAATACAATAAAGATGAAATAAAATTAAAAAATAAAAAATGAAGTACACACACAGAAAGGACCAACCTTAAGTATCTTTATATATTGAACTTAAAATTCTTTGCTTTAGATTCATGTTTATTTTTGTCCAATGCATGCATGTACATATTTTAAGGAGGCATGGCACTTCTACAAGGTTTTAACAAGGTCCCTAATCAGTTGATTACAAAAGTTACCTGCCTCCCCAACTCTAATTTTTCCCTTCCTACAGTCACTATGATGGACATATATTGCTACTTCTGATTTTTTCGATTCCAGTCATTACCTATTCTGTTAACTACAAAAGAGGAAGCTTCCGCACCCCCACTCCGCCCTACCCCCTCATACACTTCCCATCTGCAATCCTCTAGTGAACTGACAGGGCTCAGGACATGCTATCCCCAAATATGACACTTTATCACGTTAAATATTTATAGCTGAAGGAATTTGAGAAATGGCAGGTGCAGGAAAGACTTTCTGACCTTCTCCCTGAAGCAGGTCATAAAACCCTTATGTGAAAGGTGCTCCCCCCCACCCGCCCCCTCCCCATATACCTGGAAGAAAGGAGCATCCTTATCTCTGAAGACGAAAGGACACAAGAATGTGAACTTATAGACCTTGCTAAGTTTCCCTGATTTTATTACACTTACCTCATACTCTTTGTATTATCACATCTTTCTACAACGTCCCACCCTTTATCAAACCTAGCGTAGAAACACTAAGTTCGACTGTTTCTTCGGGTCTTCATTTCCTCATGAAGGTTCCCATGTCACCTAAAACTTATATGAAATAAATTTGTATGCTTTTATCCTGTTAATTTGTCTTTGTCAGTCTAAGTCTGAGATCCAGCCAAGGACTCAAAGAGGATCAAAGGAAATTTTTTCTTCCTCTACAGTATCTATCATATAATTTTGCTTAGACTGTCACTTGGTTTTTACATTATTATGACTCTGTAAATCCTGTTTCTGAGTTATGTTACAAAGTATGACTATTTTCACATACATTTTGTTTTTCTTAAAGTGACCAATGGTCTTGTGTTTGATTGCTCAGTTTTGTGTGTATTTACTACCAATACATTTTCTGATTATCCTAAATTTGTGTGCATCTGTCAGCACATTAGTACAATTTTACATCTCTGAATAAATTGCTCCAAAGTCTGAGCTGCTCCATTCTGGATTGACTGCCATCTTCACCTGCATGACTTATCAACTGAAAGGAACTGAATGGCTTAAAACAATGTACATTTCTTATCTCACTGCTTCCCTGGGTCAAGCTCCAGGCAACCTAATTGGTTCTCTATTCACCGTCTCACAGGGTTGAAGTCAGGGTGATGGCCAGGGTTATATTCTCATCTGAGGCACAGAGCCCTCTTCCAAGCTCATGTGGCTCTTGGCAAAATTCAGTTCCTTGTGGTTATAGAACTGAGACCCTCAACTTCTAGAGACCACCCACCATTCCCTGTCATGTGATTCTCCCCACAAAATGGCTGTTTGCTTCTCTAAATCCTCTTTTAAAAGGCTAATATGATTAGATGTGGCCCACTCAAGTTAATCTCCCTTTTGACTAACTTAAAAATCAACTGGTTAGGAACATTATTACATCTGCAAAGTCTTGTAACCTTCGTTATGCAACATAACTTCATCATGGGTGTGATATCCCATCACGTGCACAGGCCCTGCCCAAATTCAGGACAGGGGGGTTATTCAGGGCATGTACATCAGGGGGCGAAAATCTTGGGAGCCATGTTAGACTTCTGCCTACTACTATACCTAATACAGTCATGTGCCCCTTACTGATGGGGATATGTTCTAAGAAATGCATCCTTAGGTGACTTCATTGTGTGTGAACACGATAGAATGTACTACACAAACCTAGATGATGAAGCCTACTACACACTGGGCTATATGGTACAGCCTATCCCTCCTAGGCTGCAAGCCTATGCAGTCTGTTACTGTACAGAACAACTCGAGATTAAATTAGGCACAAGAGAAATGATGCCATCAAGACAAAGGGTTAAACATACGATATTGGGTTGGCCAAAAGGTCTGTTTGCTCTTTAAGTAAAAATGAAAGACACATTTTTCATTTTACCAATAACTTTATTTAACAATGGATTCACCATTTTGTTCCACTACCTTCTGCCATCAAGCAATGTCATAATTCCATCTTTCCAGAACTTTTTATCTTTTTGAGCAAAGAACTGTTCCACGTGTCTTTTGCAGTCTTCCAGGGAATGGAATTTTTTTCATTAAGAGAATTTTGTAAACACCAAAATAAATGGAAATCAGAAGGTGCAATGTCTGGTGAATACGGCAGATGAATCAGAACTTCCCAGCCTGGCTGTAACAGTTTTTGCCTGCTCATCAAAGAAACATGCGGTCTTGTGTTATCCTCATGGAAGATTATGCATTTCCTGTTGACTAATTCTGGATGCTTTTTGTCGAATGCTGCTTTCAGTTGGTCTAATTGGGAGCAGTACTTGTTGGAATTAATTGTTTGGTTTTCTGGAAGGAGCTCATAATAGAGGACTCCCTTCCAATCCTAGCATTTACACAATATCACCATCATTGGATATAGACAGGCCTTTGGTGTGGTTGGTGGTGGTTCATTTCGCTTGCCCCATGATCTCTTCCATTCCACGTTATTGTAAAGTATCTACTTTTCATTGCCTGTCACAATTTGTTTTAAAACGGAACATTTTTGTTTCGTTTAAGTAGAGAATCACATGCGGAAATATGGTCGAGAAGGTTGTTTTCACTTAACTTACTTGGAACTCAAACATCAAAGCAATTAACATAACCAAACTGGTGCAAATGATTTTCAAAACTTGATTTGGATGTTTTGAGCATGTCAGCTCTCTCTCACATGGTATAACATTGATTGTTTTCTATTAATGTCTCCATTTGATCGCTGTCAACTTCAACTGGTGTACCCGACCATGTAGCATCATCCAGTGAGAAATCTCCAGCATAAAACTTTGCAAACCAATTTTGACACATTCTATCAGTCACAGCATCTTTTCCACACACTGTACAAATCTGTTTTTGTGTTTCAGTTGTGTTTTTACCTTTTCTGAAATAATAAAGCACAGTATGCTCAAAATGTTTATTTTCTTCCATCTTCAATATTAAAATGGCTACACAGAAATTCACCAATTTTGATAAGTTTTTTTAAATGCACACTAATACGACAGCTGTCACAATACAATCTAGACGAGATCGGGCGCGTTCAGGGTGGTATGGCCGTAGACAATACAATACAATCTAACAAAACTGTTTCAGATGTAGTTAAAGAGAACTAAGTGTTATGGAACAAACCAAATAAACATTTTGGCCAACCCAATATATGTGGTTGCTGCTGGCTTAACACAGCATATTGTTTTACATCAAACATCTCTTTATAAGTAAAAAAAGAAGTACATTCTAAAACAACAATTAAAAGTCTTGTACAATAAACACATGTATCAGTCACACAGTCATTTATTAGTATCACCAAGTGTTACGCGCTGTACAGAACTGCATGTGCCGTACTTCTGTACGCCTGGCAGCACAGTGGCTCTGCCCACACCAGCATCTCCACAAGCACTGAGTGATGCACTGTGCTGTGACGTCACAGGGGCTACAGCATCACTAGCAGACAGGAATGTTTCAGCGCCATTATAATCTTATGGGACTACCATCATACATGTGGTCCATCTTTGACCACAGTGTCACTATGTGGTACATGACTGTAACTGGAAGCCATCCAGCGATCTCCCTTCATTGCCATCATGAGGATGCTCTTAGCCATTCTCCGGTTTGGAGTCCCTCCTTCCCGGACTCCATGACTTCTTCTTTCTTGATTAACTCTATAATTTTGTAGACGCATATCTAAAACAGCTTCCAGAAAAGGACTATATGGAAAGTAAATTTTATTTTGTTTTTTAGGCATTGAATATGAAATTCTTGGTTTGAAGTTGTTTTTCCTTAGGATTTTGAGTGTGTTGTTGATCCACTGCTTTCTTACTTCAACTATTGTTTTGGGGGTTATTTTATTTTATTTTTTTCCATTACCATTTACCCCCCTATATCCTCTTTCAACTATTGTTATTGATAAGTCTGATGCCTGATATCATTTAATATTTGACACTTTGTTTGAAACTTGTTTTTCTTTCTCCCTGAAAGTTTGTAGAATCTATTTTCTGTCCCCAGCTTTCTAAAATTCCTTGATAATGTGCCTTGCAATTGGTCTAATTCATTGTTCTGGACACTTACTAATCCCTTTTTATCAGGACACTCGGGTTCTTCAATTCCAGAAAAACCTTTTGAATTATTTTATTAATGATTCCCTTCCCTATGTTATCTCTGTCCTGTATCCACAGAACTTTAATTATTCTACATCTAGATGAGTTTCTATTTTTTAACAAAAAAAATCATCCAAGTTTACTTATCTTCTGAATGTTTTGTACTTAAAAGGGCTTCAACCTAATTGCAAAGGTTTAGCAGGTATTCGATTTAAATTAAGTAAATCTTCCTTCTTCCAAAGTATTTAAATAAAATGGCTTTTACACATTACTTGGTTAACAATAGAAAAAAGGCTTAGCTATTACTAAGTATGAGAATGATATGTTCTGAAGCAAAACAATTGATACTTTTATTCTCTAATCATTAAATATATATTTATTTTGAATTATTTTATTTGCTGGAGTGTGTGATTAGTTAAGTAGGGCTAGTCCAAGTAGCCTTGAATTGAAGAGTGTGGCATTTGGCTTTTGTTCAGCAAGGTGAGGAACAAAAGTGAGGAACAAGGTGAGGAACACTCTTTCCCTTCAGCAAGGAAGTGACTTCCAGAGCTATAAATACAATCCAATCCCAGTAGGAGAAGGAGATATACTATAACAAATATGCAATTCATTTTAATGTCCAAATCCAAGTGAGAAGGCATAGATACCGGAAGCTATAAGGGCAGTGAGGCAGTGAAAGATAGCGACACAGTAGAGAGACAGTCAGCAGTCCTTTGACAGTTGACTTGACGTGGAACAGGGGGAAGAAGCAAGAGTCAAGAGATGACTGAAGTATTTTGACGATGACAGTTTCCTTTTAGAATCCAAAATACCCTACCTATGGCATTCTTGAATGCATGACGTCCAGATACATTTTAGGTACCTGAACTTTATTCTGGCTGAACAAGCTGCCCGAAACGATCAAGAACTACGTCATCAAATGCATTTCCATTGAGAATACCTTTAAATAAACCAATTTTCACATTAAAGCATGATCTATGACAAGATTGGATTTTGGATATTTGCAAATGACTTACTGCTTCAAGAAGTAGCTGTGTAGGTGGGGTGAGGGTAGTACCATTTAGAGTACCATTTTCCAACTAGCTGGGCAAACTTTTAAGAAAAATTTCTGTTATTCTATGACAGTTGTCCCAATTTGTCCCCCTTTGCCCTCCTCCACCCAGCCCCCACCCCTGCTCCCACAGTCAATCTCCAAACTGTCGTCCATGTCCATGGGTCATTCAGACATGTTCTTTGACTAGTCCCTCCCCCTTCTTTACACCCACGTCTCCCTCCTCCCTCCCCTCTGGGAGCTGTCAGTCTGTTCCAGGTTTCCATGCCACTGGTTCTATCTTCCTGGTTTGTTTTGTTCATTAGATTCCTCTCATAGATGAGATCATAGGGTATTTGTCTTTCACTGGCTGGCTTATTTCACTTAGCATAACATTCTCTAGTTCTATCCACACTCTTGCAAAAGGTAGGAGTTCTTTCTTTCTGCTGCATAGAATTCTATTGTGTAGATGAACCAGTTTTTTGATCCACACATTTACTGATGGGCACTTAGGCTGTTTTCAGCACTTGGCTATTCAGATCCTTTGTCCATTTTTTTTAAGATTTAATTTATTTCTCTAGAGAGGAGAAGAAAGGGAGAAAAAAAGGGAGAGAAACATGGAGGTGGGAGTGATACATCCATCGGCTGCCTCTTGCATGTTCCCAACTTGGGACCTGGTTTGCAAGCCAGGCATGTGCCCTGACAGGAATCGAACCAGCAACCTTTAGGTTCATAGGCCAGCAGTCAATCCACTGAGCCACATCAGCCAGGGCAAGCCCATTTTTTAAATTGGATTGTTTGTCTTCCTGGTGTTGAGTCCGATAAGTTCTTCTTTTTTTTTTTCTTATTTATTTATTTTTATTTTTTTAAACACTTTTATTTGTTTGTTTGTTTTAGTTCTTTTTATATTTTGGACATCAAACCCTTGTCCAATGTATCATTGGCAAATATGTTCTCCCATATGGCTGGTTCCCTTTTCATTGTGATGATGGTTTCTTTAGTTGTGCAGAAGCCTTTTAATTTGATATAGTCCCATTTGTTTTTTCCTTTATTTCCCTTGCCCTAGAAGATATATCGGCAAAAATTTGGCTACGTGGGATATCTGAAATTTTATTGCCTATGTTTTCCTCTAGGATTTTTATGGTGTCACAACTTACATTTAAGTCTTTTATCCATTTTGAGTTTATTCTGGTGTATGGTGTAAGTTGGTGGTCTAGTTTCATTTTTTTCTTTTGCATGTACCAGTCCAGTTCTCCCAATACCATTTATTCAAGAGGCGATTTTTACTGCTCATGCCCCCTTTGTCAAATATTAATTGACCGTTGACATGGGTTTATTTCTGGGATCTCCATTCTGTTCTATTGATCTATGTGTCTATTCTTATGCCAGTACCAGACTGTTTTGATTACAGTGATCTCATAGTATAGTTTGATATCAGGTATTGTGATCCCTCCTACTTTGTTCTTCTTTCTCAAGATTGCTGAGGCTATTTGGGGTCTTTTTTGGTTCCATATAAGTTTTTGAAATATTTGTTCTAGATATGTGAAATATGCCATTGGTATTTTAATAAGAATTGTGTTGAATCTATAGATTGCTTTGAGTGGTATGGATATTTTAATGATGTTATAATTATTCAGCCCATGAACACAGCATATGATTCCATTTACTTGTATCCTTAATTTCTTTCTTCAGTGTTCTATAGGTCTATACAGGTCTTTTATCTCCTTGGAAAATTTATTCCTAGGTACCTTATTTTTCTTGTTACTATAGTAAATGGGATTTTTTCCCCCTAGTTTCTCTTTCTGATATTTCATTGTTGGTGTACAATAATGCCCTCTATTTCTGAATATTGCTTGGAATATTTTTTCTACCCCTTCACTTCCAGCCTGTGTAAATCTTTTATTCTGAGGTGGATCTCTTGTAGACAGCATATATGTGGGTTCTGTTTTCTTTTCCACTCAGCTACCCTATATGTCTTTTGATTGGAGCATTTAATCCACTTATAGTTAAGGTTATTATTGATAGTTATTCACTGCCATTTTTTCCCTTTGTACCTTTGTTCCTCTCTGTCTCTTTTTCTTCATCTTCTTAAAGCAGTCACTTTAGCATCTCTTGCAATGCTGGTTTGATGGAGATGTACTCTTTTAGCCTTTTTTTTTTTTTCCTGGTCTGGGAGATTCCTTATTTCGCCTTCCATTTTAAATGAGGGCCTTGCTGGGTAGAGTACTCTTGGTTGCAGCTCTTTGCTTTTCATTATTTGGAATGCTTCCTGCTATTCCTTTCTGGCTTGTAGTGTTTCTTTTGAAAAATCAGCTGCTAGCCTTATCAGAGTTCCCTTGTATGTTACTAGCTGTTTCTCCCTTGCTGCCTTTAAGATTCTCTTTGTCTTTACATTTTGCCATTTTAATTATGCTGTGTCTTGGAGTGGGCCTCTTTGGGTTCATCTTGATTGGGACCCTGTGTGCTTCCTGGACTTGTATGACTTTTTCCCTCACCGAGTTAGGGATGCATTCTGTCATTACTTTTTCAAACAGGTTTTCTATGTCTTGTTCCTTTTCTTCACCTTCTGGTATCCTGGATGGCACAAAGCATGCTCTGTACTCCTTGGCTTGAAAAATTCCTATCAGCTGAGATTCCACTGATTGTTCAGGTCACTTGACAGATCAACCAAAAATCCATGCTGGGGGCACAAACAAGTGGGCTCAGCTTCTACCTACTCAGTTGCCATCTTCCAAATTGAGTTTCTATTTTTTTTAATTACTTTATTGTTGTTCAATTACAGTTGTCTGCATTTTTTCCCCACCACTCCCCCCTCCGAGTTTCTATTTTTGTTTTTAAAAATATTGTTTTCTATTTTACTCTCTGGGAGGTTCCTTTGATTTTTATCTTCCAAAAATTTGTGCTATTATATTTTTAATATTTAAGGTTTTGTGTTCACCAAATATTTCCTTTTACAGTATCTACTTCTTTCTTATTGGATTTATATCTTCTCTAAAACATCAATAATAGTTATTATAGACTTTTCTTTCCATTTATATTTGTATTTCAACTTAGGTTTTGCTTTTTAAATAAATATCTGGCAGTCATTGGCAGTCTTGTCATATTAAGAGTGGGGCACTAAAAAGATGTTGGGTGCTCTTAGAGGGTGCTTGTCAGTGATGCTTTCCTCTTTAGGGTGATATTTGAAAGACCTCTGATTTGAGTATCTTGTGCTCACTTCTCCTGGAAGATAGGTTTCCAGAGAAGATGCTTCTGAACTCTTGCATAGAATGCACATGTCTGGCTGCCAAAATTCTTGTGAGGGAAGAAGACTGGAGATCTCAAGTCCCGTATATCAAGTTTACCTTAATCCCCATGTTTTCTACTTGGTCTCTGTTTGAGCTGTGCCTAGTATCCTCTAGTTCAAAGATCATCTGCTTATCCTCTTTACAGAATAAACCTCAACTCTCCTGCCAGAATGGGAGAAGGATGTTTGCTCAGCTGCCTAAATTTGGAATGGAGATATAAGGGACTAAATTCTTCAACAGAGTTTCAACCAATTCTTCCACCTGCCAAATTCTGCTCCTTTGGAGGATTCTGCAATATGCATTAGGTTATTACTCCTCTTTCCCAAGTTCCACCTTAGGGTTCAGTTTTCTCTGTCTGTTAAGTCATTTAACTCTCATCTATATGCCTATCAACTTCAAAAATTCTGTCACTGTTGTTCTCCTATCTCATTTTATCCTTGCCTATTTCTATCTTCTTTATACATTTCTTTACTCTTATTTAGTGGGATTCTGGGAGAAAGAAGAGTTAAGTGCTTATGTGTTCAATCTGCCACACTTAACTATTTATATGCAACACAATCACAATCAAATCCTCAGTGAGTTGTTTTGGGGGGTAGGGGTGGAAATCTCACCAAAGAAGAGAATGTATCTGAAGGAATACCCTTATGAAAAAGTCAGGAAAACTCTGGAAAAAATAATGATGAGACATTTCTCTACAAGATATTAAAATAATTATAAATATATATTTACCAAAATGGAATCATTTTGGTGGTATAGACAAATGGATTAACGGAACAAAACACAGCACAATAAAATATATTAAAATATTTGGTATATGATAATGTAATACTTCAAATTGGTAAGAAAATGATTAACTAGCAAATTAACCATTTGGTAAATGATATTACAACAAATGGCTAACAATTTTCATATACGTATATATAAATATAAACCCTTCATCAGAATAAATTCTGAGCATCTCTTCCTTCTCAGGACTAGACAAGGGTCCCAGAGGCTGACAGAGATTTCAAGGATGTGTTTCAGTTTGTGGTTATAACTCTGCCACTTGTCTTTGCTCTGGGTGTTATTGTCCACCTGTCTGAAGGCAAGTGGCTTTTGTAATACCATACATATGCACACACACACACCTCATAAGGGATTGTGATAGCCTTTAGTATAACTCCCAAGATCACTGATCTCAGTATTTGGTCCACAGACCCCCACGCTGCCAGCCTGTCAGAGGTCCTGCCCTTCTTCTGGGCCTGATTGGGAGAGGAACACCATCTCCACTGATCTCAGACCTCCCAGCTCTTATTCTTGTGGTTTAGGAATTTTGCTCCTTAGGGGCTGGACTACTGATTCTCCTTTTGAACTCTTTTAGCCCTGATCTTGTTCTCTCTGATTTTGGAAAACAAGGGCCTTTTAACTGTCCCCTGAAGCAAAAACTATACACATCTTCAGAACAGGAAGTCCTGGGGTTATAGTTCTCTCATCCTGATTAACAAACCATCCCCAAACTTAGCATCTTAAGCAATGGCATCTCTAGTTTTACTCAGAGTTCTTCAATTTGGGGCTGTGCAAAGAATGAGGACTGTGATATACAATTGTCTGCAGGACAACACATTAACATTTCTGGCATCTAATGCTGACTTCCAAGAATGTGAGGAATGAGCACATGGTCTCCTCATGTGGCTGAGGCTTCATCACAACATGGTGGTGGGATCTCAAGGGTGAGTGTCCGAAAGAAAGAGAGTCAGGTATAGCGATAACACTATTTATGACCTGGCCTTGGCCGTCATGCAGTGTCACTTCCACTGCTCTCTATCTGTTGAGCCAGTCCCAATGTTCTGCTAAGGTTCAAAGTAGGAGAAATAGATTCTACCTCTTGATAGGACTGTGTCATGGCTCTGGAGGAACATTTGGGACTGGATATATTGCTGTGGCAATTTTTAGAAAATATAATCTGCCACACATGATTTCCTACATTAAAAAGAAGAGGCAGAAAAAAATGTTTCTTTTGTGTGTGTGTGTGTGTGTGTGTGTGTGTGTGTGTGTGTGAGAAGCCCACAGGCAAGAGAACATACAGTTAATTTTTCAGGTCGCTTTACCCATCTGGGTTCACGGTTGAGATAAAGTGCTAACAAATCCTTTCCTACATAAATTAATTCTGCTTTGCTTCAAGGTCATGGAATAGGTCCTTGACTGAAGCCAATTACCTTGAAAATAAATGATACTGCTAATAAGGGCAACCAGACCAAAAAACATGGCTCAGTATAAATACATTTCTGCTAACACATGATCTACTAAAGATACATTGGGACATCTTGTTTGCCTAAATAAGGGCATCTTACAAACACTTATAGTTACAGAAGTAGAAGAATATTTTGGGGGGTTTTTCAAATAAATTATATGTACATTACTGCTCTATTGAATTCATTTATAGAAGACCAGATCACATTTTTGTTTTAACTAAGAACAAGCCATGTCATTCCTAAAATGCAGCATGACTCTCATAGCAAACTAATGATGTAGGGACTATTATGCCCAACTTACAGATGAGGAAACTGAACCACAGAGAAGTCAAGTAACTTGTCCAAGGTGAACCCATAACTGAACCCAGAAATCTGGCTCCAGAGTCTATGCTCATATTTACTGTGTTCTGTTGACTTTTGAGAAACTTAACCACATACACACATAAAAATAAAGTAGGATCAAAGACCAATCATTTGGAAGGTATCAGCTTCCCTCTCTCTCAGCCCTTTGCAGCTGCATTATCACTGTAGGCTCAATGACAAGGAGTTTCTGAGACAATGTGGCCATGGAGTACCAAGTCCTACCAGCAGGAGGATACAGAGCTACCCAATTGTAATTCTCATCATGACTCTCATAATTTCCACTGTGGCAATTGTCCTTCTCTTTGTTCTCCACTGGGACAATGTGAAACTCTGCTGCAATCCCTACCTATTCCCAACTCTTGCCAATTTTGTCCCTTGAATGGTGGTTGCCATTTTCCATAGACCTACAGCCACGGCCTAAGGTCTTCCTCTGAGGGACACATTTATCTATAACTACAAAATCTGTCCTTCCAGTGACTATCCATCTGACTCAGCAGCCAGATCACATTACCTTGGACACATCCACCATCCAAAACCAAACCTACACCTCTCCTAGACTTGGTGCCCTCGAACTTATACTAGCCCATGCCCCAGAGCATTCAAATCCAGAAATGAAATACACAGCCCCCCAGCATGTTTTAGGGGGTATTCCACATCCTAAACTCTGGAAATAACTTACTATCTCATATAACTATACTTAAAACTTGTTATCCAATCTAAAACAACCTGTTCTTTCTCTGAAAATGAGGACAAGCCAAAATTGAGACTTTAAAATTTTTAACTTATATATGAATAATTTATGATGCCTCTGAATTAGACTGTTGCCTTAAAAAGATGGGATCTGTCAGGTTTTGCAATCTGGTTGTGGGAGTTTTACTCCATAAATTGACTTTATATAAAATATTTATAAACATTAGAAATGTGTTATAGAACATGAGTTCATTATGGCCCTTTTTTTAGCTCATCAAAAGGTACATTAGGAAACTAGGACTTGTTTTCTTTCCATGCAATATGAATGGGTATAAGGCTAAATTTTTCATCCCTAAGCATTTGGGTCATATGAAATCAATTTGATAATGTGTATTTCCTTGGTTTTCTTAATTGTCTTTATGTACCATAGGAGGAAGCAGAAAGAGAAGATGTCAACTATCCATTAATATTAAGTGAAAGTTGAAGAGAAAGATGACCCCTCAAGATGGCACGGTATGATGGAAATATTATTGGCAATTGAGTAAGAGCAATCTAGGCTCAAATTCAATTCTGAAACTTCTGGGTAATTTAGCTTTTCAAAGCTAAGTAAAGGTTCATGGCCTTATTGCCCTGTTAGAAATAATTCCCAGTAGATAAGCTGACAATGAAATAGGATTCACCTAAGAAAATTAAGTGGTTTCTTAAAAATGTGCTTTGAACCTTAGAAAGGAATGGAAGCAGGTACACACCAAACCTACTAGATACCTTTTCCAAATGTCTGAACTCTATCATTTTATTAAGTTGTTTCAGGGATCTGATAAGTTGACTAGCATGGTTTTAATATTTGAGGTAGTGTTAGGTGAGCAAAAGGGGGGATGATTGTACTGTAGACATTAAATGAAAGCATTCTAGAAGATTAGTTCAACTTTCCCCTCGCTTCCTGGTGTATCCCATGAAGAGGTCAGTCCAGAGATCAAATGGGGGTCACTAAACTGATGACACTGAAAGGGTCACCGGAGAAGACTGCAGGCGAATACTTATCTTGCGGACAGAAATTTACAACAAAAACAAGGAACCCAATTACAAGTCAACTTGGAAGAATCAAGTTCTTGCTGTGATTTAGAGTTTTAAATTCTCTCATAAGCTTCTGGTTCTTCAGCTCATGTGAGTCTACCGAAATAACTGGCCTTCTATCAAAGGTCACCCAAGAAACCCTGGCCACAAAATTCAGCTTTATTTCTTCCCCTTCTTTCAATTCTGCCAGCTCTGCCCTGCTGAACATTGCCTTTCTCCCAAATTGTTCCCCTGATCTCAGGACAGGTTTTTCTGGTATTCCTACTTCCTCCCTATTTATTTATTTTATTCATTTCCCCTTCCCTATGCTTCTAAATGGAGGCCCACCTCACAGCTTAGTTTTGGGCCCTCTTTAAACGTTTATTCTCTTGTGGTCAGTCCATTCACTCCTTTGGCTCCTACTTTTCTATTCAAATTGTGATCAACTTAAGCATGGTTCAAATTTTCTAAACTGCTTGTACACATCTCTAATAGATGACCCACTGCCCCTGAAACTGCATCATGCTTCCCTTCTTACATTCCCAACCCCCCCAAATTCCCAAACAGCACAGCTCTTTGCTGCCTTCCTCTCAGGCTGCCCAGGAACACAAACTTGAGGCCATCCAGGGCATCCCCTTCTCCTTCACCGTCGCACCTAGCAGGTGCTGATTACTACAGATTTTGCACCTCCAACTCATTCAGGTCCACGCCACTCCTCTCCTTCCACACTGACTTCATGTTTCACCCCTCCATTACCTCCTGCCTGGAGAGAAGTATAGGTCAAGTATTCTGGGAGTTCAGAGATTATTAATTCTCACATGGATTATTCACCTATCTGTTCTAAATAGCACAGGCAAAAAAACAATGAATGGTCCCCAATCCATGAAAAATAGCTCAAAAGGTTACTGAAAGACTAAAATTAATGTTGTGTCATAAATAGAAGCTATTGTTATAGAAAGAATATAAGGCAGAGGACTCTTTTTAGAATAGACAAAGGTAAAAATTCATAGTTTCTTTCCTCTCCTAACCATTCAGTGTAGGGTACTGATATGACAGCTGCATAAAAATGTACATCAGTTTCTCCAACTGCTTTTTATAGACCATCTGAATCAGAAATATCTGAAATATCTGTTAAAATGCTGTTTCCCAGGCCCAATATGTACCTTCCTTTTGTAATGCAGGTAGAAGATGCTGTTTAAAAAAGTTCTCCTTATGATCCTTATGTATGTTAAAGTTAGAGCTACTAAACCATAAGCAAAGAAAATGGCTAAAAAACTATGTCAAACTATTAAAAATTACATGTATTTTCTTTTTTATACTTACATCTATTTTTCAAATTTTATAAAGAAAAGTAATGTGTGATTTTAAAACAAAATTTATAGACTATATCTGAATTTAACCTACATATATCAGGCGATAACTCACAGATAAATTCTTTCAAAAAATTAGGAAGATTCTATAAAAGGAAAAGAGACTTGAGGTAGAATTTTTCTGTATAGTCTCAAACTATAATTAAACTGAAGAGTGACTTAAACAATCTAATGGGATTTTTTTATTCAAAAAGTTTCCAGAATTCCAGATGTATAGGAAAAAGATAATAAAATTATAATGCCATTGTTTTTTTTTGAAAAACTCAAGTTCTCTTGCTAATAGTTAAGGATACTGATTTATTTAAAACATAACATGTTTCTGCTTCATGACAACATCTGTATTATTTTACATTTTTATTGGCAACTTTCACTGTACCCTGGTGATTTCTCAAAATCCTCATACTTCCCTGCTGGTCAAAGTTTCCAAAAAATAATAAACAAATGATTATTAACTATGATCTTTTTATTCCATGACCATGTATTTCATAAGAAACACTTGAAAAAGCTGAGCTATTAACTTTGGGGGAAATGAGCTTCATATACCAGATCTCAACTGTAGAGATTTTGTGAGGTAGACAGATCAACAAGAGTAGATAATGCAAGTGCATTATCCCCAGGGGAAAGCATCAGCATCTGGACTTCCACTAGCATTAAACACACTCCTAATTTCTCCACTGCACAAAAGAAATAGAAAACCTGCTACCATGGCAAGTGTTGCCTATTCCTAAAGTTTCTAGCCAAGGTGTTCTCAACTGAGAATGATTCGAACCCTGGAGTGGACGTTTGGCAATATCCACAGATTTTTTTGGTTGTCGTATCTGGGAAGAACTACTGGCATCTGGTGGGCCTATGTCTATGTCTTAGAGATAGATTCCACCAGTGTGGTAGATGCTACAGTGTGCTGCCCAGACTCCGAGGTGGCAGGAGTGTTGGATGGTGATGACTCACAGCTGAGGTCCTCTCTAGGCATTACCCAATGCTGAGGACAGCCACCCCACCCTAGCTCACACCCTCTCACTGCAGCTTGCATCCAAAGACTGTCAAATGCAAAGGGCTATAAAGGCCTGTCCCCCTTGTCTCAAGGCAAGACAATGCTGAAGATCCATCTAAGCTCAAAACTTCTTGACCCATGACCATTTCAATTCCTCCCTCTATCTAGCCTACTTCTTCCTCTCCCCCAAAGGTGTCAAGGGCACTCCCCAATAAATTATTTGCGTGTAAGTCTTCATCTCAGACTCTGTTTCCTGGAGAACCCAACTAAGACTACAGGAGAGGAAAATAACGGTGGTGGTGGTAATGACAGAGAGCGGGATCCAGCAGCCTTTAAAACTGTCCTTCTTGGGCAGTCAGTAGTTAAGCCACTGCAAGTATGTAGAGAAGCAATTTTCAATATTTTTCATCCCATGGCACACACAAACTAATTATTAAAATTCTGTGGCATACTAAAAATATATGTATTTTTTGCCAATCTGACAAAAAATAGGTATAATTTTGATTCATTCAGACTGTACAGCTATTGTTGTGTTGACTGTTGTCATTGTTTTAATTTGACAATCTAAGGGAAAAGAGGTCAGTGCCCCTGATTAAATAGTCAGGTACTGCACGTTTTAAAAATTCTTGTGGTGCACCTGTGTGCCTGCCATGGCTGAAAATTGCTGATGTAAGGGATAACTGGTCAGCCATGTTGCTCACCCTGCAGTATTTCATTCCCACCGCCCAGCTAGCACCCCATATCCCTGGGAAATTTTCCTACCCACCCTGGAACAAGACCTGCTTTCAAAGTCTTTCTTCATCCACATGAGAGTTTAAATGACAGAAAATATTTTTAAATCTCACCTAACAGGAATCAATGTTGCCATTCAACCTTGATCAAGCTGAATCACGGAATCGGCTTGCCACATATAGAATATTTGGGGCACGTTAGTGACCTTCATGATACCATTGAAACCATCCGCCTGAATAATGGCAGAGACGGCGCTATGAACTTAACAAACTTCATTTTCTCGTCCACCTAGGTACAACGTTCGGGATTTTTCAGCCTCCTCTGCAATGCCACCAGGTGATATTTCTGAATTCTGGCCCACACAATGAGGGTGGAAGTTATGACTGTCACTACAAGACCAGGGCCCTGGAACCCCCTGCACAGCTCTCCATGCTTTCCCCCCCCCCTTTTCTACCATTTAGTTGTAGATGATCCAGTCAAATTCTGAGGCCTCAGAAGACAGCAGAGCCATAAAATTTATGGAACCTGGGCCCCTGACTGATTGAATAAGTAGAGCCTTCCCCCACACTATATCAACCACGCTTGGGTTATGTCATGGAGGTATGTGGGTCACTTGTCACTGCAGACAGTGTTGCTTACCTTGACACATTGACTCCGGCTACATTTGAATGCAGCAATAAGAGCCAGGTTTCTGAGAAGATTCCTTGATATCTGAGGAATGCTGTCTCAGAGAAACCCTAAACAACATCCTAGAAAATTCAGCAAAAAGAAAGGACTTCTATGCCATTATAGGCATAGCTAGTGGATATAATCTAATCAAAGGCATAACCACTTACAAACCAACAAACATCCTGTATTTAGCTATGGAAGATATAGCTGAATTATGTAATTGCATTCACCCATACACATTTTACACATCATTGATTGTGTTAATGCGTTTAAATTTTGTTTCCAAAACAAAATATCTCGCCAGCATTCTCTGGGTAAACAGACTCAGAAAAATGATGAACAAGGTCTGGGAAGAGGGAAGGAAAACTGAGGAAAATGGACTAAAATTTTCACTTTAAAGTGAAAACCTGGAAAAGATATAAGGCTGATTGAGTAAATATAGAAATTACATGAACCAGAAATTTAAGAAATGTGTATTTTAAAAGCGAAGATAACCAAAACGGGTGAATATTAACTCACTGTTACCCTGCTTTCTAGATTCTTATATTCCATATTTGGAGGAGAAAATAACCAAGTGAAACAAGATGACTTGCTTTTCTCTTTTAAGTGATTATTCTTTTCTACGTTGAGGGATTTGGCTATGCTTCAGTTCTCTAGGGGGACTCTATTTAAAAAAATACTTAGATTGTTATCTTTGAAACCATCTTCACAAAGGGCACATATTTGAAGTAGTAAGAAACTTTGGTTTCAGACCTAGAAATGCATCTGATTTCATTTTATTTTAAATTTTATCCTCAAGGAGCACATTATGTATTTTAAGTCACTCTGGAAGGAGGCTTCCAAAAATCTTTCAGTTCATAGGATTATTCACTAGACTGCCACATTTTCGTCCACTTACTAACGTCTGAACGCCTCTAACACTACTGCTAATTCAATGCACCGTGTGTGCACATGCGTGCATGTTGGTGCGTGCACACACTTCAGGTCGTTTTGTTGCACCAGATGCAGTTTTATATCTCTTCACATTTGGAATCCCACACTGCTTCAGGGAAAGAAATACATTAGATAAGCTAAGATATAATAAGTGGTTCCTCCATACACCTACCCCCCTTTCCCTCCCTTCTCCACCCTGGATTACTACCATTTCATCTATAATTATTTCTGTACATACATGTATGTTTAAGGTTATATTTCTTGCATGAGATTTTATGCAAAACTTATCAGTGGCCCTAATTACATGAATATTTGTTTTGACTTCTGCAAGGAGAATTATATTTATTTCTACTATTTTCATAACAGAGACTGAATCTGTTCAACACTACTCATTTTTAACATTTCCAATAAAGACAATATTTCATTTGACCTTAAACTTATATAATGTTATCTGTCTATTATATCTCAATAAAGCTGGGGGGAAAGATTGCATTTGAACCGATAATGACCTTTCCTTCACAATAGAGCTGTGAATGAACTTCTGCTCCACAAACTCCCACATGTTCCATTATTCTTATCGCCAGTAATAGTCATTAATCAATCATCATACATACATACAAATACACACAGAAAGACACATGTGATTTTTCTTCCTGTATCACATTCTTCTAGCCTAAACCAAACCAGATTTTTCACTCATGAGGAAAAACTTGTAAATAAGGTGTTAAAGTAGGAAATAGGAAAAATACATGAAAAGTCATCTAACATGTTAACAGTTAAGGAAGCCAATGCCATACCCCATTCCACACATGTGCAGATTTTCATATCACATTTTTTACCATAGTTATATGTAATTTTATATTAACATATCATAAATCATGCCTAAAATAAAAATATTTTAAAATCTTATTCTTAAAATTTTAGTCAAAGTCAAAAGAAGAAATTTAAGTTGGTACTTTTAGTTCAAGGAGAAATGTATAAGATTTTACTATTCTCAGTACTTAAAATGAGGCCCGTAGGAACACACCATCTTGGGGAATTTTCCCTTAGAGCTATAAATGTTCTGTCATGATGACAAGATATTAGTATGTCAGAGAGAGTTGGTATATACCTTGGCTCTAATATTAAAAAGTTGTGATAAATTCCTTCATCATTTGAGAGTCCACCTGGGCTAGAATCCAAACATTCTGGGTAAACACAATAAGTACAGTCCCTACCCTCACAGAGATTACAATCTCCTGAAAAAGACAACTGCGTGAGGGTCGCAATCAAGTGTGACACTTGTTACAATACAGAGAGTGCAGTAGGGAGGTGCAGAATAAGGAAGCGGAATCTAGGAAAGGCCTGGGGAAGTGATGTTTAAGTTGAGACTTGCAGCATCCTTCTTGATGCAACTCTGTTCTATTTAAAGTATGGCTCTATGCAGAGAGGAGGAGAGGCCGGAGGAGACAATATGGAGGCAGGGGAACAAGTAGAAGACCATTGACATTAATAGGGGCAAGAAAAGATGTCGTCCTGAGCCAGGGAGATGGCAAAGAAAATGGACAGTAGAGTTTGGTGATGAATTAGTATGTGTGGTAAGAAAACAGGGAGAACTGGGTATATGTCTGAGAATGGAAGGTTACTGTTTTTGTTTTGTGAGGTTGGATAAGTAGTAGAGCTATTTGGCTTTGAGATTCCTATTTCAGTTGATTCTCCAGAGATAGGCAAACGTGGAAAATTAGACCTGGCCTTGAGATTCATGAAAAATTTAAGAATGTGTACATGTGGTATAATTATTGCTATAATTCAATGGGGCTGCTTTGTGCCTTAAAGCTGAGAAGCAAGCATACCTTTGTGTGTTCGGAATGTTAACTGAATTACCTCCACTTTACTTTATGTCCTTAAGTACAAACTCTGAAGTCAGGCAAAAGGGGTCACAGTTACGTAGGACCATACTCAACTACCCTTTTTATAAGCAAGGATTTCCATACCAAAAATAAACAGAGGCATACAGACATAAACCCATAAATTATGTGGCCTAGTACTTTAAAGGACTACATATTTGCACAAGGACCAGGAGAGCTTTCGTAAAAAGGACTAGGTCCTGGGAATTCTCTCTAAAAGTGATTTATTTCTGTCAACATTCTTCTTCAACTCAAACAGATGCATTCACACATATTTAAATTTCTCCAGACACTTGACTTTAAAGCCTTACTCTGATATTCTGAGTAAATACCTTTAGCAAAGCAGCAATAAAATAAGTTAAGGCAGCTTTTCTCTTTGAATCTACCTTTCTTGTATACATTTTCCTTTATACATCTAAAGATTACTTGATAACATGATTTAGAAATATTTTGTATAAAGTACATATAACATATGTAATACATATCATACATACATATACTACAAACGAAACTATTGGAATGTTTCCATTGCTCTGTATTTTTTCTTACAGAAGGGCTCTTCTCAGTTTTCTGACAGTGTAGATTTCAAAATTCATAAATGTACTTATAAAATCACTTTCGACAAACATTTATGAAACATCTACTCCGTATAGGTGGATGTGCCAGTGAATGTCAGTGCATATTGTTATCGTAGTAAGTCAACTGTCAAACAACCCAGGCAACTTAACGAATAAATAATAATGTTAAACTTCAGAGCCGCAAATGGAAACAGACTTATGCAACCATTCTCTATCTTTCTAGTTTATTACGGACACAACTGAGAACAAAAACAAGCTTTTATAAAGCCTGGTCTCTGGTATATCATAAAAGCAACTGTCCACTCTCCAGCCCTAGTGATCTATTCTCCGAGGAGCCCTGATGACCCTCCTCAATAACAGGGTGCTGCACACGGCCGATGGTACACGTCAAGTTATCTCACATCCCAGTTTATTACTAATTGGCCAGAAAGTCTTCATATTATTTGTATTTTCTGTAAAATAACCCGTATTTCCCAGTAGGAGGTAAGTTTTCACTAACTGGGGAAACTGCACTTTGGGGTATGTATCCTATTAGTGTATATCATATTGGTATATTAGCCCTAATACAAAATTCTCGTCTGTTAGTTTAATGCAAAGCTTTACTTTCTCCTCACTTATAACTTACAGAAAGACATGTTGAACAAGTTAGTTATGTCAATACATGTCTGTTAAGCCCATGAGCTGAATTCCAAAAGGACTGGAAGAATTTTTTTCAATGCTCTGCTTACATTGCTGCTGCGTTAACATCACTGACCCAATTAAAAACATACACGGACAGTTCTGTATTTGTAATGTTCTGTATGATTTAAACGACAAGGGACCTTAAAAAGGAGCCAAAGTATGTGTTTTGATGTCTCAGAAGTGGTTCTCTCTGGCAGAGTGAGTGTGATTCTCCAGCTAATCAGAGTGATCACCCTTTAAATCTGGACTTGAAGATCCTCAGCATAAGAAAGACAAAGAGCACAAAAGTTGTCTAGAACAGAGCACATTTGTGCGTCGTTCTTCAAAGCTTAGAGTACCAAGGAACCGTGCTGGTGTGAACTCTGCCTGGTACAGCCAAAGAGAAATCACCCCAAGGTCTTATTGACTTGACCTTGAGTCTTTCAGCCAGGCAACCTACCACACACCAAACAGCTGTACCCGATAAGACTGCACTTTGGCTCTCCCTTTGCTATGCAATGAAACATCGTGGACAGACCCTCTTATCTGGTTCCAGGGTTTGTTCCTCAGTTTCTCCTCCATCCCTGCCTTTACTCAGCTCCAAACCTTTTGGCTCCACCTCCTGTCTCCTGCTACTAATTGCACACCTGCTCTTTAGACAGATTGGGACATTGGATATCTGGCACCTCATCTTAGGCAGGTTTGAACTCACTGTCCGGCACCCAAGCCTCTGGCTATCCCTCCATCCAAAGTCTGGTCTCCAGGAGTTCTCTGCTTGGCCAGTACATTCACTAGACTCAATCTTGCCCAGCAAGAGCAAAGCAAACAGCGCGGACTATGGGACTGTATCAGTTGATCAAGATAGGCTTAGTGGTGCTTATGTAACAAACAGCTCTAAATTCTCTCTGCTCTAAAGCAAACGTTTATTTTTGGCTTATCCTACATGCCTATCAGGAGCCAGCTATGACTCAACTCCAAATCACACTCACTCAGAATTCTGTATTTGGAATGTCCCTGGTCCCTATGGATGGGTAAAGAAAGCATGTGGGATTGCAAATAGCTCTTAAAGACTTGCTCAGAAGAAAGACATTTCTAGTCACATTTCACTGGCAATGCAAATCATATAGCTCTGTCTCATGTCAAAGGGGTGTAAAGGTACAATCCCACCCAAAAGCAGGAGAACCAAAGACATTGGTGAATAATATTAACTGTTACCACAGGACCCAATTTTTAAGCCACAATATTCTGATCTGTTTGTTCATGGAACTGGAATATTGACTATAGTGCTGGTTAGCTGTATCTGTTAAGTCTTACTAATCCCTAGAAAAAGTTCTAACTTAAGGTTTAATTAAGACACAAAAGGGATTGACTGAGAAAAAGTAAGTCCTTAACAAAGAAACTTTTTATGCTGTAACTAGTATCATTAATAGTATTATTATTAATAATACCTAGCGTTTCATTTATCAGGCATTTGCTATGTGCTAAGTATGCCTCTAAGCTCTTTACATACATTAATGTGTTTAATCCTCCAGCAACCCCCATGATGAAAGTACTCCCTTTATTCCCATTTTACAGACAAGGAAACTGAGTCACAATGATGGTTAGTAACGTGCTCAGAGTCCACAGCTATCATGGTTTACTGGGTGCCAATTTGACCCTTAAGTTATTAACATAAAAGTATACTGGTTTGGTTTTTCTACTAACCCCAGGGTTCCCACACTGGGTTATTGTGAACCTATTGGTTTGTTTTATCTAAAGCAATGTGTCTTTCTGTCAAACGTCACAAGAGAGCATCATTCTCACCCCAACCACCAAAACAAAC
The DNA here is from genome assembly GCF_022682495.2 of Desmodus rotundus. Lineage (NCBI taxonomy): Eukaryota > Metazoa > Chordata > Mammalia > Chiroptera > Phyllostomidae > Desmodus > Desmodus rotundus. The sequence goes on along the minus strand of NC_071400.1, from coordinate 97,183,216 downwards.
GTGATAAACTACAAAATCAAAGTTTTATGAAATCCATCCAAGAGTGGGGGATGCAAAGAAACATAAATGAACAAATTTCGAGAAAATAATTGCCCTTCACAAGCGAGAAGAGAGCTGAAATGGTTGTCACTCAGAAGAATGATGGGTGGAAAAGAAATCCACTTGGGAAGAGATAAGGAGACATTGGTCAAGGCCATGGGAAAGGTTCAATGGTCGCATGTGGTCTGGCATGACAGAGGAGAATGACAAGGCACTCAGCCACAGAGCAAGTCTGCATTGACCCATCAAATCGTTCCCATGGGTTGTCACCAAGCACTCAGGTATATTGTGGCAGGGGCTGTGACAGGGCCGAAGAGGGACTGCCCCCTATGAAGCTCAGGGCCTTTCTCAACTGCATCTCCAAAAGTAGAAATGAGACAAGTACATCCGAGACGCTCTGGGCTCTGAGGTAGTGAAGGCATGGGACTTGTCAGGTAAGTGGAGAGAAATCCATCTGTGACAGTCCCACGAGTAAACAATAAAGAAAAACCAATAAAATTGGGCAAAAGAGTTGCTTGAACAGACCCTTCACAAAAGATTACGGAAAAGGCAAATAATTACATGAAATAGTGAAATAATGATGTATTAGTTACCAAGGAAATGCAAGTTACACCTAAGTCCCCAAACCAAGTTAAGGGACATAGATCAAATATTGGTGAGGCTATGGGGCAACTAGAATTCTCAAACCCTTCTAGTTAGTGTATAAAATAGTATAATTACTTTGGAGAACTGTTTGGCAGCTTCTAATAAACATACATCTGTCCTAGAAACCAGCTACCCCACTCTAGATAATTATCTAAGATGAATGAAAATGCCCACAAAAAACCATGTTTACAAATGATCAAAGCAGTCTTACTGATAAGGTCAAAACTGGACACTACCTACACGTTCATCCACATGTAAAGACACAACTTTGTATGTTCACACGAGAGAATACTATTTGCAAAAAAATAGGAATTACTGATACAATCAAAAACATGGATGATTCCACCCTGGCTGGTGTGTGTGGCTCAGTGGATTGAGTGCTGGACTACAAAACAAAGGGTCACTGGTTCGATTCCCAGTCAGGGCACATGCCTGGGTTGTGGGCCAGGTCCCCAGTAGGGGCACATAAGAGGCAACCACACATTGACGTTTTTCTCCCTCTTTCTCCCTTCCTTCCCCTGTCTCTAAAAATAAATAAAATCTTTTAAAAAATGGATGCTTCTCAAAAACATTATGCTGAGTGAAAGAAGCCAAGCACAAGAGTACATATGTATGAACTTATTTACATGAAGTTCTAGAACAGGCAAAATAATATATGGTGATGAAAATCAAAACAAATAGTTGAATTAACCAGAAAGGGGCACCAGGGAGCATTCTGGGATCATGGAAATATTCTATATTTTGTTTTGCATGGCTAATACATGCAGTTGTCAAAACTTAATTGAAATGAGGATTTGTGCAATTTATTGTTGCTTAATTATACCTCACTTTCAAAATGTATGAGGTGAAATATCATTATTTCAGAATACTGAGAATGAGTCAGCTCCAAATTGAGTCCATAACACAAGAGTTAAAAGCCAAGTCGTGCAGGCCACCCAAGGTCAATATAAAACAATCACAGCACTTCTCTTATTCATTTAAGAGTTGGGTTCAGACACGACAGGACTTGCTATAAAAAAGGCACAACCTTACACCTAATGAGTGACTTTATCCTTTCATTTCTCTCTCGCCAGTGTTATCTGATGTTGATCCACACAAACTTGCTGATGTGTCAGGACCATAATCTCTCAGTGTCGGCCTGTAATTGTTCAGGGTCAGCCCTTAAAGCACTAGGGATTCCTGCACTAACCACACAGAGCTTATCAATTGTATGGCTTGCTAGAGCTCTACCATTAACTGCTTGATTGTTTTGTTATTGCCATTTCTGTTCTTAACTTTCCTATGCAAGTCTGTGCAAACACTTTCCTATGAGGCTCCTTTGAAATGCTCACAAACACTGAGATGGAAAGTGGTATTATGCAGAGGGTGACTGCAGGTGGGAAAACGCCCATCTTCTAGTCTTCACCCTGCCTGAAACAGTAGTTCTCACACTGTCATGTGCATAAGAGTCACCAAGGAATATTGTTAAAATTAAGATTCTAATTCAGAAGATCTGTAGTGGGACCCAAGATTCTGCATTTCTAACAAGCTCCTAGGTGTTGCTAGTCCATGGACCACACTTCGAATTGCAAGGACCAAAAATTCTTTTCTCTATGGTTTCTAGAAGGTGCCTCTCTCATTCAACTGCTTCAGGTTCAAAACATGCAAGTGAGGATCCCAGCAGTGGACAAAGAATAGCTTTTGGAATGTTTATTCAAAAATAAACATTCTAGAAAGACATTGTAATTTTCATGTATTAACTGAAAGTCAACGCATCTCCTCTGATGTAGTCCTGTAATCAATCTGCAAAATTCCCATTGACCAGCAGCTCCTACAGTGCAGGCAACAGACCTTCCAGAGTCATATGGGACCAGAGCAACGGGCCACATGCCAGAGCCTCGCCAACACTTCAGCTCATGTTGGTTAGCAGCAATGCTCTGCCTGAGAGCGAGGGAGAGAGGAGGGATGTAGGTCAGTGAGTCTGTCTCTGGAATAGGCCAGGGCCTGCTTCCATAATCAGGTGGAAAACACAGCTTCTTTTCCCAATGACTCTGCTGGGTACAGTTTTGCTCCTCAGGCAGATACGAAGGAAAACAGATGCTGACTTCTGAACAACAGCATTATAAGAGGTAATAAGATTTTGATGACAATATGATGATACTTGATGTCCCATGGGACATATTTTGAAAGTCTTAAATCTTTTATATATATATATATATATTTTTAAACTTAAATATGTATATACATATTTAAGTTAAAATATTACCTCTATTTTTAATTTTAGGAAAATACACTGAAATCATGGAATCTAAATAATTCAGAATATTTATAAATTCCCCAGTCATTCCATTTAAGGATTTATCATTGAGAATGGAATTTTATATGTAAAACAGTAAATACTGATGTTTAATGCAGTGTCATATACTAGAGTTATTGCAGTTGATCAGGTTGATTGTTAACTGGATTGGTGGCATTAGTCCTTGGGCACACAAATACTTGGTAAAAGAAACACAGACAACTAAAATATACTTGCACATACAACATGACAGCAAAAGAAGTCTTCAATCTGCCCGTAGTTTTTGGTAGTTTAAGAAGATAAGCCAGTTATACTGTGACGAAGGTTAGGAGTTCTAGATTTTGCATAACCAGCTTAAAATATGAAAATAAACTGTAAATGGAGGCAGCCAGTTCAGCACTACCCCTAAGGTTTGGGGATCCACCTGTACACAGAAATCTGGAAATTCATTGGGGAACAGGAACACTGAGGAGTTCAAACTGGGATCCCTATTAAATACAGCTGTATGAGCGTGCACCGACTGTCAACTGTTTATTTTATTTTCCCTGTAGAAGTATTCCTCTGCCCTGCTAGAACACTTTAGACAGTGGTTTAAGGTTGTAAGGGTCCATTCAAAAAACAAAAAGCAAATTCAGCCCTACTCAACACTGTGATACAAGCACTCAGGCAGGGCTGGGCTAATGTTTTGGTAGGAATTATAAAAGGCACACTCTCAGGAAAGCCTAATTTTTCTAACAGAGCTTTAACTGAAGAATCAGGATTTCTCCTACACTCAAAATGAGGAGCAATAAAATCTGAAGGTGATCAGATATCTGAGGATAATTGGAGCTAAACTGAATGATTACAGAAAAGCACTGGGTTCCTTTGCAAGATAGTCTAATCACCACCGCCGCCACCCTCGGTACAATCACCACCATCAGTCACCCTCATCAGTACACCGCCACCATTATCATCATCACCACCCCGTCACCATCATTACTACCATTACCAGCGTGACTGTCGCCATCACATACGACTGACAGTACTGAAAGTTGTAGAAGCCTTATTCAAAATAATTTTGGCAGTATTACATCTTAAAATTCATATCCCACTTGAGCCATCAGTTTCTTTCAATGTTATCTGTCTTACAGAGATACATATGCAAAAAACGCATGGAAAAGCTTAACATTATAAAAATGTCAATTCTCATAAAATTCCAGTGAAAGGCCCAAAAGGATTAACCTTAGGCAAATTGACAAACTCACTCTAAAATTTACATGGCAACACTGTTTGAAACACAGAAAAATTACAAACATCCTAAGTAACTTCCAGGACAATTGATTTAACAAATGTTTATCAAGTGCCTATTAGGTGCCAGGTGTTGTTTTAGTCAACGGGATAGCCAAATAAAACACTGCTACGCTCCTACTGTAGAACGCTAGGCTGCATATAACAAGAATAAAGTACACTTCATTAACTTATATGGAAAAATTCATATTGTAAAATTTTTAAAATCAAAGTATAATACATGCAGTATAATGCAATTTTTTTCCTAAAAATCATCTTGATCCAAGCACGTAAATGTATAAATACATAGAAAATAATCTAGGAAGATATCATCCTAACACACAATAGATGATTATTTCTAAACCATTGGAAAGTCATTGATTGAGTAAGTGATGGAGAATTTTGGCTTTGTGTTATATTTGGACTTTTACAAGAACATGTTTATCACATGCATAGCTAAAATACGTCAGGCTACATGAACAGTACTGCTGAAGCATTCATTGTCACGATCTGGTCTAGCATAAACTGTACTTAACAGAATGTTTCCACATACCTCCTCGTTGTTGTTGGTCATTTTTCTAGGGCTTAAAATTTTGTAGGCTGATGGGTGACAAAGTTCACATTTCTTAGAACAAAAGGCAGGAAGGCAGGTGGATGAGAGACAGAATAAATCAGGATGCTGTTAAATCAGTCAAACTTGGATTCTAATCCCTATTCTGATTCTTGATAAACATGTATGTTCTCAGAAAGTACACTTGAAATAACAAGTAATAGGATGTCTAACAAAAAGTGGCTTAAACAATAGAGATTTGTTAACTCACATAACCAGAAATTCAGAAGCAGAACAGTGCCAGGCAGGCCAATCCCAACAGCTCTCCCTTGGCTTTCTCCTCACAGTTGCAATATGGCTGCTGTAGCTCCAACAAAGCATCACATCCTTGTAAGACAGCAGGCTAATGTAAGAAGAAATGAGGTCTTTTATTTATGCAGGTCTCCATTTTATCCAGGTATATAGATTTTCACAGCAGTCTCCACAATTTCCTTTTACATTTAATTGGCTAGATTTATTTGGGTAACCCCCAAATAAATAACTGGAAAAGAGGTAGAATAATCATGTTTGACTTAAACTCAATCATATTTTATATCCTGAGACCTCCTCCTTGCCTGAACACATAACTACTTGATACCCACAGTAATTCTGGGTTCCTCTATTAACAAAAGAATAAAAAATAAATCACCATTGAACAGCCAATATCCTGCTACAATAAGTAAAAATTCAGTCCCTTTATCTGCAAATTGGGCCATGTAACTTATCCTCATAATTGTTTGGAACGCTTAGTGAGATACCTTATGTTAAGCACTTGACTTGTACTAGCTATTTGATCAATGACAGTTTTCTTCCTCAATCTCCTCCATCAGTATTTCTACAAGGAGCCTTTAAAAAGATAGAAATCAAGAAAACTAGAAGGCAAAGTATCTAGAGATTGTTTTCTATTCCTTGCATTTAGGTTTTCCTATATAAATGATATATTTACATTCTGCAACCAGAAGTGTCACTATCTGTCTGAAGATAGTTACCTAAAATGCCAAACTAGTTTCTGAAAAGAGCTCTGCACAAAGCTACACAATCCAGTGACAGAAGTCATTAGAGGTGATACAATCTCAGGGAAAGACTTTTTTCAATATTAATTTCAATTTTATCTCTTGAAGAAAAAAGGGTTCCCAATGGGTGCTACTTGGACACTATGGCCTCACATGGGGCCAGGCAGAGGGAGCACTAATCCCAAATTGCCATCCCCCTCTTCACAACTAAGGATGACCACACTTACTTTCTCAAGGGAAAACATCTCTCTGGAAACTCTAAAATAATAACACTGAGGGTCCTTTGCACAAGATGGCAATCAATCTAATATTATTCTACCACAAACTATCAATATTTGATGACGAATTTGGCATTCTGACTTCAGCCATAGCAGGACGAGGAAGAGCAGACAGACTCAGAGTTGGGCTTTTCTATGTCCAAGTAGACATATTTCCTCAGTGCAGGGCTTCTCAAATTTGAGTGTGTCTGAATCACAGGGAGGGCTTGTTAAGTAAAATTGGTGGGTCCTGCCCCCAGTAGGTCTAGGGTGGACTCCAAGACTCTACATTTCCAACAAGCTCCCAGGTGATGCTGATAATGCTGTTCAGGATTATTTCAATTCCTAGCGAAGGAAAGCTAATCTAAACTAGATAAAGCAAAACCCAGAATATATTGATATGTGTAACTAAGAGATAAAAGAATCAGCACTGACTTCTGCATGGTAGGGTCCAGGAAGTCAAATGATGTCATTAGTGGTTCTCCGGGAGAGCTACTGCTCCCCAGTGACACAGGGGCCATGAGCATAAGTGATGGCATCAGTCACTCCCTGAATCCCCACCCGTGAACTCAGGCTCAAACCTGGTCACAGGACGTTGGAGAGGAGAGCTGTGAAATGTATAGCATTTCTGAAGAGTTTCAAATTATTTCCAGGCTGAAAGACTTCATTTGGGGATACACGTCTTCAAATAAGCTTGAAGGGAGAAGAGGAAGGCGACCTGCCAAAGCAAGCCAGCTTTCCGCCGTCTCACCCACCAACTTCCCAACAAGGGGAGAAAAAAATAACAAAACACTCAAATTCTAAATGCTTTTAAGGGCTTGCAGGTATTTCAAGTCAATTACCTTTCCTTTCTTTCATGCCTGATAAAACCATTTCAACAGAGACCCCAAGAATTTAGGGCTCTTTTGCATCTTGGCCAAAGGACAATTCTCCTTAACTGGACTCTATCACAAAATCCAAGGGCATGGCCCAGACAAACTGGCTGGATGAGCCTGCTGTCAACTGCTTTGCCAACAGTGGACCAGAGAACTGGATTAGAAATTTTTTTTTCTGTCATTTGATGCAACAGATTTTTCAAAACAATATTTTAATTTGCATACCAAGTCAAATTCCCTCTCGGAGGAGGGACAGGGCACATTCCGTTGTGTAAGATAATACTCATTCCCACACGGTGATGTCAGTGCTCCGCGAGTAATGCTCTTTCTGAGACTCTTTTTCTTGCCATTAAGGATCCTATTATAAAATTTTAACCACTTCAGAATCAAGAAAGATGTTGCAAATCTTTGTTAGCATTTTGTGCAAAACTGAAAGAGACAAGGCTGTCACCAACTGCCTCACGCACAATTATTTAATGACTTTTCCCTCATGGTATGAATAGGATTTCTGAAATCTATCTTCCCCTCCCAGGACTTTCTTCTCATAGGAACACTGATTTGGATGGTTTATCTTTGCCAGCTTTCACATTCAGGGAGCGGTCTGATTGTTTGCTAAAATCATAGGAGGCATGTCAGGGCTGTGAGACTAAATCTGAGTAGGAATTTTGAGGTTAATGGGAAACATACTGGGCATTTCGCTGGTTAGGGGAATACTAGGGCACAGGGAAGATTAACGATAAAATGTACCCTTACACGCAAATGATATAAAATGGCGTGAAATAGTAGAGCACAGCGGGGAGATTTTGGCAAGAGCCTGTTCTAACGAATACTTGAAAAAACACCGAGTAAAAATATCACAGTATGTTAGCTATCCTCTATCTCTCTATCTCTCTATCATCTATCTCCTCTCTATCCGTATATACATCCAAAAATTTTAAGATTAAAGAATAAAATTGAACTCTAACCATATGCTACCTTTTTAACTGTAAAAAGCTTTAAAAATATAGAACAGTGAAGAAAAGAACACAATACAGCAGCAACCAGCCTAAGTTAACAATTGTTCACATTTGGTTAATTTAACTAAGTTAATTTTAAAATGAAAAAGGGAACAGTACACAGAACATTGAAATCCCCTTCAGTTTTTTCCTTGTCCCATTTGCCTATTTAATTTCATAAGAACCCTTACAATATATGGTTTTATACTTTCATTTTATATACCTATATTCTAAAACAATGCTCAATATGGTCTTGTATGTTTTCCAATATATGCATATACATAAATGTTCTCAATACAACACTTTGAGGGTGAACCCCCCCAAAACGGAATTTATTAATAAAAAGTTGTATTTACTCTTATGTGTTTAAACTTCAGTCACCTTCAAAATACTCTCCATTTGATGCAATATACCTATCAAGATGTCTTTTTTCCACTGCTCGAAACAGTTTTTGAACTCTTGAACTCATCGATTTTGATGCCTTTTAGTGTTTTTACCCTTTTTTAAATCATTGTTCTAGTACAGTTGTCCCCATTTTCCCTCCACCACTTTCCCCCCACCCCTCCCACCCTCACCTCCCACCCTCAATCCTACCCCCTTTGGCTTTGTCCATAGGTCCTTTATACATGTTCCTTGACGACCTTTCCCCTTCTTTCCCCTGTTATCCTCCTCTCCCCTCCCCTGTGGTTACTGTCAGTTTGTTCTTTATTTCAGTGTCTCTGGTTGTATTTTGCTTGCTTGTTTGTTCTACCTCTTGCACATAGGCAAAACATTTCCTTTGAGGACTGTTTTTATCCAGGGAAACAAACAAACAAAAAGTCGCTTGGGGCAAGATCGGGTAAATAGGGAGGGTGGGGTACAGGGGTCATGCTGTTTTTTTGGTCAAAAACTGCTGAACACTCAGTATGGCGTGGGCATATGTCCTGAGGCTAAAGTGGAAGAATTTTTCCTGGGACTATATCAAGGACAGAAGTGCTGGGTTGTAACGTCTACACATTTTCAGCCATACTAAATGTCATCAAAACGTTCTCTCTTGAGGTGACAGCAATTAGAATCCCAATCAGTGGCACTGACAGTTTCTGTTTCCCTTTGTTCTCATCAAAACTCTATGTCATCCTCAGGGATTCACCTAAAGGTTCCTGATAAACAACCAAAATGAGTTTTCAGCTCACACCTGGAAAGAGACTGCAGTGGACATCTCTCACCTGTGCCCACTAGCAACCCCTATTTCTAGAAACTTCTCTCTTCCATGGAGAACTGCCCTCCCACCCAGGGGGTTGGTTGGTAGTCACACGGTCAGGAAGGAGCCTTTCCCTACGTAGAGGTGACCCATCCAGGAGGGCAGATCAGAATATTAGTAATGAGAATTTTTCTTCAGGGGTTAACATGAGCAATAGGAGAGAAGATCTCTTCCTCCCTTACGTAAGGTAAGTAGGAAGAAACAAGCTGTCTTTGCCTGCCTGGGGAAGAAGCCACAGAGAGGACACAGGAATCAAGATTGGATACAAAGAAATTCCACTCCCCAAAAACTAGAAACAGGGACTTGAACAGATACTTGTACACCAATGTTTGTTGCAGCATTATTCACAATAGTAAAAAGATGGAAACCACCCAAATGTCCACCAAGAGATGAATGGATAAACAAAAAGTGGTGTAAACATATGATGAAATATTAGTCAACATAAAAGTAAATTAGTGATATCTGCGATGATGTGGATGAACCTTGAAAACATTATGCTAAGTGAAATAAGCCAGACACAGAAGGATGAATATTACATGGTTCCCCATATGCAAAATAACTGGAATCGGCAAATTCATAAAGACAGAAAGATTAGAGGTTACTGGGGCTGGAGGGAGAGGGGGATGAGGAATGACTGCTTACTGATTACAGAGGTTCTGTTTAGGGTGATGAAAACATTGGAAAACAAACAGTGGTAACAGTTGCACAACATTTTAATGTAATTAATGCCTCAGAATTATACACTTAAAATGGTTAAAATGACATATCTTATGTTATATATACTTTATCTAAATGCATTTTTTAAAAGATTTTATTTACTTATTTTTAGACAGAGAGGAAAGAAGGAAGAAAGAGGAATGAAACATCAACGTGTGGTTGTCTCTTGCACACCCGCTACTGGGAACCTGACCCAAAACCCAGGCATGTGCCCTGACTGGGAATCGAACCGAGACCCTTTGGTTCGCTGGCCCGCACTCAATCCACTAAGCTATACAAGCCAGGGCACAATACATTTTTTTTTTAAAACACAAGATCATTGAGGATAAGAAAAGAACAAGCAAGATTAGACAGACAAACTGAAAGAACGATGTACCCATATATGTCCTAATGACATCACTGGACTCCCTGGATCCCACCATGCCTAAAGTCAGCCCTAACTCTTTCATCTCTTAGCTACATATATCGATATATTCTGTTTTTTTCTTTATCTGGTTTGAATTGGCTTTCTGTCACTAGGAATTAAAATAATCTCAGATTAGGCATAACAGTGTATAGTCAGGAAGGACAAAACATCCACTTAGGATGGATGTTCTAAAGGTTTAAACCTCTGCTGTTTGCAGGCAATCAATCAAATCTTACTCTAATTGAGTTTGTCTGTGTGTTATTAGGAGCTGATAATCACTTGAATGTTTGATACAAGGTCTATTACAACCAAATTTTTTTTCAGATACATTTCTCTTCTGGTTAATTTCATAAGAATAATTGAGTGGCATGCTGAAGAGAAAGGAAAAAAAGGGTCCACAACAATGAGAAAAGATGGACATTAAAAGTGATTCTTTTACTCTACTACCAAACAGGAAAAAATGATCCCAAGGTAAAAATAATTCTCACATTTTAGTATTTATATTGTCCTGGGGCATGGATGCTCCCTTTCACAGAGTCACCATGCCTTCCTGAAGGAACCAGAAGCCTCCACCCCCACCTCGTTTATAAAGGCAACTAATGATTCTTACGCTGATTTCATCGCTCCTTAGTAAGAAGTTGACAAAGCCGCAGTGGCAAACAAGAACAGGAAGAGAACTCCTTCCCCTTGATTTTTCTGTTCATTTAATTTGATGTTTCTATCCTCACATAATTTTAGCAACGGACAAAACAGACCTAGATGAAAATAACTGAAGATTAGGACAATAAGATAGGTGATTTTAGCCCTTAATAACTCATGGGAACGACTATACTTTGAATCCAACGGTTTCTCCTTTCTCAGAAATTACAGAAATGGCAAACCTAGCTAATTTGCCTGTACTCCTGCTCATAACAGGATTCAGAATGAAGCAAAAAAATAAAATAAAATAAATCCATTTGCAGACACAAACTATAGAATTAAAAGTATTATTTATTGTACAATTTCCTCAAGGACGTAAATATTACTGGTGGATAACAAAATTGTGAAAGGTCCCAAAATATTTCATAAGTGTGACAAAAACCCTAGAAATGCAATGCCCTTCAGGACAGGCAAGGACGAGAGAAGGGATTTGCTTGTATGGAGCAGGAAAAGGGAAGGCACACACTAGTGATCGCCATAGGAAAAATCCAAATATCAGTTATAGTTTAGTTGGCTTTTATTAGTGTTTTTACAGTTGCTTAGCAATACAAATCAAAAGGGAATCAGGCAAAATACAATAAAAATGAATTATTTGTTCAACATGTAAAGAAAAACAAAGAGAAGATAGGAAAGGAATACTGCAATATTATGAAAATTGAAACGTCATTTTCTATTTTTTCTTTTTGGCTCTGAAATAGCTCCATAAGGATTGGGAGGAGGGGACAGCAAAGGAAGGAGAGAATCTCCTTTGGAAACACAAAACAGTGCCTTCACAATTTATTTATGCTTCTCTTCATCTACTTTAGTACATTTCTTCCCCCTCTAAATGCTTATGTGCCTTTTCTGCCTTGTTATTCATAAGCAACGCATTTTTGAAATATGCAGCTTCATACCAGGAAAGGGGTGGGGTGGGACAACACACCAAGGAGCTTTCGTTCCAAATATTAACATAAAGGACCGCTTCTTTGAAATATGTAACATTTCCAACTTCGGGAAGGCTTCATGTGCCAGTGCTATATAAGGCCTTCCAAAGGAAGCAACATGAATGAACTACCATGTATACTCCATAGCTCACTGTAACACAATAAAAAATACGAACTATTTCCACTTCTGACACCATGTGAGTTTTCAGCCTGTCTCACAATCATGAGGGTTCCGTTGAATGGATAATGCCATAGTTAGAGGGGAAAAATATTTGGCAGAAAGAGGGACGAGGAGGGGAGAGAAGAAATAATTGACACGGAAAGTCATTTGATATTACCAGTTAAGCTCCAGAATTGGGGTTTTGAGGATAAGTCCAAACAAAATCCCAGACATTGGTTTGGAAACTGTTTCCCTAATCTGTATTCTACTTTTGTGGCTTTCCAATGAATGCTATCCCAAAATTATAAATGTTTTCTTCAAACTGAACTTCCTGTGAATTGGCAACAATTAGTTTAATTGGATTGAAGAAAATATGATTAATGTTGAGAAGAATATATTTGCTCTGAATCTTCTACAGAAAAATGTATTCTGTTGTGGTAAAAGTATGTACCAAAGTTATAAATAATTCATTATATGATGCAGTTCTATGATAAACTTGAAGGCCTGCTTAAACACTGACATTTTCTTTGTAATAATAGGCTATAACAATGAAATTAATTATAGGGTTGTAATAATAGGCTATAATAATTAAATTAATTATAGGGAGTTAGATTCTTTATTAAACACCCATGTCAATGCACGGCCCAAGTCTTAATTTCCTTTACACAGTTTCTCATCTTCTACTCACGTGTGCAGTTTTTCATGGCAGCAAGCATTAGTTCACTCTTTTTTTTAATATATTTATTGATTATGCTATTACAGTGGTCCCATTTCCCCCCTCCACTCAACTCCCTCCTGCCCACCCCCCTCCCTCCCACATTCCCCCCCTATAGTTCATGTCCATGGGTCATACTTGTAAGTTCTTTGGCTTCTACATTTCCTACACTATTCTTACGCTCCCCCTGTCTATTTTCCACCTATCATCTATGCTACTTATTCTCTGTACCTTTCCCCCCCCTCCCACTCCCCTATTGACAACCCTCCATGTGATCTCCATCTCTATGGTTCTGTTCCTGTTCTAGTTGTTTGCTTAGTTTGCTTTTGTTTTTGTTTTAGGTTTGGTTGTTAATAATTGTGAGTTTGCTGTCATTTTTACTGTTCCTATTTTTGATCTTCTTTTTCTTAGGTAACTCCCTTTAACATTTCATACAATAAGGGCTTGGTGATGATGAACTCCTTTAACTCGACCTTATCTGAGAAGCACTTTATCTGCCCTTCCATTCTAAATGATAGCTTTGCTGGATACAGTAATCTTGGATGTAGGTCCTTGCCTTTCATGACTTGGAATACTTCTTGCCAGCCCCTTCTTGCTTGTAAGGTCTCTTTGGAGAAATCAGCTGACAGTCTTATGGGAACTCCTTTGTAGGTAACTGTCTCCTTTTCTCTTGTTGCTTCTAAGATTCTCTCCTTATTTTTAATCTTGGGTAATGTAATTATAGTGTGCCTTGGTGTGTTCCTCCTTGGGTCCAGCTTCTTTGGGACTCTCTGAGCTTCCTGGACTTCCTGGAAGTCTATTTCCTTTGCCAGATGAAGGAAGTTCTCCTTCATTATTTGTTCAAATAAGTTTTCAATTTTTTGTTCTTCCTCTTCTCCTTCTGGCACCCCTATAATTCGGATGTTGGAACGTTTCAAGATGTCCTGGAGGTTCCTAAGCCTCTCCTCAGTTTTCCAAATTCTTGTTTCTTCATTCTTTTCTGGTTGGATGTTTCTTTCTTCCTTCTGGTCCACACCGTTGATTTGAGTCCCAGTTTCCTTCACCTCACTATTGGTTCCCTGTACATTTTCCTTTGTCTCTCTTAGTATAGCCTTCATTTTTTCATCTAGTTTTCGACCAAATTCAACCAATTCTGTGAGTGTCCTAATTACCAGTGTTTTGAACTGTGCATCTGATAGGTTGGCTATCTGTTCGCTGCTTGGTTGAATTATTTCTGGAGCTTTGAAGTGTTCTGTCATTTGGGCCATTTTTTTTTGTCTTGATGCACCTGTTACTTAAAGGGGCGGAAAGCTATAAAACTGTTGCACACATATACTAATAATTATCACCTATGAAACAATCACTCTGGCTAGTTTATACATTACCTAATTTAATCATTGAGACAACGTTTTCATCTCTATTTAAGATATGAGAAAGCAAATCCATGAGGTGTTGACCAAGGCTACGTTTAAACACAGACCTAACCCCAGAACCTGTGCAGTTTTCACTACGTGACGCTCTCTCCAACTGCATGAAGTTGGCAATATCATCATAATGGGGACCATGCAAAAATACCACCTAAGTATTTATAAACCACGAGTAGAACAAACTATATCACAGAAAAGACCGTTTCTAAAATATTAGTTACAAGAGCATTAAAAATGTCCTAGAACTACATCCCCTTAATCCTAGATCAACATTAGTCAATTATTTACATATATATAGGAAATTTAATGTTTCTATTTTATATCTTAAGTGCTTGATAGCATTTTAATAAATACAGCATTTACTACTTATTAATAAAAAGCCAAAGTACAGGTTTTTCCCTCTATCCAAAAGTAGAGGAGTCCTATGAAACTTTTCATAAGGGGAAATGGTGGAAAGAAAGAGTACCTCCCACTTTCCAAAAGTTTGTGTTGGCACCACTTCACTTTTTTAAAGGACCAGGTCAAGTCAAGGAACATGTATAAAAGACCCATGGACAAGGACAACGGCGGGGAGGAGGACACGGGCATTCAATCAATCCCCCCCACCAATTGGTAGGGCAGGGAGGAGCAATGGGGGGAAAACGGGGACAAACGTAATCGAACAATAAAAAATTTTCAAAAGACAATTAGGGAAATTTGAACATTAATTAGATATTTGGTGATAACAAAATAAGTATTTTAATTACCTGGAGATGCCACTGTTGACTAAATAGACTTGGTGCATTATTTTTTTAAGTGAAAAAAAAAAAGACCTACTTATATATACAAACTTAAATTTTTCAATAAAATACTTACACTGGGTTTGAAGACTTTTTCCTACAAAAAATTGGTCCCATTCTCCTCCTCCTCTTCATGCCTGTTTTCCTCTGTACTGCTGGGAAGACTTAACAATTTATCAGAGGACAAAATTCGGAAAAAAGGAGAAGGAGTAATGTTCAACCAGAGAATAAATCAGCACACTCCTGCTACCACTGTCCCGCAACGCCACTGAGACTCAGGGGGAGTTGCAGGAAGTAGCTGACTTACCTGATGTGGCTACATTTTATCACCAATGTATAAATGCTGAATGAGCTACTTCACCCTCTTGCTGGTATTTCACAGAAGTGAAAAGTGAAAATGATAATGGACCAAACCTGGGGGATGAGGGGAAGGCTTGTACATCAGTTTAAGAATCTGACAAAAATTGATTTTTATTGACTATGAAGAAAGTAAGCATTTTCTTACATGATTGAAATATTAACTGTCATTGGTATACAATGAGGTACCCTTTTACCAGATAATAACACATATTTGAAATGAAGTTTTGAAATGCTATGCTGACTTATATAATTCTAAGAATAAAGGTCCCTTATGGGACTTCCATCATGTATGTTTCTCCAAAAAACAGCCCCAAAGATTATTTGTACTAACACATAGAGCTTACAGTAATAGATGGAATAAAGACCAAATACTTTTTTTTTAATTTTAAAGATTTTATTTCTTTATTTTTAGAGAGAGGGCAAGAGAAGGAGAGAGGGAGAGGAACATCCATGTGTGGTTGCCTCTCATGCACCTCCTACTGTGGACCTGGCCTTCAACCCAGGCAAGTGCTCTGACTGGGAATCGAACCTGCAACCCTTTGGTTTGCAGGCTGGCACTCAATCCACTGAGTCACTCCAGCTAGGGCAAAGACCAAACACTTTTTAAATGTAGGTCCAAATCCATCCCTCCATATTTTTGTGAGTGATTTACATTATTTCCATAGATCTTAGAATATAAAATAAGGTAATACATGGTCATTGTAGGAAATCATATAATACTAAGCTATATAAATAAAATAATATTCTAACTCTTTGAAAATCCCAGAACTTTGTTACAAGTTCAGTATATCTTTCTACATCTTTCTTAGGCTCACTGTAATATATACCTATTTCTTTTTAACTTTTTTTCAAAAATAGGATTATATTAATTCACCGTTTATTGCACTGTTCCAATTTTTAAAGGCATCTCAGCTATTTCTAGTAATTTGTTTCTAAAAGTAATGCTACAATAAACACCCCTCTACATATATGTTTATCTACTGGTGGTTTTATTTCTGTGGAATCAGCTCCACAAATTGGGAGCGTTGAGTAAAAATAGATGTCTATTTTAAAACTGAATAGACACTGCCAGAAACCAACTTTTCATGTTTAGCTTAATGTAAGTGTAAATGTTCACACATAGAAATATTTATAGATATGTGCTAATGCACAGCTTAATTTATAAACATATATTTCCTTGCTCTGCCAACTGAGAGGGCCTAGCAGCGACAAGCCGACTTAGCGCCCAGATCTTGGTTTCTAATACTATTCTCCAGTAAAAGGAACCAGGGAGCCTGGGAGAAATGGCTAAGTGTAGGGCTGGGGCAGAAAATATACAAAATAAGCCTGGAACAATTTGAACAAAAAAATAAATAAAGCAGTTTTGCATTATAACCCTAAGTTTAAAATAGTTGTCCATTAGTCCATATTGGCAAAAATAAACAATTGAATCAATAAATGGGGGAAGATTAAACAAATCTTCCATGCAGAAGAATTGTAAATAATTCATATGGATAAACTGCCCTCAAGGAGCTGGAAGATAATTCTCCTTTCTTTGAATATGACCTGTGCATAGTGACTTCTTTCCGAAGAATGTAGTATGGAAAGGGGGAAAAACAGTAACTTTACAGTGGACAAAACTGACAAATACTACCTCAGCCAAGTGATTAAGGCCAATATCAACAGTGGTAAGTCATGTTTGGAGTACGTAGTGTCGATATAATGAGATGAGAATGGGGCTTTACATCTGTGGTCCTCCATGAATCCACAAGCCCAGTCTAATTATAAGGAAAAGTTAGACAAATTCCAGTAGACGGGCATCCTACAAGATATCGGACCAGAGCTCCAACCCTGTCAAGGTCATCAAAAACAAGGAAAGTCTGAGAAACGGTCACAAGCCAAGAGGATGCTAAAGAGACATGATGACTAAATGTATGTGCTGGACAAGATCCTGGGATAGAAAAAGGGCATTAGGTAATAACTTTAAAAATCTGAACGAACAACGAAGTTTAGTTCATGATGTTTTCAATATTAGTTCCTTAGTTTTGAAAAATGTCAAAATGTCCCATAGTAACGTAAGATGTTACTAATAGGGGCAACTGAGTGTGGAGTATATGGGTCTCTCTGTACTACCTTTGTAACTTTTCTATGAATGTAAAAGTATAAGATAATAGTTTTACAAGTATTATTTTTAAAACAATAACTTTTAAAATATCAATTAAACTGGAAATTGAAAGCAAATCATAATAGCAAGCAAGAAATACTATGAAATACTTTAAAATATATTTTTAAAAGAAAGTACAGAACCTGCATGGAGAGCACTACAAAATTATATTAGAAGAATTAAAACAAGATCTTCTAAAGGGAGAGCAATACCAGGTTCCTTTTCTAGAAGAGGTAAGGTAATAAAAAGGCCAACGTACTGGTTTAATACTATTTCTATAAGAATCCAAGCAAAGTTAATTTGGATTGTGGGACTTTTGCAGGAGGAGGCAGGGACATAGGAGGCTGAATCAGGTGAAATGATTATGAAGTTTTAAGAAAATTGTGAGAAATTGTTGAAATGTAATAATGAAGAAAGATTTGCTCAACAATGTTTTAAAATTATAGTAAAGTCCCTATAATAAAAGGTCTGGTATTAACATGAGGAAAGACAAAGAGATCCAAGTATACATAAGAATTTAATGTCTGTTAGAGCACTTACCTCAACTGAAAAGGAAAGGAATAGATGATGCATTTGGAAGGCAGAGAAGGAAGGAGGGGAATGGAACACTGCAAGCAAAACTAGAAGGCGGAAGTGCACAGGGCATGTTGAAAGGATTCGATGTGTTTCAGCAAGAACACAAGGGAGCAGTTGGGATCAGGGAGAGCAGATAGAAGGATGTTTGGAGAAGGCCAAAATGCCAGGCTCTGTTTAGGCTTTATCCAATAGTGAGAGGACTGCTAAGAAAACGTTTGATTAAGACAAAGGGCTGGGGTGGGAGGCAGGGAGGAAGACTAACATTGATTGAGAACTGACTGTGCCCAAAGGGGTGTTCTCGGAAACTGACATAGATCAGCAATTTTCAACCAGTGTGCTGCAAGAATTTTTAAAACATGCAATACCTGACTATTTCGTCAGGGGCATTGACCTCTCTTTTCCCTTAGATTGTCCCATGGAAAAATGACAACAGTCAACACAACGATAGCCATCTGGTGTGAATGAATCAAAATTATACCTATTCTTTTTTAAGATTGGCAAAAAATAATTTTTTTGGTGTGCCACAGAATTTTAGTAATTACTTTGTATGTGCCATGAGATGAAAAAGATTGAAAATCACTGACGTGGTCACTTAATCCCCACCACAACTCCATGAGATTGGTATTTTTGAATTAGTAGTTTGCTGTTCTTGTGACCATTCATCTCCTTGTTTTATTTTTTGTAGCAATATTTCTACTGTTACTCTGAAATATTTTCTTTATTCTGTAGAGTAAAACAGAGAAGTAATTATGCTACTAGTCACGCAAAAAAAGAGTTTCCATATAAGAAAAAGTTAAGGTTATAAAATTAAAGAAGTGAGAGGCTGCTATTTTTAGAGTTGCAAGTGTTAATATGAAATTTTAAGTTTTAAAAATATGTACTTTCTGGCTCTGTCAGCTAAAATGACTAGTGTAAATTAATGCCCATGCCCTTAGATTTTGGCCTTTAATTCAATTCCCACTGAAAATTATCAGTTTCTTGGAGGAATGAAAGATCCGATATCTGGTTCAGTGGCAGGGAAGAGATGAGATAAGCATGGGACATTTTGCCAGAAGTCAAGTAAGATTTCAAAGAGAAATAGAGTCACTTAAAAAGGACTCTGGAACCAGCTTGAAGAGGCTCCCACTACTCAAATCTATGGAAATGTAAGCATCAAACAGTGTAACTAAAGTTCTGTATCCCCGTTTTATCAGTAATAATTGTAGAAACTCAGTCTAGGGGAAGTTCAGTCGTTTGTGCAAGCCTAAGCAGCCAGTAGGAAGTAGACCCGATGTTGAAGATGAGTTTCCATGAATCCAAAGCAATGCTTCTACCATATACTGTGCCTCTTGATCAAAGCAATGTTTAAGTGAAAAGTGCTGAAGTGAAGAGAATAAAAAGTGAGCTAGGAAGGGGCCAATAAAGAGATTTGAAATTAATTTTCATTAGAAAAACATTTCTAGTAAGTAACCCCACACAACAATACAAAAAGATGAGTACAGATATCCAAGCAGCGGCTGGATAAGATGGTGTATCAGAGAAGCCACTAAGTCTCTCCAATACTGATGGCCAGATGTTCCAAATGCTCCTTTAATGTCCCAGGAGCAGTGATCAAATCCCTACATCACGCCACAGTATGTTGTCCAGCCCAGGTACGTCTGATACAGAGAGTCCCAAAGGCTTGTTGACTTTTCCTTCAGCTCATGCTGGTACCCTTGTGGCTACAGCCAGTCCTGGAATTCAGTACCTTCCGGTCTTGTAACTTGTCTCAGCAGGCTGCGTAAACTCTTCTCCCATCTTTGCCCCCAACAGGGACCATGACCCTTCCTTTAATGTCACAAAACACCGGTAAGACCAGGCTATATGATGTAATAAAATTTTACTGCCCACCCAAGGCTAATGCAGAAGAGAAAATTTAAAACCAGATACAAAAATAGTGTAGCTCCCAGTACCCACCATGTTGCAGAGTAGAGCCTTTCTCCCACTATCCACTCCCTCTGGTGGTGGTGCTTTTGACCACTGTCTCCCCATAACCAAACTCTCCTGGGACCCAGAGACAGGAAACACATTTATGCTTCATTACTAGCCTCAGGTTCCCTTCCTGTGAGGGTACAACCCTCCAATGAGCAGTTTTTATGCAGATGGCTTTGAGTTACAGCTTCCCTTTGGCACAACCAAAAGGTTGACTGTGGTCATTTTCATTCCCCACAACTGAACAGTGAGGAGAATCAAGCATCCATCTCTTGCAACAAAACTAACCACAGAAACTTCAACACTAGGGTATCTTTTTCTCCCAAGGCTGAAATATCCCAGAACTAATTTCTTCAATTAGGGCCAGAGTTAAAATTCTGGGACTTCCTTTCATCCAGATGTGTCAGAAGAAGGACAGCTGTCCTCAAGCATATGACCTAGCATGAAAATGTCAGCCATGATTTGGGGGGAAAGGGGAAGGGGAGGAATCGAACCTGATACTCCTCTCCTTTCCAGAGCAAACACCAAACAGCAGATTACTCCTTCACCTGCTCTCACCCACTCCACCCACTTTACGATTCTACTAGATCCCAGAGTTTCACTCTACTGTGTATCTCATCTGGAAAACTAAGAAGTTGCAGTGATGTATTTTGACCCCAGGGCAGTGTAGAGTATAGACATGCAAGGTAGGTCGGTCGGTCGGTCTCTCTCTCTCTCCTATTCTCTCTCCTAACTTGCCTCTCCATCACTGCAGCTTTGTGCATCATCCAGGACCCAGTGGAGGAAGAGAGGATTTGCTGACCTACATGAACTGCATGAATTGGGTACCCAGTGGGGAGTCCTGGTATAACACCAGAGAAAGTGAGAAGAGTGAGTTTTAAGTGACAACTCCCCCAGTGTCTTGGCTGCAGGCCCGTGTCCGCCAGGTTCTGTTGCCCAAAGGTTCACAACCTAGCTAGTGGCTCCTCTAGACTGAGCTGTCCTTACTTCTGTGTTCCTGGAAACTGATCTCCCCCCTCCACCCTTCAGGCTGGGTTTGCTGATGGCATCCATTCTTACTAGCCCTTCCCTTGAGTCACATGCATTCCCATGTCAGCGAGTCCTCTCTATTCAAGTCTTCTACCTAGAATCATTATCCTGTGGGTATCTTGGAATGCAGTGCCCATTTGCTTCATTCCTCAGCCAAAAGCAGTCCTGGAAAGAGCTCCATTTTAACAACATCTCACATTACGGAAATGCTTGAATACGGCAAGAATATTTTTTGGAAGAACTGCAGCAGTAGTCATCTCTAAGGAGGGAAATGGATGGGCAGGGGAGAAGGAAAGGATTGATGCATACTTCTCATTCTCTGTATGTTATACCTAGTACACTGTGCCTTATGGAATTACTGACATGTGACCATTTTTTATCTATGATTTTCTTATTATCGCGTCTACTGCCAGCAAGGTCAATAGGAAGCCAGAGGTGAATTAACTCATGCTTCTCCCACCATCAGGTTATAATAACTGTAAGTGGCCTGAACTGTACCTTCTTTCTTCTCCTCAAACCTTGACCACGCTATATAATTTTCCTACTTACATCTTCTATACTCTAAGCTCGCTTCTGGAAGTAGAACAGAAATTATATACAACCTAAAGAAGACAGTGGGTAACATTCCCACTTTGTCCCTACCCTATGTCCAATACTCTCTCCAAGTCCCCAGATAAATAACCTTCTTGCACGACTCTGCTGTGACACCACCTTCTCCCACCAGTCTTTTCTGAATTTCTTCTCGCTGCCTCTAGCGCACTGAAGAGAGGTTGACCATTCTGCTGGGCAGATACCCATCAAAGGATCGATCACAGCATTGGCCTCATGTGTAGACATGTCTGCCTTCTTCATTATACTATTCATTTTTTAATTAAAAAGTTCACACCTTTACATCTCAAATTAGAAAGTTCCAGGATCAGACCAGTAGGTTCTGATAGAACAGGACTCACGAGTGATTACTGGGTGAACAAATGAAAGCTGGCATTATTTCATAGCGAAAATGAATTCAGCAAATACCTCGTGCTATGCACTCCTTATTCTAGCTGGAGTGCAGTATTCTGTCTAAATGTGCAATGGGATACAACTGTGAATCATTAGCTTATGCGGACTCAATTACTCAATGGTCCGTATATGATAGATGTCTTGGATACACAGTCCTAGCATACAGAAATGCACTCCTTCTAAAACATACCTTGACAAAGAAGGGTAGCCAATAAGATCCTGGCTCCTTCAGACGATTATTCCGTTATGCTTCATAGCCTCCAAATTTCTATCTTGCTTCTAAATGATGAGGAATTTCAAGTCTCCAAGGAGGACAAATAACATGAGAAAACTTTGTCAGGAAACTACAGGCTCCAGGGCCAGAGTTTAGAAAACACTTATGCAGGTGAGGCTATTTTCAAGAAGTTTCGACTATAAAAATTCCTTTGTCAGAGTTACCATGTATTAGTCTAAGAAGTTATATTTTCCTATTATAAGCATGCACTGTGCTCTGTATCTGGAGCATTTGCCAAATTGTAGATTTATTCCTGTTTCTATACATCTGTGAAAAGAATGCGTGTTCTGTTTCATCAGGGAGTTACTTGAAGTCACAGGTTGCTAATTCCAAATGAATAGAAACAGTGATTAATCTGGGAGATATGAGCTCTCCACTATTCATGTAACAGATGTCCATTATGATGAGTTACACATTTGTTCCATGTTTACACTAGAACACAAAAAAAGAGAATTCGACCATTTTGTAAAAACACACACACACAAAAGAAAGAAAGAAAAGAAAAGAAGGATGTGGGAAGGTAGGGAATTAGAAAACACTTGAAAATGTTTACTCAGGTGCCAGGTTAGATGCGAGGGAGACATGTGGTATGTCTGCAGGGTGGCAGGTAAAATGTGGAGGGGCGGGGAGGGGTGGGGGAGAGAGGACCAAGCGGGGGTAAATGTCCCTGGCTTCCTTTCAGGGTGTGGATATTAACTCAGCTCATCTCACTTGGCTGAAAGGAGCGCCAATGCCAAAACCAGCGATTTCATCAGCATCGGCTACAGACAAGATGGGATTTCAGAGGGAGGCCTGAGAAAAGGGAGGACGATGTATGTCATTTTATTCAAATAATTAAAAACAAAGTTGGCAGTCCATCTTGCTGTCAAGAAGAATAAACGTCAGACTATAGCGCTGGAAGGGGAAGTGCAAGAGGCTTCCTGCTGCTCCCACTCTGGTCCAATATAAACTCTACAGTTCTCTCCACACACACAAAAAATGATCCTCCTATGTGTTTTTTCAGTTACTAGGAGAAGAGTCAAGACAGGAAGAAGACACAAGCCGGGAGTAAGTGTGGAGGAGGCTGACCGGCTGAGCCACACTACAGCTCTTAGCTTGATAGCTACAAATCTGGGGTTTCTAAAGTAAGATGAGTGAAAGAAAGGTTTCCAGAACTTTCCTTTCTCTCAGCATTTGCCCCATGTCCTCATATGCCCAAGAACTAAAGCAGGACCCAGCTTTATGGAAGGAACTAAATAAATACATACATAAATACACACATTTTTAAATGAATTACACATGTGCGGGACTTAAATGACATGAGTACACGGACGGATAATATGTATCAATGCATTCATTATCTTT
Organism: Desmodus rotundus; assembly: GCF_022682495.2. NCBI lineage: Eukaryota > Metazoa > Chordata > Mammalia > Chiroptera > Phyllostomidae > Desmodus > Desmodus rotundus. The sequence continues at coordinate 97,159,539 of NC_071400.1, read as the reverse complement.
TGCATTTGCAGGTCACTGGATTATAGCAGATGCAATATCATAACCAAAAGCTAAATAATCCTCTCTGAATATCACAATGTGGCTGACATTTGTCCTAAAGTATACTTTTCTCGAGTTTCTTTTTAATAGTAACACTTTTTAGAGGAGAGGGCAAATTCCATTTTGTTACTTAATAAAAAGGTTACCATGGCCAATTGATAAAAAATGATCATTTGAACAGACTCACTGAGGGTTTTGCTTCTAAAACATTTTAATCACTCTTCCTCTATGTTTCCAGTAGTGTATCAAACTGCTCTTCAATTGCTTCTAAAATGTTGGATTTAAGGTGCAAAATGTTCCACTTTTACATCTAAATGTTTCTTTTTATTCTTTGAAGACTATGACAAAAGTGAGCAACCCTCTCATCTGTGACACTCAATTAGCAGAACTATTCTTCTGGACTCCTTGTGCTGAGTGGACCTGAGATCTGGCTATGCCAAGTCAGAAGTGTTGGTAAGTGGGCACTTTAAGGCAGTTACAAGGTTCTTTCAGGCAGCCAAAATCTTTGCCAAAAAAATTAACATTCTTATTTAGTGTAATCCCACCAAGTGAGCCAGGCTGATGATTACCGAGAAAGAAAGCTTCAGTTTTTGAAGGAAGCAGGAATTAAAATAATACAAATAAAATAAGTATAATAAAATAATAATAATAAAATAAGTCAGCACACTTTTTCTGTAAAGAACCAAACAGCACATTTTCTGGCTTTGTGTGCCACATGGTTTCTGCGCAAATGCTTAACTCGGCCATTATGGTGAAAGCAGTCACCGACAATATGTAAACAAATGGACACAGCCGTGTTCCAATAAAACTTTACTTGTAAAAGTAGGTGACAGGCTGGATTTGGCTCACAGATCATAGTTTGCTGACTCCTGGGACAAAATGTAGATGGTGATCCAAAACTGCCTAAAGCCTAAGAAAAGATGCAGATCTCAAGGTCAAACAGAAAACTATAGGTTTTTAAAAATTTCCTGTATTTTAAAATGTGTTTAGTGGTACATCCTCTTCTTCTGTGGATCTTACACTGTTTGTCTTGCAATAGCATTTCCCTAAATGCATCATGGAGATGCACATGTTTCCATCAAATTACCTGCATAAGCTTAGAGTCAGTCGAGAAAATTAAGTCATTCTAAATACTCCAGGAATAAAATATTTAATATAAGAATTAAGGCTTGCATCAGTGTTGGAATATCTGGGGAGTGGGGCAAGAAAGTCCCTACCGAAGACCAGGGAGGCAGACACGGAGTATCTCATCCTGGGAGAGCAATGTGGGTGGTTAACAGAAGCTCTACAGAAATCGACTGCTGTTCGCAAGAGTCTCTGAGAAACTTCTCCCCAACAGTCTCAGGCTGCACAAGGAAAGCACCTGCTTCTTAATCACTCCCTGAAAAGCCACGGAGTCTCCTGCCTGTCCCACTGCCAGCTGCAACCACCCCTGAACTTAATGGTTTCTACCTCTCTTTCACCTGGAAAAGAAAGCTTGTTAGTTACTGGTTTTGGCAAACCCTAACTCACAACCATATGGCAAGGAGGACTGTAAAGTGCCCAACTTCTCTGCAATGCAAGAGAGATCTTAGGAGAGGTGGGAGTGATACCTACTTGATAATGGATAATCCACCACACTTCCCCCCTTTGTCGATGCAGCATCCATACATTCTCCTTTCACCTATTTTTAACTTCCAAATAAAGTAAATGACATAATGCTTCTGTCCTACTTGATGTGACTATTCCCCATACATCCAAAACTTACTCATGGTTTTCCCAAAAGTGCAACCGCAAAGTCCGATTTGTTATTTCATCCATAAATGGTAGTTATTTATCTTCTAGTTCAGTTATAAAAGCTCTCTATTATTCTGCAATTGAAATACTGAAATACAGTTTTAACTCACCCTTTATATTACTTAATAGCCAGAGGGGGAAAGGACTAATTTTATGAATATGTACAGATATATCTACATCAAAACTAGAAGAAAATATGTATGCCTATTACAATCCTAACTTCTACAACTGGTCATGTGACCCTTGTTAGTTTTTAAAGCTTTCTTCTCCTAATGCTCATGCGGGTTTCGGATACCCAGCACTCAAGTGGGGCCGTTATCCATCCTCAACACCAAGCTGCAGTGCGCCACCCTCTAGTCATCCTCAGGTGATCCCCTCTGCGCAGCAGTCCAGCCCAGCTCTCCCCAGCTCACCTGCTCTAATCACCCACCTCTTGGCAGCTGCCTGGATCACGTGAGGCAAAGACAGAACTGGGAGTACCAAGGAGGTGAGCAGAGTCCACTGATACTACCACACTCCCATATCCACACTCCTCCCACCTCCACCCCACGTTTTAACCTTTAAATCTGGTCCTTGGTCCTCTTGATTAGTTCAAAATTTAACTTTACCTTCAATTAATGTAGTATCTCTCCCTCTCCCCCATTCTTTCAAATGAGTTTAGATTTGAGAGAAAATATCTTCATTCAAATTACACCTAAAAGGCATGTATTAACTTTCTTTGATCTAAGCTGGGTAACTGAGCTGATTACAGACTAAGGTTCATGGATTTAGATTCTGCATGAACACATTTTGCTTTGTACCAAGGAAAAGCCTATTTAAGGACTTCAAAGTCTAACTCCCCTAGTGGTCAAGGGCAAAGAGAATATGTGTGATGGTCCAGTGCAAGCCCTAGCCCCAATTCCTAAGAAACCAATAGAGAAGACTTCTCCCTTAATGAGAAATATTTTAATGGACAAGGGGTAACGAGATTTTTTTTTAAAAAAAGGAAAAATGGTCAAAATGTTAAAAATATCTGAATAACTCTGTCAATAAAAGCACCCAAAATATCCAGTTTAAAATTCCAGTTTCCAAATCTCCTCCCCCACCCTCCTCTCTCTCTCTCTCTGTCTCTCTCTCTCTCTCTCTCTCACGCACACACACACACACACACACACACACACACAAAGGATTTGAGGATTTTACAGGACAAAATGGATTTCAACAAGTACAGGAAAGTGGGTTTAAGTGTCCGAAGGATCTGGATTCCAGTCTTGCTCTGCCCTTCCTGTGATTCCCTTATTATGTTATTTAAAACTGCTAAGCATCAATTTCCTCATTGGTAAAATGTGCATAATTATAATTTGTTAAGAAAATTATTCCAAACTTGGAGTGAGGTGAAGTGGGCTGTGGCGTGACATTTCAAAGTCTTACTGGGGCACTAACCTACCTACCTAAGGGTTCTTTAATTGTCCAGAGAATGCACTTGCATTTGACTTCCTATTTTTTATTGGATTAGAATTTAGTTGCTCTGAAGTTACATGTTAAGTCATAGTTTTCTGTCCAGTAGAAAAGATAACTCCAACGGTTGTGGTTTTATTGCCCTGGAGGACATTAACCCATTTTTAATCTGTCTTAGAAATTTATCCAAAGCTTTTTTTCTCAAAATGCCTACAAATACCAAATTCCTCAAAATGTTCTTGGAATCAGCTTAACCTTTTTATGGGTTCCATTATTAATGAGTTGAGTAAATTCTTAACATGTATTTATTCTGAATTTGTATGAGATTCATGTGTTTAGCTCTTTAAAAATTATACTTTGACAGTACCTATGTCATGAAGTTGTTAATGAGAAATTAAATAATGCAAATAAATTCATTAGGCTCTGACATACATTGAGCAGTTAATAAATGTTAGCTATTATTGTTGCTATTATTAAATGCAGTTTGATCCACAGGAAATACAAAATGTCCCATATCCCAAACTTCACTCAGAGATACCCATGAAGTTAAAACGAAAGAAATAAAATAAATAGACTATTCATTTAGTATTAGGCTCCAGCTTGATTTCCCTTGGGACATTTGACTCTTCTAGAATCTAGACCAGTGAATTAAGCTTTTGAATTAAGAGCCATTTTCATGGATGATACAAAAGCTTATAGTTATTTGGCTCTGTAAGTGTACACAGAATAAGTATTCTGTCCATTATGAAAAGAGAAATACAATTTTCCCTCCTCACATGGCCAATAATAGATAATGAAATTAAAATTGAGATTAAAGTAAAAATCAGTATTTTTCCTTTCCATCCTGCTTTGTTATACCCAATTGTTAGGCCTCATTTTATTTCCTTCAACTTTAGTGGATAATTCTCTAGGTTTTTTCAAAAGTTTTAATAGCTATGTCCTTAATATCTTCCTTTGTCTGATTTCAATAACTGCTAAAAATAATGGTGTTTTCCCACACAAAAAATAACAACTTGTCCAGTAAAAGAAACTAAAGGGCAATAAAGGGAAAAGCATAACAAATTTTTTCAATTTCACTACAATTTTGGTTGCTATTTATGCTCAAAGTACTTTCTCAGATTATAATTCCTCAAAAAGATCTCAGTCAATTTTAAATTTCTTTGGACTTTTTTGTTTATTTGCCTGTTTTTTAGAACCTGGCTTAGGAGTTGCATCAGCTTTGGCTCAGGGAGACAAGATGAAGTGGATAAATATTAAAACAACACTTCAGAAGTAATTCATAACCTTTCCAAACTGAGGTCTAAAGAAGAATGAAAAAGCATCTCTAGGAAGAACCACAAATACTGGGACACAAAGTCTCCACCTACTAGTACAAAGGGAACCAAACAGAACTGGGATTTACTCACACTGTACACAAAACCACAGAGAGCCCAGGTCATCAAATACTTTTAAATACCTTCAAGCATTGAAAGACAATGCAGGAACCTATGGCGTACATTTAAAAAAAGCAAACAAATGAATACAGTAGGGACCTAAATCAAGATGAAACACTCAGCTATTGTTTAGTTCCAGTGAACCAAAGAAGACTGGTGAACTGAAAATAGTGAGAATGACAATAAAGTGAAGTGTTCTTTATATTTGCAAAGCCTACTTATGTGCCTAGACAAGTTACGACACATATATTCAGATACATAAACATACATATGTGTGTATGTATGTATACCTATATATTTTATTTATTTACTTACTTACTTATTTATATGAACGCCCACATTACCTAGCCTTTGAAGTGAGAGAAGACCACTAAGCCGGTGGAGAAATCAATCAGAGTTCAGGTGCCTGTGATTCAAGGTTACTATAGTCCCTTGCTATTCAAAGTATGGTACCTGGAGCAGCATCATTAGCATCATGTAGGAGGTTGTTAGAAATGCAGCCTTAGGGTCCACTCCACACCTAGATTTGAACCAAACTTCCCAGTGGTCTCTATGCCCAAGTTAGAGTTTGAGACACACTGCCCTGCATGTGGGCGGTCCATTACCAAAGCTATTTGCCACAAATGTCTATTCGGAAATTAAAATGTGATTAGTAAGACAGAAACTGCATTTTTCCTTTTAATTAAAATTTAAATTAAAATGAATACCTGAATCTGTTATTGGAATATTTTAAAATAAGTTTGAAATAATTCAGGCATATGAATCTAAATACAGATAAAGTATTTCTTATGAAAATTTCACATCCAATTTCAGAAGTGCTATAAGTATAAAATACACACCAGATTTCAAAGACTTAGCATGAAAAACAATTATGTAAAATGCACCATTCATATTTTTATCATGCTTATAGGTTAAAATGACAAAGTTCAGATATGTTGTATTAAATTCAATATGTCATAAAAATTCATGTGTCTCTGTTTTACTTTTTATAATACGACTACTAGAAAATCACAGCTCACATATTTTCTCTTGGGCAGTGTGCTGTAGCTCCGCGGTTCTCAAACTGTAACATTACTGGCTCCTGAGTCCCAGAGATTCTGATGAAATCTGGGCTGGGCATTCAGATTTCTAAACTGCCCCAGGTGAATGCATTGAGCTGCCAAGGCTGAGAAGCGGTGGCCCGGATTAAAATAGAGCCATTGATCCAAGATGACAAATGATGGCCTCATAAGGACCTCGTATCTTTTGGGACCTCCCATCATTCCTCACTGAAATGTTGCGTTGGAGAAGCAGTGTCTGCTTCTCACCTAGAGTGAAAAAGCGTCTGCACTGATGAGGACTGCGCAGGAGCCTGGCCGCTAGTGTTCTACCTGAACGGCAGGCAGAGCCAAACACACCTAACCTGATGAAACTCGATGTTTTCTCCCTATCTCCTGAAAACTCATCTCCAATTCTTTCAGCTATTCCTTCCCACAGCTGATGGAGTGGCTCTCAGACTTCTGTGTTTGGAATGATCTCCTGGATTTGAAAGCAGATTGCAAGGTGCTAGCAATACACAGCAGCCCTGTGGTCGGCTGGCCCACCACCAGGGTTTCCCCAGGATTATCTGGGTTTGGGTTTTAGCAGTGCTGGGACTGAGGCAATGGCTCACAAAGCCCAAAACAGTTCCTTTCTGGCCCATTACCAAACAAGTGCCACTTCACCGATGAGGCTGTGGAGATCGTGAAAAGCAAAGTGACTTCCACGTTCAGAGCCTGAAGAAGAACTGGAACTTTCTAAGCCACCCCACCCCTGGGCCTGGAGTTTTTTTCCTAGACCTTGGAATTCTGTGTAGATGTGATGGCCAGGCCTACGACCTCAGTAATTCTTCTTGTCAGCACAATGGCTTCAGGCAACCCTGTCAGCCTTGCGGGCTGTTGTCACTCAAGCTTGAACGTCCTGCTGTCTCCATTTATACCTTATCAGTGTTTGCTTATAGCTATTTTAGGCCCTGAGTTCCTGGAAGTTTTACTTTGTTTCAGTTTACGTTTTGCACCAGGGCATGCATTTGTAATGATTAGGATATACACAGTGAGCAGAACACTTGCATTCAGGGAACCTTGCAAATAATTATGTTGTGGACCTTAAGGGGTTGCCAGGGGTCATTTCAGATTGTTGCTCCCAAATGCAATTGTTGGCCCTTTTCATTATTAGACACTATGTTTCCTTTTCTTTTCAGCATCCACTATTGAATTGATGGTGCTTTCCCTATTGTATTGATTCCAACTCGGAATCCCTTTCCGTAGAGGCATGTGTCAATAGAAAACAGTTCTTAGGTCCTCTTTGAATTAGTAGGGAATTATTTATATAGGAATCCAGACCATCTTCATTGGGCCTATGGTAGAATTTAGGGACACAAGACTGCAATTGGGGGTAATTTTACTATTGGCTAACAGGGTCTTACTACGACTTGGCTTCTTGATCTCCCTGTCTATACAAATTATTTGCATGTAGATTCATGCTGCTCAGTCTGTCCAGCAGTATTTCCTCTGAGGAACACCCTCTCACCCCCTTCATGTGGTTCTATGGTAGGGGGCTATCAGTTATAACACCCCAGGCCCCGCAAATCATATTGCCCCATTCTACCCCCAGACATAGTGACTGAGCAAGGGAAAGTGTGTCCCCCCACAGGAGCTAAGTGCCCAGAATGTTAAAGAAGTTGGGAGAGAGGCCATCACACAGAGGGACACTGGGCTGAGACAGGCAGATTCCCCAGATCCAGCCCTTCCTGATGCCATACTCAACCCCAGACTTCCTGAGGATGTGAACCAATATATTCCTTGCTCTGTTTAACAAATTCAAATTGGGCTTCTCACTCAAAACCCATATGTCTTCACTAATACAAACATACTTCCAGATATTCTGAGTATCGTCAGAAACATACATCAGCAACTTCTAGAAGGCCCAGGGCACTGGGCATTGGGATCCATGACTCTTCATCTTAGCTACAAACTCAGAACTCCCAGGCCACCCCTCGGCCAGGTCAGAGGACTTTAGACATGGAAAGCCTATGGGACATGGGATGCAACATAATTTCTTGGGACATATTTATGCCTTGTTATGCACACAAGTACATCCAGGAATTGCTTTCTTAAGTTCCACGTCTCCCTGTCCTTTGGAGCCAAAGCAGGACAAAATCCTTGGTGCTGGTGACACTTGGATGGAATCAGTCTTGGGAAAGAAAAAAAGACCAAGGACGATAAGTGGCTGGAACCCCAACATTGATAATGCTTGAGGGCACAGGCTGGCCAAAGTCTGGTGCCAGGGTTGGGTCCAAGCCCTACCAGTGGTCCCAAGCTCTGCAGAGGAAAGCGGGAAGGAGAAACAAAGCCCACAGGACACCACCAGGTGGCTGCAAAATTATCTCTTCGGTGAAGCCACATTTTTTCTCCTTCGTTTTCTAAAAGATACTTTTCTAAACCTGTCTAAACTCTGTCTCAGTAGATTCTTTAACTGTCACCTGAAGTGTTAGCTATGGCTTGGAGGTTCCTAAGATAAACTCTACAAACTCCCTCCTCCTCCCAGGAAAGTTCCTGATTTAGGCCCACCCGCACCAGCCCAAACTCTGATCCAAGTGGCTGGGAGATGCTCTCGTGACCCTTAACGACGTGAGAACTGTGTAGTTATATGCACTTGCAGGTAATGATAAATAGGCACGGTTCTTTGTTGTCTCATTTCTTTGCGGTTTAACTTGATTCCCTCTGTTTCTGACTGATGGGAACTGAAGTCAATTTTTAAAATGCACAAGGAAAGAAAGCTCTTTGTGCTAAAGGCAGTCCGCCAACGTGCTAATTCCATCTTTGGTAGGTTTTCTCCAGGACTGTGTTCCTCATCCAGGAGTTTCTCTGAGCTTGGTGTTTCGCACGTTCAAATTCCAGTTGAATAAATAAACTAGCTGAAGTGCTAGGTTGCCTCAGGGACTACAGAGCAATTTCTGAACTTCCATCGCCCCCCAGTGGCAATTTCTGTTGGAGATTTTCTTACTCCAAAAAATTTGGTTTTGGGTTATGCTTCTTCCCTCCAAAGCTGTTTTTAAAATTTTTTTTTAAAACTCTCACACTGCAGATCATGAAATGTTTGTGTGGAGGTGCGTTAGTAAGGTAGACTTCATAGGTTCTGGGTCACAGGGTCATTGGTTCCTGCACTTGACAAGAATCACGCAATCGGCAGATCTCACCAATCAGGGTGCCCCTTGCAATAAATTTCTACCTATCAAAGCTGCAATGTCCAGTATTAAAGTGATCACCCCAAATCACTTCCTTTTTAATGTAGAGGATCTAGATCTGGGCTTCCATTTTCTGGTTCAATTAAATCACTCTGATTAACTATGATTTTTTAACTCATGTTCTCTGTTTGCAAACTTTTTCATCATGACATGTTTTGTAACATTTTCCAAAGAGGTGAGAAAACATATAAAGCCCCCAAACATGAAGGTTTATAAACCATATATGTACAACTTTGCAAAAGGCAACATCAAACACACACAAAGTAAGTAGAAATATCACTGTCAAGTTGTCCAAATTTCAGATTATATATAAAGTGGCAAAAATCAAATGAATAAAAGTTTTAGTGATTTTAAACTTCACCCAGATGAAACTCAGAAATAGGTGGCAGAGTTGCCCTGAGATATGGGTAGTTTTATTGACACTGAATAGTCTCGATGGTCAGTGGGAACTGATGTATAATATTTAATTCATCCCCCACCTATCATCCCAACCCCTCATCCATGTGCCCGCCCACCCATCAGTCCATCCTCCCACTCATCTGTTTAGACCGGGTCAGAAAGGTATCCTATGGAAAACAAAGGAGGAAAAAGCGTATCTTCACTGCAGGAATAATTTTGTAGCCAAGCATGTATACATAGGACACAGCCAAGGAACTTACAGCATAATAAGCTCACGAATTCATGTTAAATACAGTCAATGCTTTTTGGTGGCTGGAATAAAGAATTCCTCTCATTTTCCAGAAAAAAAAAGGAAGGGGAATGTAGGAAAGCAAGCCAAGACTGAAGAGACTTATCTTGAACTCAAAAAGGGAAGGTTCCCGTCTCCCCATTCACAATGGAATTAGCACTTCAGCTTATTTTTCAAATCACAGTAAATTCCTTTGGTTCCCCACCTGCTATACCCCACCCCCATGCCCCTTTAAATTACAGACCAGGCTCCTAGTCCTTTAAACAACACTAACCAGTGCTAACCTCCTCCACACCAAGCATTCCTGCCACACTCCCAAATCCTGAGTGGAAATGTATGTCCTTCCGCTTCCTTTCCTCAGATCTTGTCTCCTTTCCCGCCAGAACATTCTCCTCTGACCACCCTTCTCCCCTTGCCTTTGCAGGATAAACTTCATCACATCTCTTTTGTTCAAGATCTTCCATCCCAGGGGCCTGGGGGCCTCCTTATTGGCACCAAAGCGCATCGTTTCTCTCTCTTTTTGTGTCTAGCATAATATCTTGCACATAGTAGGTGCAAGATTGGTGCAATAATTGGTTAAAAGCAAGGGAAGAGGGAACAAAAGGGAGAGAAGGTGATGGGAAAAGGGAGGAAGAACAGAGGGATAGGAGAGAACAAAGCAGAAGAGAGATCAATAAAGAAAGAGAGGCAGAGAAAAGAATTCTTTTACAAGGACCCAGTATTCTCTTTGGTAAACACCATCAACAATGGAATGCTCACTTGTCCTCCTTAAGGAACATCCAAACCACGCTTCTGAAGTTTGATTTTAGTGATGTAACTTTCGTGAAACAAATGTAATCTAGTTAAAGGTTGAAACCATGGTTTTCACGGAGCTTTCCTGCAGTACTTTGGGGGCCAGACTGACATTCCCTGTGAAAATAAAATAGTAGCCCCACACGCCCGATTTTCAGGAAGTCTTTAAATTAACAGATAGGATATTCTTAATTTTAACCCTTCTTCCACCACACAGAACATACATATTGTCAAGGGCTCACACAGAGCAAAGCATATGAACCCACTACAACCAAAAAAATTTAAAGAAGTTCCCAGAAACTGGACTTTCTTTTAAATAGTTAACTGCTAGCATAATCTGCAATCCATTGCTTCTATTTTACCTGACGCAATAGAATATATACTTCACGATGTTTCACAAGGAGTACTGGCACACTGTCATTTCAGCAATCACTTGTCAGTGCTAGAGTTACCAGCATCACAGCAGACCCACCTGAGGATGAGAGTGCTGGGGCAGTGGAGCCCTTGCAGGTGACCTCAAGGCGCACGGGGGCAGCACCTCAGGTGGCTCAGTGCTCAGCACTACAGTGCTGCAAAAGGCAAGAAAATAAAGTGTAAGGACAATCTGAGCGATCATAAAGCAACTTCACAAAGTAAATCAAGTACATTATTATTGAAATGATTACTTAAATAAACTTAGGGGCTGATTACATGATTACTGCAAATAATAGAATAGTTGTACTCATCTCGTTGATTCAGTAAATCTATTATAAAGCTGAATTCACCTGGGGTAACTGAAAACTTTAGACAAATGCTGTTGCTTCCACTTGACAGGAGAGGTAAGCGATCTTCTCTCACTATTTGTACTTGAACTATCTGTAGTGAATGACTGGATTTTTAAAATTTGTAATCAATCACAGACCGATATTTTTTGTACAAAAAAAAAAAACAAGAAAAGTTACTAATAGTCCTGGCTGGTGTGGCTCAGTGGATTGACGGCCTGTCTGCAAACCAAAGGGTCGCTGGCCAATTTGATTCCCAGTCAGGGTACATGCCTGGGTTGCAGGCCAGGTCCCCAGTAGAGGGCGTGCGAGAGGCAACCACACATTGATGTTTCTCTCCCCTTTCTCCCTCCTTTCCCCTCTCTCTAGAAAAATAAATTTTTTAAAAAAGAAAAATTATTGATAAAATTAAATAAAGAGGAAACAAACAAAATGCAAGCCCAATTTCTTTATTATCCGATTCATCAGATATAAAATCACTCTTATTTTTATTTTATTTATTTTTAATTGTTCAAGTACAGTTTTCTGCCTTTTCCCTCCACCCCAGCCCAACACTCCAGCCCTCCCCACCTCCCTCCCATTTTCACCACCCCTCCCCATTATTGTCCACGTGTCCTTTATAACTGTTCCTGCGAACCCTTTCCCCTTTTCCCCTGAAATTCCCTCCCTTCTCCCCTCTGGTCACTGTCAGCCTGTTCTCAATTTCAGTGTCTTTGATTATATTTTGCTTGTTTGTTTGTGTTGTTGATTAGGTTCCTGTTAAAGGTGAGATCATATGGTATTTGTCTTTCACTGCCTGGCTTATTTCACTTTGCATAATGCTCTCCAGTTCCATACATGCTGTTGCAAAGGGTAGGAGCTCCTTCTTTCTCTCTGCTGCATAGAATTCCATTGAAAATCACTCTTATTTTTTAATCATTTTTTATTAATGTCAGATACAGTTGTCACCATTTGCCTACCACCACTTTCCCCCACCCCTCCCACCCCCACCTCCCACCCTCTTTTATTTATTTATTTATTTTAAGTTTTATGTTTTATTTTTTTACATTTTTAAATTTTTTTTTATTTTTATTCAGTTACAATTGTCTGCATTTTCTCCCCATCCCTCCACCCCACCTCAGCCAATCCCACAATGGAATTCTACACAGCAGAGAGAAAGAAGGAGCTTATACCCTTTGCAACAGCATGGATGGAACTGGAGAGCATTATGCTAAGTGAAATAAGCCAGGTGGTGAGGGACAAATACCACATGATCTCAACTTTAACTGGAACATAATCAGCAAAAGAAAAAAGCAAACAAAATATAACCAGAGACATTGAAATTAAGAACAATGTAACAATAGCCAGAGGGGAGTGGGGAGGGGATAGTGGGGAGAGGGGTCTATAGGAGCTACTATAAAGGACACAAGGACAAAATCAAGGGGGAGGGTAGAGGTGGGGGAGGGAGGTGGGACTGGCTGGGGTGGGGTGGAGGGATGGGGAGAAAATGCAGACAATTATAACTGAATAAAAATAAATTAATTAATTAAAAAAAAGAAATGCAAAGGTAGCACTCTACAAACATAAGCAACTGTAGGTTTGGAAAGCAGACTCATTTTCCCAGGACCAGTCGTAAATTCAGTTTGTAACTCCAAAACAGCTTCAGTGTTTCTTCCTCTGCTGAAGCCTTGGGTGTGACAGCAGCAGTTCATATCACATCACCATGGGTTGGAAAACCCACATCACTGCCTTGTATATGGTCGTGTACACACACATATACACACATGCACACTCACACAAATACACACGCATGTGCACACATACACATACATACGCATATGCTTGGGAAATTCCAAACACGATAGCAAAAATAAACCAAGCAAAATCATTGTGGATTTTTTAAATTCCTAAAGAATAGGGAAAAAAATGAAAAAGTCATGGAAAATAAGAGAAAAATGTAAGATAATTAGTGTCAGTGTAGGAATGCAGCATTAAGAGTAATCTAGGTTCCCAGAAAGAGCGAATGATGAAATGGAGAGGGAAGCACGTTATCCAGAAAATCAATAATACACGGACACAGCCCAACATGGAAGGACATAGGTTTCCAGAATGAATGCTCCCATCAAGTGCCAAGCCAAAGAAAGCAAACAGGTCTATGTCAAGGCGCACCTTCTCAGGCCACTGGAAGAAAGAGAAGATGTTGAAAACATTGAGAAAGGGGGGGGGGGAAGAAATGACATTTGACTTCTTAACATCAACAATGGAAACCAGAAGACAATGAAGCACCCATTTAACAATTCTGAGAGAAATATTTCTAAACCTAGAATTATATATCCAAACTACCAAGCAGGTGGGAGGGTACAGCACTGACATTTTCTGGTTTTCGAAACCTCCAAAACTGATATGCTCCCAAAACAATGCGAAGAAGAATACATGGTCCCCAAGAACTAGAGATCCAACATATCGAGGAAAAGTATGAATGGCAATCGCTGGAAGATAACTGGCAGAAGTCATTTCCAAGCAGTCTAGAATTGGGCACTGACAGAGGTGAGGTGCTTATGTAAGAGTAAGATTTCAAGGGGAAAAATGAGACATATAGAGTAGTTGATATCTTTGAGTGCAATGAAAGGAGATTTACAACGCTGGCAGAAAATTTAAGGATAAAAATTAAAAATCAGACAAAGGGGAAAAACAAGGTAAATATTAAAATCTAGTGAAAAAGTTGCACGAGTAAGAAATTTATCATAAATCATTATGAATATCTCTACACTCATAGTAATGTAAATATTAAACCATGTTTTTTCCCCCAAATTGTGTAACTACTGGAAATGTGCATTTGTGTGCATGTTTCTTGGAACTTGGATTGATAAATTAGAAGAAACAGTTAAATAGCACTGCCCGCAGAGAAGGGAAATGGGTAGAAGGCATCCCATCCAGTCTTGGGCACCGACATCTCTTCCTTTAACACTCTGCATTAGTTTCTTTTCTATCTGTAAGTAAAACATTCTTGCTACTTACTCTTTCCTTTCTATCCAGTACGTGCACAGCACACTCACAACAGCCACTTCTTCCTTTTCACTCCAGAATAGTCTACACGTCGGTCTGTTGAGATGCAAATTGCATGACTGTCTCAACCATTACTAAAACTTTTTGCTTTTTTTGTGTCGTATGCCCCTTTGGAGTCTGGTGGTTTCTATCTTTCCAGAATAATACTTTTACATGCAGGAAACAAAATACAAGAATTTACAAAAGAAACCAATTGTACTGAAGTACAGTTATCAACATTTTAAAAAAAAAAAAAAACAGATTTTAACTGTTGAAGGCCAGGTTCCCCAGGAAATATACAGTGCCTTTATACATCATAGTATTTGAAATGCTGTCTTCAGGTTTGAGGCCCTGGCAGGAGACTGGTCAGCTCCCTCTTCTTGAGCAGCTGAGTACACACCCCCAACCACTTCCCCTATTGGGTTCTCACAATCTGGGCCACTACACACCTGCCCTAATTGCCCCGGGGACAGGAACAACACAACTGGGGACAGCCCCTGTACTCTGTACTCCGGAGCCTGCTGACAGTAATTCCTATTAGCCAATCCTAAACCTGCTTACCCTATCTCACCTCTTCCTTCCCACGGAAACCACAGTACTGTTGCCCACAGTCTCCCCCTCCCTCTGCCCACTGATGGACCCCAGTGCTTCCTCATGTGTGTGGCGCCCTGTGCTGTGATGTGTACTCCCTTTCTTGGAATCTGTGCTTTTGAGTGGCAGTCCTTTCCCAATCTTCTGGCCTTAACAAACCTAAATAATAATTGAACTTATTAAAAGATTTGCACGTAGGTGTGCTCTCCTGAACAGCTGTTAAGAGAGTGATGGAAGGACTGGGCAAAAGAATTGCCGTGCATAGCGATAGAAGCTTCAGCTGATCCTCTCTGAGCAGCTCTGAAGCTGGGTTGGTTGGCCCTTCTGAGTTGTGCCCCTTGAGGCTAGGGGCCTGTGCTTATGTACCCTTGCAGAGACCACTCATCGGCTGCAACCTGCCACAGGGACGGAATGTGAATTTGTCTGAGGCAGGACTCTTAGGCTGAGGGCAAATCCTGGAGAAAGCCCTGAGCTGTCCCCTGCCAACACTCCCAGCACCCCTGGGGTGCTGGGACTGCCTGGCCCTAAATGGGGCACCTGAGTGTACTTCACAGATTTACTGCAGTGATGCAGAAAGGCATGTGCTTCTCATTAACACTTTTTAAATAACAAGATAAAATTATCTTAATTTCAAAGTAGTGTAGACTAATATTTTGAGACAAAAACAACAATCATGGGACATCATTTCTCTGTAATTTCAACTATGCCACATATGGCTAACACTGCTAAGATTTGTTGCCTGCATCCCTGATGGAAAAAAAGAAACACTCCATTTCTGTTAGAGTTAAGTGAAAATACAGACCTTGAAGTGCACAACCCCAGTTAAGAAGACCTGGGGAGGGGGAGTCTTGTGTTCATCTTTGGATCTCCAGGGTCCGCCACAGTTCTGGACACCTACTGAGGTTTTTTGAGTCATTACTATGATTAAAACTGATGAGATACAACTTAAAAGACAGAGCTTTTTAAAACCAAAGCAACTCCTCTGCTCTTAAAGCATCTGTAGTGAAAGCCTTGCTCCAGGGAAATCGCTGGCGCGGACCAAATTCAGCCTGCGGGATCTGCCCCCACGTGGAAAGCGCTCCGCCCCGGCGTGGAAAGCGCTCCGCCCCGGCGTGGAAAGCGCTCCGCCTGGAGGGGCGGGGCCAGAGCGAGGCGCTCCCACTGGTCGGCCGAGGAGGGAGGGGCACGCCTAACTCCTTCGTGATTGACGGAAGCTCTTGCCCCTCAGCTCGCGCTTTGACTACCGTACACACGGAAGTCCCGCCTTCAGAAAAGGAAGTCGCGGCGCGCGCGAGTGCCGGCGTTGACGGCGGTGACCGCGGCGACAGCGGTGACCGAGCGAGGGGAAGGCGGCGTCGGTGGCGGAGGGGCGCTGCCGCTCCAGGCCGGAGTTGGAAGTGAGAGGCGGGGCCAGCCGCCCAGAGCGGCCCGGACGGGGGGCAGGTGCGGGGGGCGCGCTCGCCGAGGCCAGTGGGGGTCTGGAGGCCGGGGGCCGGAGCGGGCGGAACACAGGGGGACCTCGCGAGGAGGACCGTTAGCACCTTGCCCTCTGCGGTCCTTTCCTTCCTTCCCTATATCCCTTTCCCAGACTTAGCGGCACTTTTCCCAGACTCGCAAACCCCGCTAAGCCTTGGGGCCGGGGGTCTAGTCTGCCCTGTGGACCTCTCCTCTCCCGTGCGATCACCACCTAGGACCCTCTGTCCCCCGGCCTAACCCCCTTACTGTGACGTAGTTTCTCAGGGGCCACCTCACCTCACCCTCAGAATCCACACACCTTTAGAAACATTTCCCCAAAGGCTGGTGTACAGGTCACACTAGTAATGCCCAGAGGCGGTAATATATTAAAGCTGTCGCTGGAAGTGTACTCTGCCCTGTCTGTAAATGCCGGTAAGGATCGCAAGCAGGAATAACAAGGGTTGGCCAGATTAAGAATTCCCAGGGAGCCCTGGCTGGTGTGGCTCAGTGGTTTGAGCGCCAGCCTGCAAATTGAAGGGTCGTTGGTTCCATTCCCAGTCAGGGCACAGGCCTGGGTTCCGGCTGCTTCCCCAGTGGGGGTTACGTGAGAGGCAACCACCCGTTGATGTTTCTCCCCCTCTCTTTCTCCCTCCCTTCCCCTCTCTCAAAAAATAAATAAAACCGTAAAAAAAATTCCCAGGGAGTAGTCAAACCCACACATCAGCATTAATCTGTCTCTGCTTTGACACGTGTGAATTTAGAATTGTTCGGTTTCAACACTGCGCTTCCAACCATGGGTTTGTCTGCATCTGTCCCTGCTGCTACAGTCCAGACCTCAAGTGCTTCAGATCACCAGACTACATCCCCACCTTCAGGATGTCCAATGCATGAAGAGAAAATGAAAGGTAATCGACTCTTTGTCTAGAATATAAAAACAAAAGAGAATCCTCAAAAGGATTTTAGGGAAGAGGCAGTACAGCACACTAGTGAGGCTCCTAGGCCCGCGAGTGAGGCAGCCTGGGCTGGGTCCTTATGTTGCTTGCTATTTACAGGTTATGTGACTACAGACGAGTTACTTCTCAACCCATCATCTGTAAGATGAGGATAATGCTACTTTACAGGGTTATTATGACGATCAACTGAAATAATTTGTGGGGGTTTAATGTTTGTTCCGCACAACAGCTCCACCCCCAAAGTTTGCGTGTGTCTCCATCAGTGGTTCTCAACTTGGGGGGTGATTCCCTCTCCCCTCAGGGAAATGTCTGGAGACCTTTTAGCTTTTTACAACCGAGAGGAGTGGGTATATCTAGTGAGTAGAAGCCAGTAGTTCTGCTAAACAACCTACAGTGCACAGGACAACCCCCGAACTAAAAATCATCTGGCCCCAAATGTCAAGAGGGCTGTGGTTGAGAAACCTTGGTCTCAATCTAGCTATCTTTATTTATCTAGACAACTTTACTGCTGTATCCATGGTAGTATTCATCTATGTAAAAATAAGTTATTGCCTGATGGACTTGCTGTTCATTCTTTAGGTGCAAATGGAAAAGATTGTTTATATAAAGCAAGCCTGAATCAGCCTGATGTGTGACTTCTTGTTGCAAGACATGAGGGGAGGAATCCACACAGCCTGCTTACTGAGTGCTAACACTTCATTCCCCTGGTCAGTCAGCAAGGACTTAGTCACTGCCCACTCTGTGCCAAGCACTGATGGGTCTCACTTGTTTGTGTTTGCATCGAGAGAACAGCAATGTATAAAACAGACAAAAGCCCTTTCCTGATAGAATTAACATTCTCATCCTCAACCCTGTGTGGTGGGTTTTCTCCCTGTATTATAGTTAAGGAAACTTAGAGCTCATGCAGCTCATAAGTAGCAAGGCCAGTGAAAGCTCCGTCACCTTGGACAAGGGCAGATCCAGCTCTCTTGCAGGGTCTCTCCAAACAGGACGAATTGACACAGGTTGAGTGTGCTTCTGTCCTGAGCATCCCCAGGGAGATCATAGCCCTGTGTATCAGTTTGATTTCATTTGCTGTGTATCCAGAAGAGCTGTCACTCAGATTTTTTCATTAGTAAAAGATGTGGATAGTTGTAGGAGATTGAAGGGGCTGGGGGTTCTATAACATGAAAAATGTAAACAGTATTTTTTATTAATGCCCAGCTGGGATCAGTGACCCAGAAAAGATTGACACTGGGAGTGGGAGAGAGGAGAGGAGGTATAGCAAGTCTGCCTTCACTCCTCAAGTATAATATGGATCTGGAAGGAGAAGCAGAGGAAAGCAGGTGAAAGGAAACTTGTCTTTTTTTGTGGGGGACATCCAGCATCCAGTGTATTCCTGGTGTTATTGCTGCTGCCTCAGACAAGGATTTTGTTACATGCACAGCTGTCTTCCTGGGCTGTAGCTCACCCGACACTTGCCCCCTCCCCTAAGCCATAGACCAGCTTCTCAGTCCCCACACTTGCTTCTGTCAGTACCCAGTATCTTTGGGCATTGACTGCCCTTCTGCTGCTGCTCTCCTAGGTTCAGACCTCCTCTCCTAAGCGGCCTCTGGATCCTACATGGATTATGGAATGTTTTCTATAATGTCTGCCTTTTCTTCCTAAATGCTTGGCTGTCTTCTAATGGGGACTAGAACCTCAGCCAAGAGGTAGTTTTCTGTGGTTTGTTTTAGTCCTAGGGCAGAGCACAAGCAGAGTGCATTGAGACTTTTCTCCAGAAGCCTTTTTGAGGGTTCCTCTGCTCATTTTCATCTCCTGTGTCCTGACTGGGGCTGGGCCTTGTCTGGAACTTGGGACTAGGTAGTCAGGGAGAGAAGGGTGAAATGTGGCCCAGCCCCCACTTAGGTTCCGCTGTAGCAGCTCACAGCTGCAAGTCCAGGTAGGTACCTTCTAGCCCATTACTGAAACCGTGGCATTCCCTTGCAAATGTTGAGTTATTTGGGAGGGGTATTTTTGCTTGGGGCATGACACAATAAGAGAAGGGCTACTGGTTTCTCTTTCAAAGGGAAAGTAAATTTATAGAACCTTCTCCTGGTGTTTAGGGTATTAGAATGTTAGCTAGCTTAGCTTTTGGCAGCTTTTAGCAGTAGACACCTGACTTTGCGTGTGATCATCGCTGGTCAGAAATCCAGCTCTTTAGGGCCCAGGTTGAGGGAGCCAGATGTACTGCCTTTGTGGTGACACCGTTTTTATACTTGATTTATTTCAGGTTGTCCAGTGAGTGCACAGCCAACCAATGAGACCAAAACCTACTCCGAGCCTGCCCACCAAGAACGCGCGTATGAGTATGTGGAGTGTCCTGTTACGGGCGCTGTGACTGTGAATAAGGAGAACCTCGATCCTTCTAATCTGGTAATCCGCCCTCGGCTCCTCTTCCTGGAACTTTGTATGCAGACGTGCTTTTATGGAATTTCAAGACAAACTGCACTCTGCTAGGGTTTATTCTTTTGTTCTTTTAAATCAAAGAAATCTCATAGTCCATCCACAGGGAAAATCTCAAATGTGTTACGAAGAGAAAGAAAATGGTGATCACAAAGTACCAGAGAGGGTGGACTGGGAATAAGCCATCCCGAGAGAACATCTCCTCTTGGGATAGTAGAAGGGAAGTTCCATTAGGAGTGCAACTAGAGTTAGTAAAGGTGTTTCTGGTCTGGGGCAACGTTGTAGGTACACTGTAAGACTGTGGGGGCTGCCTCGGGAACAGCTGGGTGCCAGCCTGCACGTGAGTCACTGGAGTGGCGCAGCATCACGTGGCAGCCAGCAGTGGTATGCCATTGAGAAAGCAGGGACAGGGCAAGCGCAGCATCGCTCCATTTTGTGATGGTCAGACCACACAGGGAATTGAGGTTTCGTGTTTGGAATTGCATTTTAATGGAGAGATAGACAGACTGGGGCCTGTCGTTTAGAAGGCCACAGGATTCTCAAAAAGTATTTAGAAATCTTGGCAAACCAAGATTTCAGGGAACTTAGAGATATTTAGTCTGGAAAAGAAAAGGTGTGGAAGGTATATATGCAGCAATATGTAATATAACGTAGCATATATAACAGTACCATGAACTGGTGGCTTACAAACAACAGACGTTTGTTTCTCACAGTTCTGGAGGCTGGGAAATCCAGCGTCAAGGTGCTGGCAGATTCGGTGAGTCTTGTGGGCGGAGGCACGAACACTTCCTCCGTGGCACTCAGTAATGACCCCAGGAGCTATAAGGAGACCGCTGTGTTGAGGAAGAAGGTGGACTAGACCCGGGTTTCTCCCTGTTGCCGCTAGTGACACCTGGGGCCAGATGATTCCTTGCGGAGGGTGCTGCCCTGCGTACTGTGGGACATTTAGTAGCACCCCTGGTCACCACCCACTAGATGCCAGTCGCTCCCGCTTAGCTCAGTTGTGACAGACAAAAGCGTCTCCAGACATTTCCAAAAGCACCCCTGTTAGACCGCTGGTCTAGATCATCTCAGATACCCTAGTGGTTCAGAACATGAGCCTTTGGAATCCTGCAGACCTTGACTCTTACCCCATGGGATTCTGACATGTAGTGAGACTATGAAAAACAGCGAAGTTTGGTGTGTTTTTTTGGTTTTTTTTTTTTTTTTTTTTTTTTTTTTGCTCACATCTTTTGGAGTATGCTGAGCACCATACACTCTCTCCTGTAATCCTTGTCACAACTCTGTGCAGTCAGGTGTCTTCATGTCACCATTTTAGAGCTGATGACACCAAGAGTGAGAGAGGAAGCCATTTGCCCCACATCATTCACCTAGGAAGTGGGAGAGCCCAGACTGAATCCCCACCTGCCTCCGACCTGTGTTCTTAAACTTGCTTTGGTAAAAATGCAGTAAAATGCTTGGTGTGGGGCCAGCACACCCAGCTCTCCTGCCATCTTTCTAACCAGGGGTCATGTTGAGACATCCTAATTTATGCACACCTGCTAGGAAATCCTCCATACTTTCACTACAAAAGGGAGTTCTAGGCCAGTGGTTCTCAACCTGGGGCAGTTTTGGCCCTTGGGGGCCATTGGTTGTCATAAGTGGGGAAGAGGTACTATTGGGTAGAGGTCAGGCATGTCGCTGAACATCCTGCAGTGCTGGAGCAGAGCCTGATACCCAGGTGTTGTCCAGCTGAAATGGCAATACTGCCAAGAGTGAGAAAACCCTGGGCCAGGCTAAGTGTTTGCATAATGGTACTGCTGTCCCTGTGTCTGGGAGAAAGCATTGTCCCCCTCCCTGCAGTATGCTGGTGTGGGGACAGCACCTCTCATCCATAATGTCTTCAGCCCAAAAGCTGAAAGCATAAGCAAGATCCCAAAAGTAACGGATTTTGCAATAGGAAGTGGTGGTGTACGTATATTGTACAGGTGCCTACGGATTGTGGTGCGTCTTTGTTTTCACTTCTTAATCCTTAAGGAGAAGGAGACCAAAAATATAACCAGAAGGCATATTGACCATGTAGGAGAACTTGGACAAGAAGGAAAAACACCTTCAGCACTGACTCTTCAAGACAGCCAAGGGATCTGAGCCGTCTGAAACTTGGACGGCAGTGCTTCAAAAGAGAACCTGTGTCACGTGTTGCTTCCCAGGAAGTAGTTAATTATATTGCTTGTTTCTTCTTGAGAACACATTTACAATATTTAAAAAATATTCCATTATTTTATTTAGATGCCGCCACCTAACCAGACACCGGCCCCTGATCAGCCATTTCCACTCTCTACTGTGAGAGAGGAGTCATCCATTCCAAGAGCAGATTCCGAGAAAAAGTGGGTTTATCCTTCTGAACAGATGTTCTGGAACGCGATGTTAAAGAAAGGGTAAGTGAGGGAGCACATGGCTGAGAACATAAATTTGTCACATTCATCTAAGAATAAATGCCAAAGAGGTTTTTATCCCCCAAACATACAGTAAGTTTTTATTTAAAAAGTTAATTTGTTTAGAATAATTCTCAGACTTACCGGAGGATAAGCGCAAGGCCACCGCAGTTTACTCAGGATTCTACGGAGAAACAGAACTAACAGGGCGTGTGCCCACACAGACACTGGGGTTTGTCCACTCTCACCGGCCATTCTTTCCTAGGTGGAAGTGGAAGGATGACGACATCAGTCAGAAAGACATGTACAATATCATTAGAATCCACAATCAGAACAACGAGCAGGCTTGGAAGGAGATTTTGAAGTGGGAAGCCCTTCATGCTGCGTAAGTATGTTTGAGATCTTTAAAAAATCCCTCCAGCCTCTTTCTTAGTTTATGTCCGCTTTCTGGAGTTTTACTATTTATTCAGATGTGTCATTTTAATAAAACACTTTAGGTAGCAGGTCTGTTCCAGTGACTGTCCTGTGGCAGACCACCCCCACGCAGCCGTGGAGGACGGCAACCACGTCATTATGCTCATGGAGTCGGTGGGTCCCGAGTGCAGAAAGTGCGGAGTAGGGATGGCTCATCTCTGCTCCCCAGTGTCTGGGGCCTCACCCACCCCAGTGGTCAGGGTCGGCTTCAAAGTCGTGGGCTGGAATCCTCTGATGGCCCCATTTGCTTGTCTGGTGAGTGATGCCGGCTGTTGGCCGTGACATCTGCCCACAGCCTGTAAATGTGGCTGCTTTGGCTTCCTCACACTGTAGTGTCTGGGTTCCCAGACTTGGGGTTCCAAAAAGCTCCTGGTGGAAGCTGCATCTCCTTTGATGACCTAGGGGAAGCCTCAGAGTGTCACTGGCCTTCCAAGTTCAAGGGGAGGGGTCAGAGACCTCCACCTCTTAACAGGAGTGTCAGAGTCCACTGAAAGAAGAGCATGTGGGACAGGGGACAGACACTAAGTTGTTCTCTGGCCCCAGGGAGATGTTCACTCTACAACATTTACTGAGTCCACAGCAGGCCTCAAGATCAGGAGACACCTAGCACACAGGCCTTTCTCTGGGGGAGCGGGCTGACCATGAGCTCTGCCAGTGCAGGAGGGTCTTGTGTGGTGCTGCTCCCCCGTACTCCCTGCGCCTGGGAGTGGGCTGGCTGGCACCGAGGAAGTCCTCGCCAAGGCTCTGCAGAGAGCGAGCGGTTTTGTAGCCAGGGCCTGGTCACCCAGCTGCTTGTGTGCAGTTACTTCCTTAAGGAGCTGGACTGACACTAACTACATTAGTTCCTAGGGATTCATCCTGCATTTTATTTCTTCATGCAGGCCATTCACTAGTTTCAAATCCAAGAAGAGTATAGGATTTTCTTATGTTCATCTGGAAAAAAAGTAATCCCAGGTGCTCTATGTGAAAGAGAAGCATGATGCCCAATACTTCACCCTTCTTTTTTTCCCTGAGAGTAGGCCTTTGTCCCCACGCCAAATGGAAAGGCCCTGGTTCCTGACTCCTGCAAAGAGCAGTGCAGATACTTGGAAGGAAGTGGAGGGAGGGGAACATACCTGATCAGTGACCGAAGAATTCATTTTTAATGAATAGGGATATTTGACTTTTGCAAAGTCACCTTTCTTTGTAAATTTGACTTGTAAAATGCATAAAGAAAAATGCATATTATTGATAAACTACAACATTTATTTTTCAAAGGAAATAACATCTTTATATACACTTTTCTTATTCGGGGCTTTCTAGGGAGTGTCCTTGTGGTCCCTCGTTGGTCCGGTTTGGAGGTAAAGCCAAGGAGTACTCTCCGCGGGCAAGAATCCGCTCCTGGATGGGGTGAGTGTGATGCGGAAAGGTGATTGGCACTCCTGTGTCAGGGTCACTCTCCCTGGGCTCCTAGACCAGGCAGTCTGAGAACTGTAGGGCCATCTTCCACGACTTGGTCAGCGAGCAGCTCTAGGTTTCTTCCTCTCCCGGAAGTTTGCCTGGTGGTGGGCAGATTCATTCGGGTTTCCTGGGTTGCTTCCTATCTGATGACCACAGGATCGAACTGAGCTGTCCTCTTACTCCTCTTTGGGACTGTACACTTGGGGCTCCTCCCTTTTCTCCCAGCGTAGGCAGAACCCCACTCTTTCCCATGGACCTTGTTCCTCTGTAGACGGACTGGCTGTCGTTACACCTGGACTCATCACAGACCTTCAGCTCCACCTTCCTTCGGTGCTGTGGGCTGTGGTTCTGAGGCTCACTTCCCCACTTAGATGTTTGACTGTCAGAGCAGGCCTTGCCATGTGCTGCGTCTCCGCCTTTCTCACAGCTTTTCCAGACCAGAGCTGGAGGCACCGCGAGCAGGAGCACTCACCAGCATGTCTTCTCTCCAGGTATGAGTTGCCTTTCGACAGGCACGACTGGATCATCAACCGTTGTGGGACGGAAGTCAGATACGTCATTGACTACTACGATGGTGGCATGGTCAACGAGGACTACCAGTTCACCATCCTGGACGTCCGGCCAGCAATGGATTCGCTTTCAGCGGTGTGGGACAGAATGAGGGTCGCCTGGTGGCGCTGGACCTCATAACCACTGCTTTGTTAGAGATGGGAAAATATTAAACTATTTTTTTCTTGAGGGATACATTAAACTATTTTCCCCAAACTAAATTGCACTTATGCTGTAACGGGAAGGTCAAGTGGGTAATGGCCTAACACTTCAGTGAGCGAAAGATAGCATGCACATGCCCTTTAGAGTTCTGTTTCCACCCCGCCGTTTATTGCGGGTCATTTTAAGTTTAAGTTAGCTTAGATGGGAGGCAGTCCCTTCATTTTCCCTTTAATGGCAGTATTGCCTGTGTATTTAATCTAGAAAAGTGAGCAACCTCTGAAACAGTACTTTTCCTTAAAATATGGAGAGCTGCTCTTTTTGTTACTGTGTTCTCTTAAATACTTGAGATATAGACCTGAAAACCCATGTGATCCTCAGGAGCTTTTACCTGGTCAAATATTTTAATTAGAGCTGTTCACTTATGCTTTTTAAAGTGTTACCAGCCTTTCTAAAGTCCCTGCGATATAGTAGTGACCCCTGAAGGAAATGCAGAGGTTTACGCTGGAACACACTTGGCAAAACTGAGATGAGTCTTGGCTCTCCAAATCCCCATGTATTTTTCCCATTGGACCTTGCAGCACAGTTTCAATTCCCCCATGATTTGGTGGTGCATGTGCATTAGAATACATGTTTTAACATTTTAATTTTCATTTGAACTCTCATTGTTCTGATATGTAACTGTTCCCAACAAGCAGGTCTCATTGTCCCTGGTGTTTGACAAGGTGGCCCACTTTGGAGTCCCATTCCTTCTGCCTGCAGTTGGCAGTGTTAGGGATGGTCCCTCTCTAAAACATGACTATATTTTGTTGAGTGTTAGAATTCACAGAGAATATTTTTCCCAAATGATAGTATTTGCATCAACTCCCTGTCTCAGTTCAGACTTTAAGGGAGCTCTAAGTTTGCCATTGAAATTCTTGGTACCAGTAGTCCATAAACTGGTCGTTCCTCTTAGAACAGCATGTGATAAGTAACTGTTGGGGTTTTTCTTTTTTTTGAGTTGATAATAGTAACTCCTTTCATTTCTCCTAAATACTAGAATTGTTAAATGAGTAGATGGAATTAGCAGTCCACAGTGATTAATTTGGTATGGATTTCTTTGTTGTGACAGCTTTGCGTGGAGTTTATTTTAAATCCAACAACCTTAAGGTCTTCTACATTTCAAGATATTTGTATATTTTAAAATAAAGCTTATAGTTAACTGGCTTTGAAAATCTCTTAAGAGTAACATTACACTTAACAGTCATTTCTTCAGACAACAGTGACCTTTACAGAAATGATGCCACGGTCTCCCTGCTGGAGGCAGGCATCTTCTCCTCCGCCGACCACACTTCACAGGCACAGCTCAGAGACACTGCGGGCCTAGTGCCAGGCCACCGCAATAAACAAGCACCACAAAGTGAGTTGTGATCTTTTTGCTGGGGCAGAGGGTCTTGCCTTCAATTTGTAAACAAAAACAAAAAACACAACAGCTATGGGGTGCAATAAAGCGAATCACAATAGAACGTGTGCCTGTACTAAGGAAAATCATTACTGTTGGCATCTTTTAAAAGTACAGGGTAAGGCATCGTGAGAAGTAGTGTTGTAACCAAAAACTGAAAAGTAAGCCCCAGGCAGGCACCTCTTTCACAGGGCTTTAGTATTGAGAAAACCTGTAAGTAAACTAGCAAGCAAACCTGACGACAAGATCAACAGCTTACACACCTACCACTCCTGGAAAGGACGACAGCCTGAGCTCACAGCTGTTTTGTGTCTACATTATACATGATCATATTCAAGGATCAATACCGCTCTGCTCTGGTAGGAGGTTTCATTTATAACGAAATTCATTTTGGATATTCTCCAGTGTTTGAAACTAAGTCTTTTGTCTATGGAAACGGCTGTATTTAGGATCAGAACAAACTACTGTACACTGGGCTAAGCGTTAGCAAACAAGGTAGGGGGTTGAACTGGGATTGCATATTAACATGGTGTATTGCTACTAATTACCTAACTAAAATCCATTCATTCATGTTCCCTGCATCATCATGGGCATGCCAAAGAGCAAACAGTGCAGCCCGACCTGAAACGGGACAGTTTATCAATGAAGTAGTTAAGTACTAGAATTGAGACAGCCTTGTCATCCAGGTGGGCAAGTTCTCATACATATTTTTGAATATGTAGTTCCAGTTTCTGTACTGTCACCAATATAGTTTGTCCTCTACCATAGTTATTCTTCCTTAGCTGAAGAGGCACATTTCATGCCTCACTTCTGTGGTGACGGTGGGACTTGCACTGTAGATCATTTGTCCTTTGTAGGCTTTAGGCTGTGTGGTCACCAAGAATGTCCTCAAAAAGGTACCTGCACCCCCATGTTCCTTGAAAAATTATTCACAATAGCCAAGATACGGAAACAACCTGAGTGTCCACTGACAGATTAGTGGATAAAGAGAATGTGATATATACACATACATAATATTATTTGCCCATTAAAAAGAACAGTATGGAATTTCCTCAGAAAACTAAAAATGGAACTGCCTTTTGACCCAGCAATTCTGCTGCTGGGATTATACCCTAAGAACCCTGAAACACCCATCCAAAAGAACCCATGCACCCCAATGTTCATAGCAGCACAATTTACAATAGCCAAGTGCTGGAAGCAACCTAGGTGCCCATCAGTAAATGAGTGGATCAAAAAACTGGTACATTTACACAATGGAATTCTATGCAGCAGAGAGAACGAAGGAGCTCCTACTCTTCGCGACAGCATGGATGCAACTGGAGAGCATCATACTAAGCGAAACAAGCCAGAAGGTGAGGGACAAATACCATATGATCTCACCTTTATCTGGAACATAATCCACAAAACAAACTAATAAGTAAAATATAACCAAAGACACTGAAATTGAGAAAAGGTTGACAATGACCAGAGGGGAGAGGGGAGGGAATTTCAGGGGAAAAGGGTGAAGGGTTTGTAGGAACAACTGTAAAGGACACATGGACAATAACAGGGATGGGGGGGGAAATGGGAGGGAAATGTGGAGGGATGGGGGTTAGGCTGGGGTGGGGGGAAAAGGCAGAGAACTGTACTTGAACAACCATAAAAATTAAAAAAAGAATCTTACTATTTGTAAAACCATGAATGAACCTTGAGGGCATTATGCTAAGTGAGTAATTCAGAGAAAGACATACCATATGATCTCACATGTGCAATGTTAACAAATATAGCCCCCAAAACCAAGCTCATAGATACAGAAAAAATTGCTGGTTGCCAGGGGTTGGGGTTAGGGTGTGGGGGCAATTTGTGAAGACAGTCAAAAGTACAAACCTCTAATTATAAGACAAACGTGTCATAGCGATGTAATGCACGGCATGGTCGTTATAGTTACCAATGCTGTGTTGCCTATTTGAAAGTCCCTAAGACTAGATCTTAAAAGTCCTCATCTCAAGAAAGAAAAAAATTGTAACTGTAAGATAACGGATGTTAACTAGGCATATTGTGATCATTTCACAATATATACACAAATAATGAGTCATTACTTCTTACACCTGAATCTTATATACTGTCAATTATACCTCAATTATAAAAAAGAAAAAAAGATTGTGTGTCCTGGAGACAGATGGCTGGCTCAGAGTCAAGGCTCAAGCCTTCACTTGCTGTGTGATCTTAATATCTCTAGGCCTCAGCTTTGTCAGCTGTAACAAGAATAACAAAATACTGTTTTAGTCTGTTCAGGCTGCTACTAAAAAAATACCATCAACATGGTGGCTTACAAACAACAGAGTGTATTTCTTACAGTTGTGGAGTCTTGGGAAGTCCAAGATCAAGGTGCTGGCAGACGTGGTTTGTCATAAGGAGGGCCCGCTTTGCGGTTCACAGCCGGCCATCTTCTCCTTGGACCCTCCTGTGTTGGAAGGGGGAGGGAGCTCTCAGGTGCTTTGTATGAGAGCACTAATCCCATCATGAGGCTCCACCCCATGCCATAATCACCTCCCAATGGTCTTGCCTCCCAAGATTCTAAGGCTAGTTCTAGTCCCCCTTCTTTTTTTGAAACTCTGTCTTTGCTTTAGATTTTGTTTCTATTCTCAAATAAAATTGAGGTTTCTGAGAGTTTGTTAAAAACTTCACACTAAGTGGGAAAGTAAGTAATGAAAGATAAAAGGCATAGAGATGCAATTTTGGTAGATATTAGAAGGGTATAGATTTCCCTTCACACTTGCCATTTTTCTCCTTACCTGACCCCTCCAGAATTTGGCATTCTTTATGAGTGAGTGCCAGCATAAAGTTTCTTTGCATAAAGCCAATAAAACCAGTTGCCATTGGCGGTTTTGTTAAACAAGAGTTTGACTAGAATGCCATGCCTGAAGGAGGCATGCCTGGCCTATGGTTGTTACTGGAAAACCTTGAGGAACTGAGAGTGACTTTCCAAACTGACAAAAGCCCACTGGAGAAATGGCCTGGTACCTTGTTTGGTCGTGTGGTTCATGGCAGTCCTTCCAGGGAGAGAATGAAGGTTGCTTTCCTGAAAGATGGCAAGAAGGAACCTTAACACATGATGGGAAACTTGAGGACTTGAGGAACACCGGAAGTGCAGGCAAAGCCTGATGTTAAGTGTGTGGCTTGGCTTCCGGGCCCTGAAGGGTGGACTAAGGGTCAGTCTAAAAGTTCCTTGTATGAGTTCCAGCAAAGCATACTTAAAGATCCTATGTGATCAGTTGTTGCTCTTGTTCTGTTTATGCAAAGGAATGGGCAAAAAATTAAAATTGGACTTAATGTAGTCCATTTTGAGGGCAGTGAGGGTGATCTTAAGGAGAAAAATCACGTTTCAAGGAAAATTACAATGCTCAGTGGTGGACATTGGACTCTAATGCAGCTAGCTGTCTTCAAAGTTCTGTTTTCACTTGGAAGTTCAACATCACCAGAGATGTTCCGTTTATACATGAGAATTATTTGTCAGATTGTCTCTATTTAATGTCATTGTAGCCAAGGCCTTGTAACTGGATGTCTTCTCAAAAGACAGTCTTGCGGACTCAGACATGGGTTTGTGATTTGCTGTGTGAATCAACCTGTGTGTTCTCCCTTCTGTTTTCATAGGGTGTGTGCCTATGATCTCATCGCCCGAGCATTTACACATTATAGGCCTCACTTTAGAAGCCCATCTCCAGAGAGACCAAAGAAGGTGGTGGAGTAAGTGGAAGCTATACTAACTTCCCCCCAGGACCAGACAGGAATTATAACTAAATTGTAGAGAAATCATCCTGAATAACCAATGGAACACTAGCTGGAGAGAAGCCTTATAACCATGGCCAGACGGAAGAAGCCACATCACCACAATGAGACTGGCAGGAAGTACAGAGGAGGCGTGAGAGGGCTGGCTGGGCTCCCACGGGTGGCAGCTGAAGTTCCAGAGGGATATTTCAGCAGCTGGGGGATTCACCCTGATAAGTGTGGGGTCTAAACTGCAAGCTCGGCTCCCCAGCCTACAGCATCAGAAGTGGGAAATGAAGCCAAAAAACATATGGCTGTGAAAAGCAGCGGGGTTTTGGTCCACCAGGGAGAGACAGCTGGAGACACAGAGAACCTTTTAAAGAGCCAACATACACAATTCTGTTTGTAGCCACTTACCCTGGGCTCCAGCAGAAGGAGGGTAGAGTGGACTATAGACACTTGAAGAGAGTCTGGGGTTGGTGGTTCTGGGGAGAGAACTGAAGGAACAGCTGCCAGTTTCCCTGTGCTGACTCATTCCCCGTACTGCAGGAGCCATCTTTCTCAGGCAGAGCACTCCCCTCCGAGTGGCATCAGCCTGAGGGGAAGCAATCCCCCTGCCCACAGGATTACTCTCGCCCCAACCTATAGAGCTTAAGCCCTGCTACTTAAGGAGGAGCTGGAGGAGTACAGCTGGAAGACTTTCATTGATTAACCCTACAGAAAGCCTGCAGGCAGAAGTGGATCGCTGGGAGCTCTGAGACTTCAGCTGACTCTCCTCCAGGCCTGGTGCTGATAAAAGCTGGCCTTGGTGTACAGCCTGGTTCCTTATGCACACACCCAGGCCCAGCAGAGGGAGCGACATGCTGTGGATCGCTGAGAGTTCCAAACGGGTTGCCCAGGGCCAGTCACAGGCCAGGTTTGACTTAGGCCTGCACTAGAGTCTTGCAGATCTACATATTACATAGAAACAAACACACAGGGGCAGCCAAAATGGGAAGACAGAGAAACAGGCCTCAAATGAAAGAACAAGAGAATTCTCCAGAAGAAGAACTAGATGAAATGGAGGCGAGCAATTTATCAGATAGAGAGTTTAGAGTAATTATTATAAGGATACTCAACAGTGTGAAACGACATACACACTATAAAAAAGGACCAGTCAGAAATAAGGAATGCAATATCTGAAATAAATAATACACTGGAAGGAAGAAATTTATCTGAATTGCAGCCTCCTGAGACTCAACAGTTTGGCTGGTCTAAGGGGTTGAGTTGGTGAAGTATGGGGCAGCCTGTCCGTTTCACTTAAACCTGCTTTCCTTTTCTGCCCTAAGGGTTTGAACATAAAGGGCCCAGACATGTTAAAGGGGGGAATCACAGAATATTCCCCTCAGCCTAAATTAAGTATAGTGGGCAAAGGAGCTTTGGACAGGTGTGACATGCCTTGCACATTTTCCTCCAAGGAAGTCACTCTTTCTTAATGTAGGGCATTGTAGAATTACTCTCTAACTTTGTCATTTAGTTTGTATGGTTCTGATTGTGCCTTCTAACCCTCTTGCCAAATTTGTCACCTCCAGAACATGACAAGGATGCCAACTTGTCCAGCAGTGCCATCCTTTGCAGATCATGCATGCTGCTTTCCAGGGACAGCCAAATGACTTGGACTCTGCAAGGTTCTTCCCCTTGTGTGAAGGCCACCCTCCGTTCTAGAACTCCTTTCTATTAGGGATCTCTGGACCAGGGGATAGGTAGGGCCTCACCCCGCAACTGGCTAGGTTCAGTAACAAAAGCAATGTGTATCGGTCATCTGTACCCCCCCCCATAACAGAAATAATACATCTATTGCTGCAATGGAAGTGAAGCCATCATGTCTTACATAAAATTCCATGCCATTTGTATAAGAGGTAAAGCACCTACTTCATGCTATGCAGTCTACTCTCTTTCTTATTTTAGTTTTTGTTTTAAGTTACATGTATTGGGGTGACATTGGGTATTAGACCACACAGGTTTCAAGTGTACAACTCAACCAATATCATCTGCATGCGGCATTGTGCACTCATCACCCCAAGTCAAGTCTCTTTTGGTCACCCTTTATCCACCCTTTATCCATTGACTTCTTTCACCTCTCCCCACCCCCTTTCCCACTGAACAATCACCATACTGCTGTCTGTGTCTTTTTTTTTTTTTTGCTTAATCCCTTCACCTTTTTTCCCCAGCCCCCCAAACCACCTAACCATATTTCTTTCCTGCTGGAGAAAGCATGTTTTTAATTCCTACTCTAATTCATCTTATCCTTGTGGAGACCCACTTGGAACCCCAGAGCTGGCACAAAGACTATTTTAAGCTGAAGACATTTGAGATTCAACAGATGCAGTAAAAAAGCCTTCTTAGAGCTTCCTTATCTGACTAAAAGCAGCAGCTTCTGGGAAATGGAAGTACCATAGATCCCCTCTCAGGCGAGTTTTATGGTCTGGAAGGAGTCAGGAAAACCACTCACACCTGTATAGACACACATTATCACACACTTATCACCCATCTGTCCTCCTAAAACCCATTTGTCTTTCTTCAATAAACCTATTTGTTTATCTCAAAAAAGCTGTTTTCCTCCTCTCTTTTCCCTACTAAGTTAGATATACAGAGCTTTAACTGTAACCATTTTAGGGAGCGACTTTTTTTTTTAGTGGCTTCTGTTATGCCTGTGAAACAATCCCTTTTCTCCTGTTAAACTGTCTTTGTCGGTTTAATTTGCAGGCCCCAAGGAGGAACTTAAGAGGGTAGGGGGAAAGTTTTTCCTCCCTTATACCCTCTAAGCAAGTGTGGGCACCATGTTTACATGGAAACAAGAAGTAGCTTTGCCCCCGACCCTAGTGGGCACCAGAAGATCCTGTCCTCCTTTCCATTCATTTGCACATTTTAAATCTTGGAACTAGGCAGGAGAACCAGACCCATTAAAAGATAACACCAGAGAAATGGTGACTTGGAAGTAAGATTAAAAATATGGCAGAAAAACAGAGAGGAAGAAGAGTACGGGAGGAAATAAGTGGATGGATGGATGGATGGATGGATGGATGGAACAGGGGGTGGGTGGGTGAATATAAGAGAGAAGGAAAGATTCATGTTTTGATTTATTTATTCAATGATTTATAGATTGCCTACCATCTACCAGCCACTGGGATACAAGTATTTGCTGCATCCGCACGTGGCACTTTGCAGTATCTGCTGCCATCCTCATAGTGCAGGTCACAGGAGTGACCATCTTCTCAACTGAGGAGCCCTCAGTGGCAGATCGGGATTGTCTTCTTTGTCCTTGTAACTCCAGAGCCCAGCACTGGAGCCCCTGGTAAATATTGGTTGGATAGATGAGTGGATGAATCCATCAACCAATCCCTCTATCTAAGGAAGTTAGTGGTGGCTGTCGTAGCTGTTTGAAATAAAGGAAAATCTGAAGACAATGTTAAACTACAATTAGGTGCAATTAATTATAATGAATAATATGTAAATGGTAAAATTGTTCATTATAATTCAGCTAAGAAAGTTCAATTACTAAATCATATCCATTTCTCATCCCATGGCTTTGCTATCCAAAACTCCCCAGGAATCAGACTTACTCCGGGCCTGTATTACTTTTAGCTTCCATTTCCCTTTCTCAGTGGGGAATAGGCGGAGGACCAGAGCCTTTAAGTGCTGCTGTGAAACTGTGCTCATCCCACAGGCATGGGCCCTCCCCTGGGAAAGGTTCAGCTGAGCCCCTTTCCTTCATGAGAGAGACCCAGGCTCCAAGGACCACAGAGCTTTGTTCACTCTGCCCGAATTACCCAGGTGGCAGGCTGCCACAGTCGGATGGCCTGCTGCCAAATCTTGGTTCTGCCGTCTCCTAGCCGTGTGATCATGGACTACTCATTTGATGCCACTCTGAGTCCTTTGTGCCATCTAGAAAATGAGGAGAGTCATGGGGCTTTTATTAATAAGCCCAGGATGTCTGGGGCAAAGTGGGAGGAGTTGGTCCCTCTAGGCTGATGTTGACTGAATTGAATTTAGAGTCTTCTGACCTTTCTGTGACCCCCTGGGACCTTCAGTTGGGGCTGGTGTTGCATGTACCTTGGTGAATTGCAGGCCATGGCAGGCCAGGGGGCCACACCCCAGAGACCACTGTCTGCAGTTCAACATCTCCACGACACCATCAGTCGCCTTGATTATGTGGGAAGAATTCCAACCTTTCATGGAATTTTCCTTTGGTTCGTATTTTTTCTTTTCTCTTGAAGAACATTTGCTGCTGATTTAGTCCTGCTTTAAAATTCTGTACAGTCAAGATGTTGTCTTGTTTTAATCTCTGTGTGACTCTTCTTCAGTCATTTCCTTTCTTCTCGGTTTGCTTATCAGTAGATATACACCACAGGCCTGGACTTCGTTCTAACATCTCCTTCTATTTAATGCTCACGCTGTTTTTCTGCCAAGCAGATGTGTATTAAAATGTGCATAAGAAAAGCAGCAAGCTGAGCTTATTTAGAAATTTCCTCAATTTGCACAAACTCCATTGGTATAAGAGATTTAAAAAAAAAAAAACCCCACAACAAACGTATGTTAATAGCTACTTAGATGGATCAAGACAAATTCATATTTGGCCATTTCTGCCATCGTCATTCTGGCTCCACCGCCAGAGACACAAAGCAACGATTGAGAATGCCTGGATGCAGAGACAGCTGCAGCATACTGTAGCTGTCTTCTTGCTTGTAAGATCTCTGCTCACAGGAACGAGGGACTTGAACAGCCTGTTAAATGGTTTGTCCAACCTGCAAGAGCTGGAGTTTTATTTTTTTCTCATCAGGTATTATATAATTTACAAGGTGTTAGAAATGACTTCAGTTTCCACGCAGGTTCTTGGGTCTTGTGTGTGTGTGCTTTAAAACAGCTTATTTTTCATGTGCTAAAGGCATCTAAGAAACTAGATTTTACTCAGTAAGCTAAGGCCACTGAGCTTAAACCACACACAGAGAAAAGGAGAGTAAATATTGTTCATTACATACATTCACATGCAATTTAATTATTTAAAAATATTTTGAGCCCTGTTCTAGATTGGCTCTCGTAGATCTGACTATTAACAGATGGACATACCTTTTGTTATCTTTTGTGACATAGACATCAACCTCAGTGCCATTTGGTCTGGAAGTTTTAAAAAATAGGGCTGTTAGGGCAAGAAACTGGTGGGAAGAGGGTCCCATGTATCAGCCAGTCCAGTCTAGAATGGAGGGAAAGAACTGGCCAGATCATGGTCAAATTCAAAGCCTAGGAAACACAGGGTCAGCAGGAGAAGGACGAGAGTAGGTGAAACAGAAAAGCAACCTGCGATTCATAAGTAAGCAGTGTTTGTTCTGGGCCTTGTTTACAATTTTTGGCTGCTTCTGGGCAGCCAGGAAGAACCAGAAGCCAGCAGGCAAATTCTTCCTGAGTCCCAGCCAGTGGTGGGAGGTGCTGGACCCAATTGGCAGAGACTGAAGATGCCCCAATCATTCCTCCAATAAGGAAAGTAGATACTGCTCCCGGCTTCATTATTTCCCCCCTGAAGCAAATTAAGCATTTAAGGCCTATAGGCACATGGAACTTACAGGGATTCTGTTGGGCAATACCTATCTAGCAGGTAAGAACCCTGAGTTCCCATCCTATAGCAAACCACGTCCTCATCGGCAACTGAGTTTCAACTGAGTGACTAACAGCCTTCTTTCAGATGCAACAAATAACTATAAGTTTGTAAATTCATCAGTGTCACTAGGTTGATGTCCCCAAGCCATCATCTTTTTACTAGCTCCTTAGTTGTATGTGTACAGTACAGCCATTTTTTATTACACGGGGAGGAGTGGATAGTGCGCTGTGTATATGGAATGGGATGTGAATTCCCATTCATTGAATTTAACACCAAGGAACAATGCCTTTGCTCAACTTTTTATTCATCATGGCACAAGACAGAATTTTAGGAAACACCACTGAAAATGTCATTGCCAACATGAAAATTAAGAATAGCATGTTTTATAAAAAAAAATTGTTTTTCTATGATACACATTCCCTTATGAAGTGAAAAAAAAAATCACATAAAATACTGAAGCGAATCGCCACCTGCTGGTCAAAAATAGTTTTGCAGTTGAAAAACTTTTAACGACTGAAGTATACGGTAGGAGTATTTTACACTACACACAAAATTACTGAAGAAAACATTCCTCAGCCTTTGGTACAATGTAAATACAAAGCTGTAGTTCTTTTCCAAATATGATTTACTTCCAAAGCATTGCATATAATTTGGTTAATACTGATTATGGGGCTAAAGGAAAAAACCATGTTCTCTAATTTGAATACTCCATTTAGATTCTTAATCACTTGATAATGGGATTCCAGTTTGTGGGTTTGTAAAATACATAAAAATTACACGTTATAAATATATATTATATATGGTCTATATAAAATTGAATTTGACCTAAAATGGGAAAGACAACTTCTTAATTACTTTCTTTGTCAGGCACGGCCTTTCTTCTGTTTGATTAACTGAACCCTTTCTAAACAGATTCTAAAAATATACTCCATAGCATATCAAATTTAACATTTTCTTTAAAACATATTCAATACGAAAAGGCAATCAGTGACTATATTTTTTGTATCTCACCACTCTATAAAAATATGGCTTCTCATAATATTCTGTTTTATTTTGTTTTGTTAGTGTTTTTCTTAGTAATTGAAGGAAGGGCTGTCCCTCTTAAAAAGCTATGACAAAAGCACAGAAACCCGCTTGTGCATAACATAGAACATTCTATAGAATCTCCTTGCTTAGTATAAGTGCAGTGATTAAAAAATGGTTCCTTTTGTTTTCTGTGAATATATCATATATGATTATCATACATAATCTGTTACAGAATATACAAGAGTCAAAACTGAAGACACATAAATACAATTAAGCTATACCAAAGCAAGAGGTTAATATTAAAGCCAATATGAGTAATTTTTATAATAGAGACTGCCATCCATTTATGTTTTGTGTTCCCCTAAGCTGGCTATGCAATAGAATCTTATTATAAGGGTAGGTGAGGGCACTAGTGCTCTATATCTTTAAGTGAACTGGGTTCCTCTTGTGTTATTATTTGAAGTGTAAAAGAAGAAAATTAAGTAAGTGTCCAATTGTCCAACACCAAATTTTTTCCCTACCGAGTGAAAGAAGGCTGTTGGGATGTGAGGGCTCAAGCTGGGTGTGGGCTCATACCAGTGTTTCTGGGAGGGCATCGGGGTTGTCAGTGGACAAGAGCTCCCAGATTTGCCACCGCTCTCTCTGCCAATCAAGCCAGTTGGGCTCACCCAAGGCCTTACTGTTCTGATTGCTGGTGGGGCTGGAGCAGGCACTGCTCAATTTTGGCTGGGCAGCCTGATGCTCCCGCTCAGCTGCTTGGCTTCCCTCTTCCAAAGCTGATCCTGAGCTTTCTTCTGGCCTCTGACGCCTCCACAACGGTGGCTCTGCTGGCTGGTGGGCCAATGCTAAAGCTTGCTTTCCCAGACCAGGATAAGGAGGAGGAGGCCTGTTGTCATGCCTCACACTCTCTCGAGGTCTCTGGTGCAAAGGCTTGGCTCGGCTCTGTAGCCGGGCCACATCCAGCTCGCTCTCGGTAAGGTCTTCAGCACTGCTCAGAGTCAAATACTGCTCTGACCCTGGCGTGGCCACCTCTGATCTCCTGCCGCTGCCCTGGATGTGGGGCGTGCTGCAGACACGGGACACAGGATGGTGGCCTCGGCTCTCTGCAACGGTGGCTGTGGTCTGAGTCCTCCGAATGACCTGCATACCACCGTCCAGTTCTGTGGGGCTCCCTTGCCACCGAGGCCAATTTAGTGACAGGTTCCCTTGAGAAAGGGAGCATGGCCCCGGTCGTAGGGAGCTGCTTTCAAAAATGTCTCCATAGGAACCTGGAAGCCAGAGAGAAAAGCAAGAAATGCAATTAGTTTATAGTGTCCCTGTTGGGATGTCTTGTTATTTCCTTCCCACTGCCAGTTTTGAAAACTGGAAAAGCACAGGATTCTCTTAGCTGCTGCTACCCAAGTAAAAGACTTCCTAGTAAGAGAAATGACAAACACTTTTTGATTATTGACACAATTCCTGTAGCAACTCCAAATACAGATGGCCAGACACTAACAGGTTAGCTAGCAAATGAGATTAAACAATCTTTGTCACTAATTAATGTTTCAGAAAATGCCCCATCTACCTGGCTATGAACTCTTCTCTGTTCCATTCCTGTTCAGTGCAATTTTCAGTCCAGAGGAGACACGAATAATAATGTTTTCATGTTTCTACCATGTCAGTAAAAGCTGTCAGAATCAATGAATGGAATCTAAAATGCCCATTTCATGCCAGAAGATACTGAACACTGCAGCTGGTGTGTATGGTCTATAGCTGGCACTGTGGGAAAGCCTGGCTCTTTGTTCACACATCCTCCCCTTTCCTTCTGGATGCCATTTCCCATCCTCTTTTTCAGTTAGCAGGGCCACATAAAGGAGGTCTGACCAATGAATGTGAAGAGATGTGATGTGAACTATTTTTAGGCCTAGTCTAATAAAGAAAAAAATCCTAGTCTCTGTTGCTGCCTCCCCCCGCCCCACACACAGCTACTAGCCTGGGATAGAGAAACCATGGGAGATGATGAAGCCTCCAAGGATGGGAGAGCCGTATGTGGAACAGAGCACTCCCGCCCCTCCTCACCCTGCACAACGCACGTTAGACTGTGATGTGAGGGAGAAATCAGCAGGTTAAGCCGCTACCATTTAGGGGCTGGTTATGATAGTATTTGGCCTTCCCGAACGGATCCAGTTTGCTTCAGAACACTGATGGGAGAGCGAAACTGTGTTTCTCAAGGAGTTCTTGGGGCCTATGTCCCCAGAGTGCCTTTTTCCTATGGATCTTCCCTGTCCTCTCGTGTCTTAAAAAGTAGGCAAAGACAAAAGAAACTGAAGATCATTTGCGGGAAAGAGGGGGAGGTGTGCATTTAGACAGGGACAGCTCAGAGCTGAAAGAGCAGAGGGAAAAGGGGGCAAAACACTTCAGAAGAGTCTATCGTTGGGAGGAAAGACAGTGAAGCACTTCATGGGATACAATGAGACAAATAGCTAGAGAGTGGATCACTACGAAAGTCAGCTGCACTACAGGCTATTAAGTAAAAAATGCACTGTGCTTTAAATATAATATGGGAGGCATTACAAAACAATGAGAATGGGAATATATATATATATTTGAACAATTTAAAAATATTAGCGTACATAAACAGCCAATGATATAAATGATAATTCAATGGGGCAACATTCAGTTCATTGATAGAAAAACTGAAAATGCTGATAAGAAATAAATGAAAATGAAAATAATACAATGGAATGCTACTCAGCCATAAGGACAAAATACTGTCATTTGTGACAACATGCGTGGATCCTGAGAACACCCTGAGAATGTTAACCAAATCGGTCAGATGGAAGAGGACAAGAACCATATAATTTCACTAATGTGGGATAGAAAACAGAAAGCAGCAAATGGGAGCAGGAAAGGCAGCAGAGAGACTAGACTCTGGGTACTGGGCACACAATACACTATACAGATGATGTATTATACAATTGTACACCTGAAACCTATGTAACGCTATTAACCCATGTCACCCCAATCAATTTTTAAAATTAATACAATTTTGTTTTTTAAATTAGCAAACATGCGAACCCAACGCCTTGCAATAGCGATGAGATTAAAAAGACGTGGACAGAGAAGATGCAGCCTACAGGGAACATGAAGTGACCACACCTCTGAAATCTTGGAAAGGTCCGGAATGTTTGGCCCACTTTCTTATGCGGGATTTATAACTTGTTTCCTGCAATGTTGTGACCCTAATAATAACTTAAAATGTAAAAAATGTACAGAAAACAGGTTCCTGAGAGCATAAATTATGACAAAAACAACAAGGAAATGGGAACAACCGAGTTGACCGAGCGCTGAAAACTCTGAATATGCAAATGAAGTACTATGTGGCCCTTACCAATAGTAATGAAAATCAACTGGCAAAGGGAAGTTAAACAATATAAACTTGCACAGACAGAATGGTTTTAGCCATGTTTAAAAACTCTTGAAAAGGAAATAAAATGAAACATAGGCACAGACTGGCATATTTTGGTGGAAAACCTAAGTGTAACTATGCTTTCACTCCCATTTTCAGCATTTTCCAAATAATTTTTGATAAGCACATAATATGGTGATAAGAAGGCAAAAATTAAAAGAAATTAATTTTGAAAACAAATGCAATAAACGCTCTTTAAAAAATAATAGCTCACCTGTCATTCCTGGGTCTTTGGATCCACTTTTTAATGTGGAATGCCAAGTTCCCCAGATATTGAAAGGTTCCTCTGACATATCTAGGAAAAGTGTAATAAAAAGGGATGTAATTCACAATGAAAACCGAAGAGCAAAAATCAATACACGCATATTTTTATATAACATCTCTTCTTTGCAAAGTACTGTATTTGAGATCATGATGGATACAAAAGAGACCATGAGATGTACCTGTCTTTCAGAAGGCTATTTCCATTTGGGATTTACAAAAAGGTTTTTTTTCCAGTGTGGCAGAGAGAATAAGGACCCCCAAAGATGTCCATGACATGATTCCCTAGAACCCATAAAGATGTTATATTTAAGAGGGACTTAGCAGGTGTGATTAAATTCTGAATCTTGAGGTGATGATCCTGGATTATCTGGGTGGATGTAATGTCATCACAAGGGTCCTTATAAAAGGGAGGCAGGAGAGAAGAGACTTTGATGGCTTTGAGGATGGAGGAAGGGGCTATGAGCCAAGGAATGCAGGCAGCCTCCAGAAGGTGAAAGAGGTAAGGGAAGAGATTCTCCCATGAAGCCTCCAGAAGGAACACAGCTCTGCTGACCCATTTTAGACATCTGATGTCCAGAATCATAATAAATTTGTATGGAATTCTAAATCACTAAGTTTGTGGTCATTTGTCACAGCAGCGATAGGAAATGAATACAATGGTGATGAGTGGCAACATCTCCAACCACATAGAGGAACAACAATGATCATTCCTATATCTAGTTCTACCCTCAGGAATACTCGGCTACTGTCATCAACAGATTCATTTCTGCGTGCTTTCATTCATACGTTCCCTTAGTCCGTCTATAAATATTTACAGACTAAGGCACTATTTTAGGTGTTCTCATCATCTCATTGAATCCTCACTACAGTCCTCTGATGTGATCATAGTGACCATTTCTAGAAGCAAATGTGTACTGGAAGCTTCCCTGTATCCCACAATACATGTGTATGCTCTCACTTAATTCCAAGGAGATGCCCATGAGTCCATTTTATAGGTTGGCAAGTAGTGGAAGGAGTGGTAAGAAGTGGACACAGGGTTACATAGAAAGTATCATCGAGCATTTATTACATGCCAAGTTCTCTGTTAAGGACTTTACATAGATTAGCTAGTTAAGCCCTATGAATTAATACTGCTATCTGTCTTGGTTTTCAGAGGAGGAAGAAATGGGACACCGAAAACCCCAATCACTCACTAAAGGTCCTGCAGGTTGAAAGTGGCAGAGCAGGTTATCCACTATAAATCTAGTGCTCTTGTCATTGGATACCAACGCTATTCGCTTCTAGTTCACGCCGGGTAAAATTATCTCCAGGGAGAAAGATACAGATTAGACAGGAATTCTCCACCTTGGCACTAGTGACACTGGGGAGGATCATTCTTTGTTGTGAGAGGAGCTGTCCTGGGCACTGGGGTGCTGAGCAGCAGCCCACACCTCTACCCACCAGATGCCAGTAGCAACCCCTTCCCAAGTTGTGACAACCAAAATGCCCCCAGACATTGCCCTATGTCCCCTGGGTGGCAAAATTAAGAACTACAGTGTTAGAGGTTGCCGAAATATTAAACGGGTGAAGAGAGCTGATGCATGCCTGCTCTTTCTGCTAATGAGTTGCAGCCCATGTCTTAGACACAGCAAAGACGCTGACCCCGGGGGGGGGGGGGGGGGGGCGGGAATCAAGCTTTCCAGGTATGAACTGTCCAAAAATACTACTTTGAATCTGGATTTACAAACCCAAATATGCTATGCCTCTCACACAACAAAGTTCTCTTCAGATTGCCTTCTTTGTGGCTGCTGCAGAGAATGTCACATGTAAAAAACCTGCTAGTAATTTAAAAGGTTAAAACTAGAGATCAATGATATACATCAGACAGGGAATAATTAAAATCTATGATACATCTATTTAATGGAAATATATTGTAGCCATGAAAAATGTTAGCAAAATGAAAAATGAATAATAGGATTTTAAGTAAAATAAACTTACTTCACAAGTAGCTATACTATGAAAATAAATATATAGAGTTATGTATGCATATGAACAAGGAGTAGGAAAATAAAGTTTCATATTTTAAAAGTAAATATAATGCCTGATGGGAACATGGGTTATTGCTTTCATTGTAAGTTTTTAAAATTATTTTGACATGTATATTTGGAAAATAAAATAAAGATGCTATCATTTAAAAACACACAGAGTCCTTCCAGAGTGGCTCTTGGGATTAAATTAGAACTTTAAGATAAAGTAGCAAAAATGTGCACTGTGTCTTCCGATTATTACTCAAAGAGTGTCCTGCTGAGTCCTGACCCCAAGGAATTACTCTCTGGATGGAAAGAACACAAGCAAACATTCAGTGGTCAAATAAATGTGGGAAAAGCGGCAAACCACCCCATCCTTCCAATTGTGGAAATTCAGGGGTGACCATTAGCACTTAAGAGTTTGAGAAATTGTACAATAGAGACACCATTTCCCAAATGCCTTTTACCATGACACCCTTATTCTGACTAAAAATGTGAACCTCCCTGGAGACTAACATTATGTTCTTTCTGGAACATGATGTCTTGTTACATAGTAGGTTCAGCTTGTTCTCTTTATAAAAGTAACAGCAATAACTGGATGACATCTTAGACTAGCAAATGTGCACTCAAATGCACTGGCTGGACACACATGCTGGGATGCTGGAAGGAAAAGACTCAGCTGGGAATATTAGTCTCTCTCTCAGCATGAGTCTGCTTCCCAGACATCTTGGTCCGAAAGGGACCCTCCAGGACAATGACTGGGCTCACCACACCTTCCTCTTCCTAGAGAGAAGATTTGCAGCAGTATTCAGTAAATGCTCACTGAATTACGGAAACACAAACCTAGGAAGGGGATAAAGAGAAGGTCCTAAGGCCACATGCCACATGCAGTCAGAGTCACTGATTTGGCCAGCACCCACTCGGCTACAGTTACCTTTGCCAAGCCTTGGTCCAGGAGAACTCTCCCTTGACTTCAAAGATGGCAAGTGGCCCACCAGCGTATACTGCTCTGGTCCTTTGTAAAGCTTCTCCGAGCCCTCCGGAGCCGTGTTCTCTTGCATAGCCAGTAGGGAACGTTCGGACAGCACTGGGGAGTTGTTGTCATAAGGGGAGAGGTCTCCACTGGATGCCTTGTTGGAGTCTGTGGATGAGTGTCTTCCTCCCATGGAAAAGGAAACTTCTGACTGCAGCATGTCAGGGCTTCTGGATCAAGGAGACAATCACAGGTGTGTGAGCATGCTAACAATCAGTGACCATATTCAAACAATGTGGCCGTTACACAAATGACAGGAAGAGAATGCGTGGCTGAAACAAACAAAAAGACTTTGAGCAATGTTCCAAAACTTACATCGATACAGTGAAAGCACTTCCATAAAACAGCCAGCAGAGGGCAGTAAAACTCAACAAATGTTACTGAAATGTAAAGGCGAAGGGAAGGGGAAGGATGAACTGGAGATGGATCCCTGTCTTCTCCAATGTGCCTGGCTGAAATGCCTGTTGGATTAAACTGTTTTCAATTCAAAGTTAAAGTCTGAACATCTATGGGAAGTTGCTCAAGAACAATGAAAAGAGTAAAAGAAGTTAAAGGTGTCAGAAAGAAACAGAAACTTTTTGTCAAAAAGAAAAGGCGTTTCTGTTTGGGGCAAGAAGAACAAAATGTACTCATTGGATTTTAAAAGAAACTGACATCCTGTCAGAAATATGACTTAAGAAAGGCTTTACAAAGACAGTTAAAAATGGCTGCAAAGAGAACCGAATTATGGTCAAACTGTGGGGAGTGATACATATGTGCAAAAAGAAAAAACGTCACCACTGTGCATTCACTGATTATAAAGCAATGAAAACCCCCCCAAAACACTGAATTGCCATTA
Organism: Desmodus rotundus; assembly: GCF_022682495.2. Lineage (NCBI taxonomy): Eukaryota > Metazoa > Chordata > Mammalia > Chiroptera > Phyllostomidae > Desmodus > Desmodus rotundus. The sequence goes on along the minus strand of NC_071400.1, from coordinate 97,115,431 downwards.
TTTTTATTAACCAACCATATTTATGGCTATATGTGTAGGAGCGTGCGCTCATAAACACAGGCAAATCAGAAGATTATGCATATTTGATTAAAATGATAACTAGACAAATTTAGAAATAGGCTGAACTTGCCAGGATATATTCACAGCACTTAAGACACTTAATTTAACAAAAAAAACCTTGGGATTCACATTTGATTATCTTTAAAATACAGCATTTAATTTAGTAAATGTATATGTACCAACCATCAACGATCCTGTATTTAGCAGATCCATTAACTAAATATTTATATTTTTAAATTAAAGTAATATCAACCAATTGACTAAATTGATTGTAGTGAATATTTTGGAAATATTTTTATATTCTTGCGATTCTTTCTGGCCATGGGATGCCATTCAGTCAAATGAGATTCTAGATACTAGATACTAAATCACGCCTTGAAGTTCACGGAAAAGTGGTGCCGATTTTAGTGTTGCATTAAGGACTTATTCTCTTTGTAGTAGCAACTGAAATATGTATTCCCTGTGGGGCTAACGCTCCTGAGGCTATTTGGAAAAGTTACCTCAGATTTTATACAATCCAGTATATACGAGTGTGTGTGTGTATACATATATCTTTGCAGCTGTTAAATAAATAAATAAAGTCTGATGCTCACTATTTGTTAAGTAAGGAAAAACTGGCAGACAAATCTTTTACTTTCGTCAGTATCCTGAATTAAAAACAATTCAGATAAAACTATGATTGAAACTTTACATGATGTTCATTATGGCTTCATGGACAACTTTTCTTCCCCCGCTCAAATACTTAGTGCAAGTCAGTCCATCCTTCCTGCGACAATGATGATAAGGATGTTGCTGGTGGGAATAGTTTCATGTATAAAATGGCTGGGAGGACAAATATATGACCATAATTAATGTGCATTGCATTTAAATACATCTAAAGTGATTCTACAAGGCACAAGTTCTTTTACAAATTGATATAAAACATACTGACTAGCACATCCATTACCTGTTTATGTGCATGAATTGTCACAGCAACAAACAGCAGTGAAAATGTGAATGGAACGGGAAAATGAGAATGTCGGGAGTGTGAAAAGAGTGTTCGAAGTCTTACCTGTGAACATCTGTACTTTCTACCTTCCTCAAAAGTGGCCCTGACATCTTAAAGGGAAACGATCACAGATTGATTAGAAGTTCCAGAACCTGCTTCTGTTCCCCACCCCACACTTCACTTCTCTTTACTAGTCTTTGCTTTCTTTTGGCTTAGTTTTTCAAAACAACTCCTCTGTGATCTTAAAGAAAGTAAACACATGCCTGAGTAATCCTTTCCCAACCAAATGGTTTTGAATGCAACATCCAGGAAGGGCGCTGACAGGGGTCTTGCTTCTTCTTGGGTTCCCAGCAGGGGTCAGTGTCCAGGAGAAAAGCATCTCAGTATGTGACATGCTTCACTGGTCACTGGGGCTGCCAGGGCCTGGAGCACTTTTGTTGAGGGAATATCTTACCCACATGGAATAAGTAAGTCCTTCCTTTGCCTCCTCTTCAAACTGATGGCAAATAATCTTACAGGGAAGAGCCAGAGGCTTTAGGCCTCTGATGAATGAAGGAAAACTAAAAGGAACTTTTACTACTTCTGCTGGAAAGTGGGGAGAAACCGATTTATCCTCCATATCCAATCAAAGGGAAAAAAGTCTCCTTAATTCTAGTGGAGGGAACAGAAAACAAAACAACTGTACACTTATGGGCTCAGCTCTGGCTGAGGAAACTTTACTATGAAAATGAGAAAAATTGAATGCATTGAATTGGTAGCTACATGGAGCTCAGCTCAGAATTAGGTTTCTAGGTTGTGACCAAGGCTAGAAATGACATTACTGGACTACTTTCATTTTTTTTTGCTTGTTTAGTTGACAATTTTCTACTCATTAGTGAAATTATCTTATGTCTCCTCAGTAAGAACTGGTGGGTACATGAAGCCTTATTTTATGCGATGTTTTCAAGAGAGTCAAGTCAATTTATTACCAAAACAAAGTCACTATCAGAGCTATACACACCTTTTTGGCCCCTCACATTGGGAGAAGAACTTTGGAAAGGTCAAGGTCATATTTTAGCTCATGGAGACCCCCCCAGTTCAGTCTCATGTCTTCCTCATCTGTCTTACAAAACTTACAGAAGAAAGTACATTCAACAAAATACTCCAAGTTGCAGATTCGGCCAACAGTTAGGTGCATAAAGAAACATACTCTACGAAAGAAGTTTCTTTTAAGTCTCAGTACTAGGGACATTTGGGTGTCTAGCAAGCATGCAGGCTATTTAGCTGCATCGTGTAGTAATAGTGTCTCTCTCTCTGAGGCACTGGGGCTCCACTCCAGCTGGTGTCCTGGGTGTGTTTCACATCCCAGCTGCATCTTATCTTCTCACTCTTTCCATTGTTTTCCTGTCCCCAGTTTCTCAAGTTACTTACCACAATATCGTTCCACTTTACGTATTTGTTTTCAAGATGTTTTAATACATTGTTTTTGGACTGATAGGGAAATCATACCCCCATTAATTGTTGGGGGGAACTGAAAGGGCACCATGTTTCATGAGGACACTTACTTTGGTTAAAACACAACATAATAAAACAAGAACAGTAATAACAATGGCAAAAGTAACGGAAACTGCCACACTTTCTTCCTCCATTTTCATGGCTGTGGTTGGATGTCATCAAGCAGAGGTGAGAGGGAGGAGGCGGAGCCACTGTCCCGCTCCTCTGTTCTTTCTCTGTAGACTCTCAGTCAGGGCTTCCCCTCGGCAGCATCTGCCGCACCCTGGAGCTTGTTGGATTCTCAAAGCTCTATTTTGGACCTCCTGACAGGACTGGTTATTATTTTTATTTTTAGTTTATTGAGTTTATTGGGGTGACATTGGTTAATAGCATTACATAGGTTTCTGGTGTACTGTTGTATAATACATTATCTGAATATTGTATTGTGTGTTCACCACCCCAAGTCCAGTCTCTTCCATCATTCGTTTTTTAAAGATGTTATTTATTTATTTTTAGAGAGAAGGGAAGGGAGAGAGAAAGAGAGGGAGAGAAACATCCATGTGTGGTTGCCTCTCTTGCGCCCCCTACTGGGGACCTGGCCCGCAACCCAGGCATGTGCCCTCACTGGCAATCGAACTGCTGACCCTTTGGTTCACAGACTGGTGCTCAGTCCACTGAGCCACACCAGCCAGGGCCCTTCCATCACTATTTATCACCCCACACCCTCTCCCACCTCACCCCACCACCTTCCCTCTGACAATTACCATACTATTGTCTGTGTCCATGATCTTTCCTTCCTTCCTTCCTCTCTCTCTCTCCCTCTCTCCCTCTCTCTCTCTTTCCTTCCGCTTAGGTTAATACCTCCACCCTTAAGACTGGCTACAATAGGGCAAAATGAATATGCAGAGCCCCAATGGACACAGAAACAATTTGGTAAAGGCTGGGGGATGCTGGGTGGAGGGGAGCAAAGGAGAAAACGGGGGACATCTGTAATGGTGTCAACAAGAAAAAAATCAAGATTTCAACACAGTGACAGCAAATCATGAAGCCAATTGTTGGCTTCTCTTGAGTGTGGGGTCCCGTGTGACTGCAGAGGTGGCAGCCCATGAAGCTAGCTTTGCCTACTGCAAGGGAATCTCTGGGCATGAGGTTAGCAAACTGTATTTTAAAAAGCACCACAGGTAATTTTGATGCATAGGGAATTTGAGAACCTCTGATATCAAACTACCTTCCTTTCCTTAAGCCACAGATGGGATAGTGGGCTAAGGATCTACTAAGTCAAAAAAGGAGGGAAATGACAAACCTCCACACTGGCTGGCGGCAGTGGAGGCAAATGTGGTGGTCCTGACCTTGAGGTGGTTGGGGCCACAGCTGAGTATAACAGGGACAGTGTGCCCACACCAGTGAGCTCCAGTCACCAGGGTCCACATAACTTAATGGAGTCTGGTTATCAATCAGAACACATTAAGGTGAGAGGGGGCAGGAGAGGCCAATCTGCCTTTCTCTGCTCTTCTGGTTCATTCATCTAAGTCAAGCCGCCAAAGTGACCACAGTGGGAGCCCCAGTCAGGAGAAAAACTGAAGGTAAGTGGCTAAAGCTAATCCCTGGAGGTAGAGGGAGGTGAGGTGTCTCACAGTTGGCACAGGCCATGAACCTCTTCAGAGTGCCCAGGGACACAGACCGATGGGGCCATCCAGTGAGGGGTGGAGTCTTCTCTTCCCAGACACGCATACTATTTTGGCAATAGAAGGGGATACAGTTTGGGTACATATGACAAACAGCTTGTGAAACATACTTATATGAAATAACTCCTTGGCTTATGGCAGGACTGAAAGTTGGTGTTTATGTGGGGTTCATTGTGCAGCAGGCACTGTGCTAAGCTCCTGTGAACGACTCTCCTTGTTCCTGACCACAGCTGAGAGAGAAGTGAAAGAAACGAGCAGGGGACTGAGTAACATGTCTTTCTAGCAGCAGAGGTAGTAGGAAGGGTTAAGATCCTTCTAAAATTTATCTGATATGTAGTATTTAATGTTATTAAAAATCAATAGTAAAATGTTACATTTCATACTTACAGTGGATGGCCATTTTAAATGTTTAATGTATTTCCTATCTATCATTTTATTTTTTCAGCAGAGCTCAGTATGGTGGTGGCCAAATTTGCCTAAGAACACTTACTCTAAGACTTGTCTTTTCCCATGAGAGCCCACCAATGAATAAACAAAAGTATTTTATTCATTCCTCAGGACTCTTACTACAACATAGGCAGAGCAGGATTTTAAGAAATTTTAGTGTCATTTCATTGTTTTATCATTAAATCTATTGGAAACAAGCCCAGGACCCCTCTTTGGGTATCTCTGAAAAATAAGATAAGCGGTCACCAATGTCTTCTTTGAGATTTGCTCCTAAGACGATTTGACTCTATGGAGACAAATCTAACTTCAGTGCTCCAAGTAAAGGCAATCAAATATTTATGTATTTATTTACATAAAATATTTAACCAGTGATTCACTCGCTGAAAAATAGTTTAAAAGCATATACTGGCCTCTGTTTCTATGTCTTGGAATTTAATGGATTAGAGGTTGGGCATGTTGGGTGGATAGGCTTCCATGAATGGCTGGATTCCTCATGAGAGCTGAAAACCCCAGGACCATCCACAGCATGCATGGCTAGTCTCAGCTAACCAAAGAAGCATGAGATGGATATGGAGAGCAGAGCACTTTCTCACCCTTAGCTGGTCCCTCCAGGTCAGGGTGTGAACTCGTTGGTAGGGTACTGTGGGCAGGCCTGCATTGTGGCCGGAGGCACAGAACTTGTTCTGTGGATAAAGGGAAAACTCTGGCTCAATCACCAGATGTGGCCAGCCCAGCTCCTTGCTGAACTGTCCCACTGAGAAACATCCTCGCAGATTTCAAACTTGCATTGGCTTCATTCTTGGCTCAGTGGTTGAACTGATAAACTTCAGTCTGTTGGAACTCAAAGCACATAACCATCTCAGACGCTATTAATTGCACTGGGAAAGGAATCCACTGCCACAGCAGCTCTGGATTTATGGGGGATGTTCACATTAATCACACTCAGTTCTGCAGAATACTAAGAACAAAGGCGCGCTACCCCAAGAAGAAAGATGACACAGATCCAAACTCCTTACCAGGAGATGAAACAGCAACCTGGACATTAGAATTTGCCCACAGCTTTGGTGAAATGTATCTCACCATTTTCAGCTCGTATTAAGTCCTTCGTAACAGCCTGGCATATGGAAGCATTTATGACAGGTGAAGAAAAAGCAATACTGACTTTATTAATTTGATTTCCAGCATGCCTTGATAAAGCATCTTCCAATTAATATTTTGCTAGTTTATAAAGAATCTGTGAATCACAATAAAGGTGTTGGAAGAAAGAGGTGATGTGATAAATTCTTCTACAGAAGGTACATTTATACTTTTGGGGAATTTTTCATGACGGAATTCTCTATTCCATATATGTTTTTCATATAATTGTCTGGCTGTAAAGGCTTTCTGGAATGGAGTGTGAGTGTATGCGCATGTGTGTGTGTGGTTAATGTTAATAATTTCCAATGGATGGAACGGAAAGACAGTTGAAGTCACCAGCTACTGCCAGTCAATAGGATTCACTGCTGTTATATTATACTGGTAAAGTTTCATTTCTTATCTCTGAAAATCTCCTAAGAATTGTTTTCATTTTTATAAATCTTAGAAAAAGGAAAATAGAAATTATAGTCCATCTTGTAACATCCCATGGTTTGTGGAAAAAGATCTCTGTAATGACAATCATTGAAAGATTAAAATAAATATTTATTTGATAATTTAAATGTGGTGCTTTCACATTACAAGAAGATCCAATGCTCCTCCATCATGAAGGAGGTAAAGTTATTACTCAACTGGAGGAATATCCAATTCAACAAAACAATTACTTTGCAGTTCTGAAATTTTATCCTTTGAGACAACTATGGGCCTTCATCCATGGTCCTCATTGGCTGGTCACTGGTTTTGTTATTTTGGGGACAAATTCAGTAAGAACTTTGTGAAGGCTGGTAACACCATTAAATACAATAAAATGCAAAACTATATAGTTAAATATTTGGTTCATCCATTTCAGTCTTCTCCCCAAATGCAGTTAAATTTGTTTTATTGTGACTTTGTTTTCAGAATACAGTCGGGAAAATGCTCTAGTTAGCTCTGTATACCATATAAGTATACACAGTTTTATGTAATTTTTTTAATGATTAATTTTTCCAAGAACATTAAAGCAGTTGAAAAATATTGAAAACTTTTAATATTGAAAAGTAGGTATATTAGAACTTACAACATTATATTTAGCTTAAAAGCTTTATTTATGCCCAAACAGAATTTTATTATTATTTTAATTTGGGTTAAATTAATTTAAATTATTTAAGATTGGCACTTGGTCCAGACAAATTGCCTAACAGAGCAATTCTCTCACTTGAAAATAAGATAAAGAAGTACGTTTGCAAAACATTAGCAGTGGCACTTGCTGTCACTAATCCAGGGGCACCTCTTGCTTCAGGATCTAGTATGGTTTCACCTGGCACTGAGCTTTTACATTTTTTTGATATTTTGTCCATAATAACTTTGATTTTCAAAATACTGTATTTTAATGTTGTTTGTTTTAAACTGAGTTTTCAAAACATGGCATACCCTTAAATTTTGCACCTAGGAGAGTGCCTGCTTTCCTCTGCTCACCCTGGTCCCAGCTCTGCTATGACACCTTCGTTCCGTTGCAAATACCTGCATTCGAGGTACCTTGACCTGTTTGATTTAACTTCTATTCTCATTCCCTATTTCCTTACATCCCTACATCAAAGGAAGGCAGTTTATTTTAAGTATCTTTGAAGAAAAGGGCATATAATTCTAATAAATATAGCAGACAAGCAATTTAAAAACATAAAGTCTTGCATTGTTAGTAATATAAATCTCTTCTCCTCTCCCTTTGGCATTCTGTTGTGGTTAAAGACAAAAATGTAAGTAGACAAGCACGAGAATAAGTAACAATTCCTCCTTTCACTCCCCCAATTCTCTTGTTGCGTAAAGAAGAGAAAAACTCACAACAAAACAAAACATTAACTTCCCAAGTATCACTAAGTGTTTGATCTTTTAAGACAGAAGTTATAATAAATATGTTCTTTTTCTTGGTGCTACACTCTTTTGAAAAGTTACTTTTCCACTCCAGATAAAATTTTGTGCAGTTTCCTCATGGGGCACACAAATCTAAAGCCTTTTTAGGTATGTGAACTGATGGTGAAAACCAGAAGCTTCAGGGCGGAAAAACAACAAAGGGTCAGAAGAGAATATGAGACGGGGACACGTATCCCTGCACTTCAGGGGGTCACTTTAGAAGCTACAGTTGCTTGGCACTCTGTTGTCTTTCCACAGATCCTTTCAATTCTTACCTTTTATACCCTAGCTCTCAACCTTTTGAAGACATAAAGTCTTCAAAACAAGATTCTGACCATTCCCATGATGCCATGCTTTGAGCAGACCCTCTTCCCTCGTTCCGTGCGAATGTGTGATCCCTTCCAGTCCCTTGTGAACTCTACCTGGCCTAGTGCGAGCAGGTTGTTGCCTCACTCCAGTGCCTTTTTCCCCTCAACCCCTCTCTGTTCCAGAACCAGTGACATCATCTTGATGCCAATTAGATCAGGCATGCACAGGTAGGTTTTGCGAGGAGACATTGCCTACGACTTATGTGGATAAGATCTCACTTGTGCCATATTGCCTTCATAGGTTGCTATCACATGGGGAAGCAAGGTAAAGTCTAGTGATGCCGAAGTCCTTGGTAAGTAGTTGTAAGTAAAGAAAATGGTGAGCAGGATGGTACCTAGTGTGTGGTGGGGGGAGGTCAGGGGGTGGAGGGATTGAGCAAAAAGGAAAAAGGACTCATGGACGTGGACAACAGGGTGATAATTGCTGGGGGGAGGGGGCCATAAGGGGACTAAAAGGTAATAGAAGACTACAATAAAGATTAAATAAAAAAGAACTATTGTACATTAAAAAATGGTGAAATGCTAAGTAATGTGCTAGCAACCATTAGCATGTATTAAAAACACTAACTATTTTAATAGCGTAACTCTATAAAGTTTTTATCTGTAGTTTACAGATGAGGGAACTGAAGCAGAGATAGATGAATTTGTTTATGTAAGATCACACAGCTAATAGGAGTGCAAATAAAATTTGAACTCAGGCGATCTGGCTCTGGATCCAAAGCTCTTAACCAGCACATTATGCTACACAGGGGTGTGCTATTGATGGATAATCGATATAACCAATGTAGCCAGCACCACATGGCAATTTGGGTACTGTTATTTGTCACCACTGTAATCCATCATTATCATGGATTTAGGGTGTGGAGTATTGGTTCCCTTCCTTTGTTAACACAAAGACCCCATTTTCATGTCAAAAATCACCCAGAGTGAGAGCAAATGTGCAGTATCTATTGTGGTGGGTCTAAGCCAGAGATTCTTACCCTGGCTGCTCAGGAGAATCTCACAGGGAGCTTTTAAAAATCCCAATGTCCTGACTGCACCCCAGAACAAATGGGCCAAAATTTCTAGGGGTGGTGTGCAGGCACGGTTCGCCGAGCTCCCCAGGTGATTCACATCGGGCGGGCACATCTGAGAACCAGAAGCCCAGCACATATTGTCTTGTACTCTGTGACATGCTTAATCACACACCTCCTGTTATTTTTACCCTCTTAGGCCTCCTTCAACAAGTCTGTAAGCTCTTAAAGTCAAGAATATGCCTTGATATTTGAAGCTTTTGCTCCTTAAAGTGTGGATCACGGACAAGCAGAATCACAGCATCATCTGGGAGCTTGAGAGAAGTGCAGTTTCTCAGACTCCCTCCCCCAGACCTACTGATTCACAAAGAGCATTTTAATGAGATCTCCTAGTGATTGGTATGCACAGTAAAGTTTGAAAAGCACTCATTTAAGGCATGAACAGACTACCTACAATTTGAGGGTTAGGACTCACACAAGCCTCAAAAGGCTATTAAAAATAAAAATCAATTTATTAATTTATGTATTTTTACTATATGAAACCATTATCAACCTTCTGGGCTGTTCTTTTGTTTGTATATAGAGGAAAGAATGAAAGAAACAAACACTCTTTTCTCATCCTGACTAAGAAAGTCTTTTTTAAATGTTTTCTGTTTGGACAAACCAAGGGGGAGGATGGAACCAAAGGAAGGAGGTGGGTTTGGCTGGGTTTGGGGGCAGGGGTGGGGAGAAAATGCAGACAACTGTAATTGAACAATAATAAAGTAATTAAAAAATAAAATAAAATATGCAATGTTAAAAAATATATAAATGTTTTTTGTTTGATAATGCTAGTCTCTGACATCCACAGAGCTCCGGTGAGCTCGCTTCCCTTTCCTTGAAGCCGTGACACTCACCTAACATCTTGGTCTAGGGTCAGCTTGCTTAGACCTTACGATTCTGATTCTCACAGGGACAGCAAAAAGAAAAGCCTAGACAATGATACAGCTTGGGATGGGCTTAGTATGTGCACTTTGTCCTTTTCCTAAGAGTGAAAAAGAAAGGTCCACTTCCTGGCATTTATATGTGAAAAACACACTTGACACCCACGTAAGATAACTATTACCAATCATTCTTTAAAGTTCAATGTTTTTATATACCCAAATGCCGTATAGAAACAGAAGTGTGGCAAGTCAAAATCAATATTTTTTTAGGTGTGTTTTATAGCTTTCTCAGAGAGTAGTACCCCCATGAAATGTTACAAATGCAGCTAATGGAGGAATCACAAATAAAAGTGCCATCATGTCTGCTTTTTTTTTTTTTTTTTTTTGCACGGGGGAGGGAAATAAGTTCATTAAAATTCTGGTGATACAAGTTATACTGTGCAAAAAAGCCATTTGTTATTTTAATTTAGAACTTCCACCTTGATGACACTTAAAAATCTAGGAAAAATTTAAGTGAACCTAATTATCTGACATGAAAAGCAAGACCACGAAATGCCAGCCCATTTATATAATTTAAGTATAGTTTCATTCAGTCGTGGCTCTTAGGGTTTGAATCCAGGCAGAATGTCTTACTTGAAGCAGAATTTAGCCTGATAATTATTGGCATAGAGATGGATTTTCAAAAGTACATCTGAAAGGATGAGCCAATTAAAAATTCTCCCCTGCTCTGCAGGAAATGGAGTGAAGCTGAATTTAGCAGTGCTATTAATGTAATGACCCAGGAAAGAAGGAGGCCTGACCAACGTGGAGTTCGTTTTTACCAAATTTCTCTAAAGAATATAATATTTTTATATCTCAAATAGTTTTAAATGAAAATTAACACATCAAATTTGGCATCAATATAAAGGAACAATTTAACATGTTTTAATGTGCCTTTAAGATATCATTGAATAAGACATAGTATTATTTTATATATGGTCAAGAAAGAAAAAATGTTATGAATTAAATTAGGACATGCCATTGATGATAAGGTTAATCTCAACCTCAGAGTTGATAAAAACATTGGGGGGAATGTATCTTAGAATTGTTGAAATTTGGTAGATTAAAAGCACAACATAAATGATACTTCGATGAGAGGATAACAACAACTTTTTCTGTCACAAACGTAAGACTTGCTGCCACGGTGGCGATATTGCTCCTGGTAATGACGCAACATTATCCCCTTAACTGGAATATCAAATGCTCAGTGGCCCCGTACACTTTGCCTCCATAGCGCAAGATTGCGATTAATCACAAAATCTGACTAATGCAAAAATTCAGTGCTCCTCCTCCAGGGGCAAGAATGGTGGCAGACCGTAGCCTGCAGCATGGCTTGCATTTTATTCATTGCGACCATAGGCGTATATGGAGACCAACGTGTATTTTTACCAAAAGGATGCTGTAGCTCTAAAGGGCAGGGGGGTCAAGAGGGTGCCAACCTCTAATTTCAAATGGGCATCTAGGCCTCGGCTGAGGCCTGTCTCGTGGTTCGGTAATGCATCACTCATGCTGGGAAATGACACGTGTCGGGTGCATGCACGCTCAGCTTTATGGGGCCGTAAAAACAGTTATCAGAATTCTGGAAGTAGAATCACTGATGTGTGTCCTAGGAAGAACCTTGACTTTCTTACCAAATTTCTTACAAATTTCTGATTTAGTGTTTTTTTTCTTATTTTTTTTTCCGGTAAACACAGTCAAAAGGACCTCAAGGGACTAGGAAAAAGCCAAAAATGAAGATGAAAAAAAATCCTGTGAAGCAGTTTCTAAGTCAATGTGTGGACCGGTAAAACCAAAGCAATTTCCGGTTAGGTGGACGGATGGGCTGTGCCCGAAAGTTGCCACAATTCCGTTTCAAGTCCTACTGCATAGAGAAACCTTCACAATTCTTTAGAAATGGAAAGAGAAACCCCCAAGTGGCTTTAGAAACTGGCATACTCACGAGGATTGGGAAGCCTTTCTTCTGAGTAAATAGTCCACCACATCAGGATCGGTCTCTAACAGGCTGATCAGCACTTCGTTCTGGAGATCCGGGGGAACCTGGGTAGGCCGAATGTTGAGGCATTAAGAAAACACTTCAGAAAGAACACAGGCCATTGGCAACTTTATTATAGCATAAAGCAGACACTGAAGAATCGCAAGAGAACAGAGTGGTTGGTTGGTTAAAAAACCCAAACCTACAACTGTAATTGAACAACAATAAAATAATTCAAAAATTGAAAAAAACAAAAACAAAACAAAAACCAAACCTATACCAACCCAGTTAGTTTAATTCTTAGGACAAACTGGATGGTTACCGAGTAGTCATATTCAACCCAAATTGTCACCTTTGTGTTTGAATAGAGATACAGACTAATCACTGGATATCTCTGTTGTTCAGACTAGGTTTTTCTTGGCTTTGAATAAGCAAAATATCGTAGTTAAGAAGAATGGTGTTCATAATTTATTGTCCAAATGGGAAATCTTTCTAGAGTTCATATTTATGTTTATGCCAAGACAATAGGCATACATCACAACTGTCTTGGACAATTCCAGAAGATATAATCAGTTTAGTAAGAGGACAGGTCCTTGAGCCAGACTGCTTGTGTTTGAGTCCTAGTTCCACTTACCAGTTGTGGGACCTTTGGCAACACACATAACATTTCTATATCTCTGTTTCCTCACCTATAAAATGGAGAGAATAATAGTACGCACTACAAAGAGTTGCTGTGGTGATTAAATGACTTATTGTAGGTCGAGGACCTAGAACAGTACCTGGCAGAGAGTAAACACTCACAAAATGAAGACCACAACTACACACGTCATTTTATCATTCGGTGCCTATCTTCGCTCCTTCCTTGCATCCTGGTCCATTAACAATTAAGTTTCTTGCTTCATAATTTGACAAGGCATTGACTAGAGTTCTATAGATGAGCATCCCGTGTTTCTCTAAGTCTAATCCACAGTACATTAGAAGGTGGCCTTACAATCCTGAATTAGTCATGTTGAAATGTTCTATGAGAAAGGATTGAACTTGGTTCTAATGGTTTTCTATGTCGTAGATGCTGGTAGCTCAACCAAAGGAAATTCAAACTATTCAGAGAAAATAAATTTTCAGTCTGATTCTCTCACACATGGGCTTAGAGATAAGATTCTTCAGAAGTGTGGTGACCAGTCTTCTGAGAATAAGTGGCTGGTGGAAGAATTTGCTTCCTGCCTCTTGTAGAACTCAATTCTTCTTGAGCACTGAGAAGCTGGAAACAATTTTATTAGCAAAAATAGGTATGAGAAAGGAACAAAACGTTTTTCTTCTCTTGTAAATCTGTTCCTCCTACTTCATCCTGAATCTCCATTAATGACATTGCCAAACCCTAGTCTCACAGACACAAAATCTGGGTTGCATTCAAGCTTCTCTGTGTCCTATCCCCTTCCTGTTCAGAGCCTGATCTACTTGATTTCATCTCCATGATGCTGTTACTTCTTTCTTTTATCTTCCATTCCCACTGCAATGGTCTAAGTTCAAACCCTCATTACCTGTCTGTAGTGGTCACCTATCAGCCATTAACAGCTTCCATTTCCCTCTTCTTTTAACAGTTATACCCCAAGTTCCTTCTGGAGAACCAACTGTTCCCCAACCCTTACCTCAAGGGTGAAATGTAACCTAGTCTAAGATCATTCTATCCATTCCCAGACTATCATGAATGCCTGAGAATGGGCATGTGACTCCCTTAGAGACAATGAAAAGCCATGATAATTTCTTTGAGACTTAGGACAGAGAGGATGCAGGACCTATAGCCATGCATGGAGCCTGAGGATTGTGCTGACCATTGAAGAAAAAATACCAAGAAATAGAGAGGGGAAAAAGGGTCTCTTGACATTATTTGACTCCTAGGTAGAGTTATGCTTAAAGATATATATATATATATATTTGCTTTTGAATTGTTCATCTATGTGAATTCACAAATTCCTTCAGCTAGTTTGACTTTTTCATTGAAAAGAAAGATGCATCCTTGACGGGCCTTGATGCTCACCTCAGTCTGTATTTCCCATTTTCTCCTGTAGCAGCCATCCTCATACACGCTCCACTTTAGTGCCACTACACTTCTCACTGTGGCCTTTTCCTACAGCCTTCCTTTAATTCAATACATGAATATTTCCTGAATGCTTACGGAATGTCAGGGACTAGAAGTTGGGATTCAGCTACAAACCAAACAGACAAGAATCTTTGTCTCCTAAAGCTGACAATGAATATGGGAAGCCTGGCACTAAACAAACAAAGACAAGACAGCATAGATCACATGGAGAAAATCAAGGCAAAGAAGAGCCGATGGAGAATGTGGGGGAGGGGAGAGTGCAATTTAAATAGTATAGTTATGCCACAGAGAAATGGACAGTTTTGCAGAGAACCGAAGTAGGTGAAGGAATTGCAGAAAGTCATTCCAAGTAGGAAGAAGAAAACAATCAGCAAGATCCTGAGTCAGGGGCAGCAAGGAGGCTAGTGAGGTTGAAACGAAGTGAAAGGAAGGAGGCTAGTAGTAGGAAGTGAGTCGGGCAGCCAAGGTCAGATGTTGTGGAGTCTTACAGGTCATGATAAGGAGTTCTGTTCTCAATCTAAGTGGATGGAGAGCCACTGGGGGTTTTGAGCAGAGGACTAACTTGAATTCTCATCATTCTGGCTGCTGAGTTGATGGTAGATGGCAGGAAAGCAAGACGTGAAGCTGGAATTGCAGATAGAGGTGTTGCTACATCTAGAGATGCTGGAGTACTGAACGCGGATAGTGAGCTGATGAGAAACACTGTATTTTGCTGTGTATAATGCACACCCACATTTTTGTGCACATTACACATGGGATTATTATACCCATTAGTATACCCATGTATAATGCACATCCTTATTTTTCCCTCAGAAATTTGGGCAAAAAAAGAGCACATTATACATGGCAATAACCAGTATTTAGATCCTGGAGATAGTAAAGATAGAGATAATAGCATTAGCTAATTTGTGAACAGAGAGAGAAAAAGAGAGGGAGAAGGAGTAGGAGAAGGAAAAGAAGCAAGAATGACTGCAATGTTTGGAGCCTAGGCACCTGGAAGGATGGGGTTGCCATTGACTGTTGTAAAGCATTGCAGGAGGAAGAGGCTGGGGTCAAGATTAGGAGTGTGGCCTTGGTATGATAAGGGTGAGAGGCCTGTGAGACATCTGAATAAAGGAGAGATCTGGTAGGCAGTTGGGAAGAAATATCTGGGGCTCAGGGGGGGGCTTGGGCTGGACATAGATATTTGGGAGATACAAATGGATGACATTTAAAGTTCTGTGACCAAATGCAAGGGCCTGGGAATGAGAATGAAAGAAACGGAAGGACTATTAGGTCAAGGCTGAGAGACTCTATTCTCTTACTTTATTGAGTAAATTAAACAAATAAAGAGACTGGTAATTTTTACTGCAAATTTTTCAAATAACTTGATCCAACAGACATGCACTATTATATCAAATTTTCAAAAAGTATATATAAAAAAGTATTACCTAAAGGGTGAAAATAAGCCGACAGAATAGTCATTTAAAAAAGTGAACAGCAAAGCAAAACAATAATAGTGGCCCAAAACGTATATCTTGAACTGTTTTTAAATGAAAATTACATCAGAAAATTATTAAAAATATGTGTATTTTCATCCAGTTAGTTTAATTGAAAAATTTCTATGATTAGACATGTAATAAAAATTTTTGCTTCAACTGCCAATCCATTCCCACAATATGGTGTGTCTAAGAACAAATTAACTTGGATACATTATTGGAATAGGTAACAGGGAGTATTATTATTTAAAAAAATAACTTTCCATAAATTTTGTTGAACTATTCTGCAATTGAAATTTTTTACTCATGCAGCTAGACCTGATTCCCAGCCAATTATAACTATTCAGGTTTGTTTTATGTACTATACCTGACTTTTATTTAGTAATAAATATAAGTAGAAAGGGTCAGTATTATAAATTTATTTATAGTTTCTTTTTAAAAAGACCCATGATACCATTTTGGCTTGGAGACACTCTTTACAAATAAACAAAAAGACGTAGTTAAAAATGTGAATCCATACTACTATAAAGGACACATGGACAAAACCAAGGGGGAGGGTGGAGGCAGGGGAGGGAGGTGGGTTCAGCTGGGGTGGGGTGGAGGGATGGGGAGAAAATGCAGACAACTGTAATTGAATAACAATAAAAATTTTAAAAAATGTGAATCCATGTACTGCAGGAGGGGAGATAATATTCTCCCGTTATTATGGAAGACTGACTACAGTGCACATAACCCATTATTTTAATTAATTTACTTATATCTCATCTTGTCACAAAATGATTTAAAGCAGTTTCAAAAAGTCATATGATAAAACCACATTTTTTAAAATAAAGGAATGGTTCAGAAAATTGGGGCCAGTGGGACAATGAAGATAGAGAATTTGAAATGATACCTGGAGTTGACTTAGTATTCATATGCCATTAAGCAATGCTGTTTTCCGAATAATGCTTCTAATCTTTGTACATATTTTCACATTTCGTTTCCTCTTATTTAATAAAAATTTCAAGCTAATGGTTCAGTTAAATTGGATGAGCATTCATTTTCTATTAATTTAGATGCTTAATAGAGAAATAAAAGTCAAGGGAATGAGTTGATAGAAAACAGGAGCTTACAGTAAGTAAGAAATATCCAGGCAGAGTGTTCCCATATGCATTCCCTTTCAGAAATTAGGATGCTGTTGCACAAGCATCTAGGAGTTGATAGCCCCTGAGGTTCAGTTTTGGCTCTGCTGCTTATAATTAATGTAAACTTGGACATATCAGCCATCTCCTGTAGGATTCCGTTCCAGCATCTGAAAATCCAAGCATGTCCTATCTGGCCCGTTTGCCTTCACGGAGGTGTTACAGGGATCAAGAGGGCTAGAAGATTTGAAAGTACCTTACTAACTGCAAAGAGGTATAAAGTAAAATATTTTACAAGAAATGCACAAAATAATTAATAAATTAAACACTTAAAAGCAAAAATAAAAGCAGATAACATGGAGATGGCCAGTATTTGTTCTGTGATTTTCTTCTCGACTAAATCATTTATTGCTGCCTCTTATCCTCTATGCTTGCAGAGAAGCATCATTCTCCTCTCTTTTGCCTAACACTTTTCTGGTGGGTAACTAAGGGACGGGATTTCCTCTTGATATATCTGGGCTCCTGACCACCTCCTGAATTTCTAGAATTACAGTTTGTGACCTCTTGGCCCCTCACCAGCAATGGTCTTGAAGCCAGACTCTGTGTAGCTTCTCCCTTCTGTTCTTTGTCTTCTATCAGACCTCGAGTGTTTGGGTTACAACATTGGAAGGAAAAGTTCCTGAAGGCAGGGATTATCTGACTTGTCTACCTGGGACTGACATAGGCTGCTGGGGTTGTAGTTCTCTGTCAGCTAGCCTCCTTTGCAGCTAGGGGAAGACCATGTGTGCCGATCCTGACCAAGGTACCCCAAGGGGGGTCTCACAGGATAAAACGTTCTCCTCCATATTGCAGAGAAGCAGGAGAGAAAACATCTCCCTCCATCAGTGGATGATGGCGGCTGCGAGAGATGCTGGAAAATGACTGCAGTATCTTGAAGATGAAGATGGACGAGCAGACAGAAGGAGTGTGAGTGAGCTCCTAAAACTGTGTGTCCCTTGGCTTCTGATTATGCAAGAAAATATATCCTGATGTTTTCAGTCACCTTCAGTTGGTTTTTCCCCTCTTTGCATTTAAATGCTTCCTAAATAATGTCTCCTTTTTCTCCTCTTTGCCTCTCTACTCTTTTCTCTCCTGAAGTTCTTACCTGCACATCCATGACTGTTGACCCGGTTACTTAATCAATATTATGCTCTTTCAGAACAAAAGCTACGGTGTTGTTTCTAATGGATGCTTAATAAAGGTTATAGGAATGGCTATAAATAGTAATAAAAATAACCCAGGATTATTGGTCTTCATGGTGTACACCAGTCCTGTTACCTTTGTCTAGATGTTTCTTTCTGCTTATAAGTGGTACCAATGTCATGCTCTAGCCAAATCTCCTTGCTATGAATTTCTAGAGTAGAAAAATAAGTTTTCTTTACCAACTGAGGATCATCAGAAAATTTCTAATGGGTTCTTAAACTATTATTCCCATCAATACTAAGACTCTAAAAATGAGAAGTATGACTCAATAATCAAACAGATTTTTTTCTTCTTTGATTTGGGATTTTATATATAGCAAAATGAAAACTAAGGAGTGGGACTGTGAAAAACATTAATTTTAAAAATCAACTAGATCTGCACAGTTGAATGAAGAAATGAAACCCGTTCCAATGGGCTTCTGCACGTATAGTTCACTGTTTCACATCAAAATCTCTACTGAGTTTCAGTCAACTACTGAGTAACTTTGGGCATTTTCTCAGGGCACCATTTATGGCTGTGTTTACTGGAGACTCACCGCCTTAGATTTTCATGTGCTCCTTCAAAGCTTAATGCTATTTCAAAAATCAAAAGAACTTGGACTCTCCTGCTGCAGAGAAAAAATGTAAACACTGCGCATGTGAAGGAATAAAACTGTCACAATTAAAATCCACCCTATCAAATTAAAAATGAAACCTTGAATGACTGCCTAGGGTATAACTGCTATGATGTAGTTTATTCCGTAAACCACGGAGAAGGAAAAATGGTTCGAGTTCTCTCCATTTACTAAGTCACTATAACAAACCACTAAGGCATCTCTGAGAGCAATTCCCAGGACCCAGCCCTACCATACTTGCCACTGGATGCTCCACGCCAATCTACCACCTTGTACTGGACCAAGAAGCGTGCTTTGGCATTTAAAACTCTAACATTCCCCAGAGAAAAAGCAAATATCACCAGAAGTCACGATGACTTTTTTAGTTAAAAAACTTGTAAACTTTCTTTTAAAGTGAAAGAAATCACTTTGTTTATGGCAGCAAAAACTCGAACATGGGCAGGCTCAGCCTAGAACCTTTGGTGTGGTTCTGTTGTGGAGGATGGCTTAATATTACATAAGGGCGTCTAGATGCATTTGGAGGGTCAGAATTCATTCAGTCTAATGCATTTTCCCCAAGGGCCTGATACATGCCAGGTAGTGCATGGCAATTGAGGCACATTAATAAACAAAAGTAATTGAAGAGCCCAGGACTCATGTTGGAGGATGACTCAAGGAAGGAAGATGAGGAATAATTAGCAATCTTTACTCCATGGTAATAGGTCAAAGGAAGTAGAAACAGCTGAAGTGTACTAGGCTTCTGCTCCCCTTTACCTGTGTGTGCTGGCAACAGTACACACATTCCGTCGTTGCAGACAGGGACAAGGTGCGCATGCTCCAGCAGGAGCATGCACTGGCTCTTGAAGCCACGTGCTGGCTTGAACATCAGGCAGGTCAGTGTTATGAAGAGTCCAGAGGGATTAATACTGTTAGATATCTCCTTTGCTCCCCACTTTCAAGCTGCCTAAAATATTCTCTTTCTTCCCTGCAAATGAACTCCATATTTGAGATGCCACATTGAAGTACCTGTGTTCTATGTGGGGAGCATCATGTTGTAGAAGTCATCCACTTAGTTGTTGTATCCCTTGGGCAAAAAGATCTTGGCTTACTCTTCATGAAATGGTGGTGAAATTTAGATAAGCCAATGATATACAATAGTGACTAGCCAGCCTCAGCACGTAAACAGTGGTTATTTTAAAAACAGTTACATAAAACAGGAAATGGAAATCCTATTTCACTATCTGGATATGTTGTGTGTGGAGGGGGTGGTTTCTTGTTTGATGACCTGGATTGCTGCCTGACTACTTTGACTTGGCATGCAAGCGAGGTTTTAAGAAAATGTAATTTGCATTTGGGGAATGAAGAGAACACAAAGCAAAGCTTGGCTTTGGAGCCTGGAATCCTCATCTCGGCCTCTGACCCTTATTTCCAGTAGTTCTCATTTGAAATTTCCCACGTGCACTGTGCTTGTCCCCAGCTCAGGCTGACGAACCAGTGGGGTGGGAACTCACTGGTGTTCCCACGTCTCCACTGCACTCCGGACTTTGCATCAGCCCACAGGGGTGGTGCTTTCTCTTGTTTCCCTCTCTCTCTCAAAAAAAAAGCCCTCTTAGGAATCATGTGGTATCAACTCTTAGAATGAACTGAAAGTTTTCTCCACTCTGCTCTGAAGCTCTTATTAATTCTAAGAGCAATGATGAGTTTTCTCTGAGATTCCCAATATCAGTTAAAGAAGGAACAACTTTCAGACCAATTGATATGTTAATGATTTAGTCAGCGAACGCTCTCTGTCTTACAATGATACCAGTGACCATTTCTATCAATACATACGTATGCATGAGCCTTCTCTTTTATTCCCATTGTTCCCAGAGAGTATCATTTATGTTATCCAGCTTTGAAACTGTTGTTGATATTAGAAATGCAGGGTCAGGGTTTGAAGGTAAAGGAAGCTAAGGAGTATGGGCACTGAACCAAAAGCAAAGAAACAAACAACAAAATGTATTTTTCCCAGAAATATGTTGTTGTAGTGTTTATTCAGCACATAATTACTGAGTGCCCATTTGCTGCAGAATATTTTCTGGATGTCAGTGAACAAAACAAATGAAAATCCTGGTTTTCATAAAGTTTGCATTCTAGGTTTCAATAAGTATAATAAATAAGTAAACTATATAGTGAGTGGAAAGGTGATAAATACTATGGAGAAAAGAAAAAGAAGAGCTGGGTAAGGGAGTAGGAGCACGTCACAGTCACAGAGTGGCCAGTGCTTCACTGCAAAGTAGATACTGTAACCACATAGAAATTTCATTTCTTCAATATGACCCTTTCACTTTTCTTTCCTTTTGATGCAAACTGGCCTCATCCAGCTCCATCACGTAGCAAATAAGTGGCTGAGCAGGGATTTGAATTCTGGCAGCTGATTCCAAAGCTCATGGTCTCCCCACACCATCCTGGGTGTTTCTCAAGGTGTGGTTACAAAAGTACCAGTGTGCCCTGAAAGTATTCATTAGATAGTGCAGATTCCTGGGCCCCATCCTAGAGGTACTCAATCTGTTTCTCTGGAGTTCAGCCCAGAGGTCTGAACGTCTGACAAATTCCCTTGTGACTCTGCTGTATGCTCAAGTTTGAGAACCGCTGTTACAATCTGCTGCCTTGATCTTCCCACAGAATGACCATGGCTGTCACTATTCAACAGAGTGCTCACGATGGCTTTTATTACGGGATGGCTTTTATTGACTCTTGAACCGTGTATCAGTCTCTGAATCTAGGTACCTCTTCTGTATTATGGGACAAAACCAGGTTCTTTTCTGCCCTTTCCCATTAACTCAGATACTGGCCACTTGGGAGAGGCGTCAGGAAATGAAGGACATTATTAACGCTCAGAACAAACTTTGGGTCCTTGCCAGGCCTCTGTGTGTTTTTATATCTCTTCCATCAGTTCTGTGGAATCACTGCCTCCAGGGTGCATTCTGCCTTCAAGGACACACTCACAGCCACCTTGTCTAACAAATCTTCCTTTCTAATGCCAATGGGAAGCGATGCCTCGCTCTCTGAGCTCTAACCCTTCCCAAGGACTGTGAAACTGCACAATTGCTAACTACCTTGAACTGTCAGGTCATGACTAGCTTTATTCTTCCTTGTTTGAAATGTCTGTACTAATTCTGAAAGTTTCTTAAAAACAAAACAAAACAAAATGAAACAGCTATATACATGATTGCACTTTTGTCCACCCACACAGACCACATTTGCCAACCAGCTACCGGCTTTGGTATAATCAACTGGCTTCTGAAATGCCAAATATGCCCACAGAACCTACACAGTGATAAGATTAATTTTCTTCTGTGCTTCATGGAAATAAAGAGGTGAAGTCAGTGGTAGGGAACAGAACCATACAGATTCTAGAACTAGAGGAGATCTTGCTTAATCATTCATTCTGACCCACTCCTCTGGTAACTAAAGAAATAGAAATCGAAGAAGGTGAGGTCACATAGCTAATGTATAGCAAAGATAGGCTATAGCAAACATTTCCGGTTCCAGAACCAGTTTTCTTTCTACTGACCCAGGCTTGGGATCTCTGCCCACTTCTCCTGTCATCCCACTGTCTTTTTTCTCAATATGTAATTCCCATAATCTGTCTGAGATCAAGAATGCTTAGAGAAAGCTATCCTCAATTTCTTCCTGCCTAGGCCTTTTCATATGTATAAGGAATACAGTTTAGTCATAGAGAAATCATATGTCACAAACTACCATTGTGTCATTTATTAATTCAACCAATATTTCTTGTTTCTACCATATGCCAGGCACAGACATAATGCAGTAAAGGAAATAGATGGAAAGGACAAAAATTCATCCTGTCATGGAGCTTATATTGTTGTGGGGAAAACACTCAACAAACAAGAGAAATTAGTAAAACCTTATATTAGTAATGGTGAGTGCTAAGGAGGAAAAGCAGGGAGAGGGAACAGCAAGTGCGGAACTGTGTGCATGGCGGCGGCGGGGCTGTATTTTAGACAACGTGGCCAGGCAAGGCCTCACTGAGAAATAAAGATCACAACTGGGGAACCAGGATATGAGCTATAACCCAAGAGAGTCTTGACATCAATTTCTATAGAGAGTGGCAAACAAAGATCAGATCTGGAAAATGGGAAAGGTGGAAAACTGATGGTTTTTTGCTGTTGTTAGTAGCCCAGGTGGCAGGAAATGGGAAGGGGAGGGATGGCACAATTAACGTGGTGGCAACTGTACTTTAAAGGAAGCCAGGAAGAGATTTTTTTTAGTGTTAGAGGTGAAAAGAAATGCCTGATGGTTTGTGGCTGCATATAAAGAACTTTTCTTAGAATACAGAATTTAGAGAACAGAATTAAGATTGATGAGAGGTATTATTTTATTTAAAAAAAATCCAGAGAGTATGAAGTAATGCCAAGACTACTTGGCAAAATGATATGTGACTTAAAACTTGATGAAAATGTTGAAAAGTTCAGTCATTTGATTCATCCAAACATGTAATTAATTATGAGGATTTTGGCTGACGTGTGAAATTTATATAGAGTTAATGACAAATTCCACATTTTTTGAGAGCTTACTGCATGCAACACAGGAACAGTGTTTCAGGGGCTCAAAGAGGAGCAAGACACTGTTATATCTCAGTGCAATTTTGACTTTGCTCCATCCGTTTTCAGTTCTTCCTGGGCATCCAGCAGGCATACCTGTCCCAGCCTTCCCTGCAGTTAAATATGTCTTCTGGCTCAGTTCTGGCCAATGGCATTGTAACGAGCATGATGGATGTCCCTTCTAGGTTTGGCTCATAAATCCTGGAGGATTGCAGAGTCTCAAGATGCAAGGAACTGTGTCCCTAAATCCCGACCTGTAAGGTTGTCAACCGATCATCTGATTAAACTGTATGTCAACAAGATATTTATGTCTGTTGTGAACTAAGATCTGAGCCAGTTCATGTTGCTCAACTAATATAATTAGTAATTAACATTTGCATACAATTTTATAGTTTGCAGAATACTTTCACATATTAAATGATTCTGGGAACCACCCTGAGAAATAGGTCATATTTTTATTTTTTCCATTTCATAAACTGAAAAGGATGCTTATTGAGTATTGACTTACTTGACCACAATCATAGATATAAGACACAGAGGGCAAAGATTTTAAATCGCTGGCTCTCAAATTTACAAAACATAATTGGTATAAGACGAAGTATGGAAATAAATCTAATGCAAGGCATTTGAAAAATAAAGAATTGTGGTTGTAGAAACAGAAAAGGCTCTAGTGTAATAGGTAAGATTTACGGTGAGTGATGGCACATTGACAACAAAACTGGGAGAAGAAACAGAGAAAATTCCTGTAGATTTTGACAAGCAATATAAGCGGTAAACAGAAATAGAAGAGAGTTGGCATTCGTTCTAATATTTCAAGGGAAGTTGAAGCAAGCAATGCAGTTTTTTGAAGGAAAACAGGAACTGGTAATTCAATACAAATCAAAAAAATATTTATTGAGTGCCTGCCAGAGAAGGGCCTTCCAAAAGTGTACAGAGGATACAGAGAGGAGATAACAAGGGCACAGCCCATGTTTTAAATGTGTTTATAATCTACTGGGGGAAATATTTCATAAATGACTGTCGTACAATGTTAAAATAAACATCTATAAGAACAGAAATGGGGTTCAAGGGACAGCGAAATGATATGGGCAAGTGGCATGAGAAGGACACAGGAAAGATAGGTGAAGCTTGATGAAGGAGGTAAAATGTCAATATTGACATTGGAGAAGCTGTCATCTCTGAGGATGGTTATGAATATATAAATTCGTGAGAACCACATATAATTCCACAGGGAATGGTTTTATTACTATTTTGAGCAAGGATTACTAGTATATAAATAATTTAGTGACCCCAAAACGTGACCATTGTTTAGGGTACAACAAACTGAAATTTATAATTTGAATATTTTTTTTAAACATAGAATCAACTTAAGTGCCCATCAGTAAATGAATCGATCAAAAACTATGGCAGAAGGACCTCCTACACTTTGTGACAGTGCGGATGGAACTGGAGAACATAATGCTAAGTGAAATAAGCCAGGCGGTGAGGGACAAATACCATATGATCTCACCTACAAGTGGAACATAATCAACAAAACAAACGAGAGCAAAATAGAACCAGAGATATGGAAATTAAGAACAAACTGACAGTGACCAGAGGGGATGTGGGAGGGGATATTGGGGGAAAAGGCACACAACCGTACTTGAACCACAATAAAAAAAAGAATTACAGTACAGTGATATCATAGGTTATAAATTTCTATTCCCATTAAAACTGCATGGATTCCAATGAATTCAATGACTAGCACTGTAGACCTGGTGAGTGAGTTTCATCAGGCCACCAAAAGGCAATCAGTAGGCAGTTTACTAAGATACCCTGCCAAAGAGGGGCCACCTACCATGAATAGGGCTTCATAGTTTTCGATCATTTTCTGAACCACAGCAATGATGGCTGTACTTTCCTCAGCCCGGGCAGAACTCTGGACCGAGAATTCTTTGTCTGATGACTTCTGCTTGTGCAGCAGGTTGGGTCCAAATATGGTGGCCAAGTTTAGAGATGTCATTTTGTTCCCAGTGACCTATAGGAACAGAAAATACAAAAACTGTTATTTTTGCCTTTCAAAATGCCAAGTGGTTCAACAATCAATGGAACCTTTTCCTTTCCCTTTTCTTCTGCAAAGACTACATAGTTTCAGGTAGAATCCCTGAGGGGTACCACTATTTTTCTTTTGCTTTATATCTTGGATTGAAGCTCATAGTGCAGTGGCCATTGAATAAAATTTTACCACTCTAAGTTATTTATTGTGAAAATGGTACTACATAAAATTTCTATCCTGTCTGCTCATTACAAATATTGATGTCCATCCATCCATTTATCCATCCATCCCATCATCCATCCCTTCATCTATCCCTTCATCCATCAATCCATATCTCCATTAATCCATCCACTCAGCACATACCATAAGCTAGGCATTTTTTATGAATTTTTGTTATATAAAATTTTTCCAACAATGATCACCACACAGTCCTTATTTTAAGGGTTCACATTGTAGAGGGTGAAGAAACTTATCAATTACAAGAAATGAGTACAAAGTATGAAGCTATCAACTCTGGAGGCCCCAGAGATACTCCAAAGTGGTGGCAATATTTGCACAAAAACTTAAAGAAAGAATAGAGTTTGCTAGGCTGAAAAGCAGAGGAGCTGGGACAGAAGGCAATTTAACAGTGGTGAGAACACCATATGCAAAGACAGAAACATGTAAAATACCCTAATACACATCAGGAACCACAGTGTGGCAGAGGGTTCTGAAGGAAAGGCAGGAAAGGCCGAGGTAAGAAAGAGTCATTGCCCATGTCCCTTGTGGGGCAAAAATGTTCCCTGTTGAAAGCCACTGGTCTAGGCAATTTTTAAAATTTCTCTTGTTGATATTGAAAACCTAGAATTCCTGGATAAGTATGGGAACTGTGGTTGCTCGGTGGGGATCTATGTCCACAGTCTTTGAGAAGCACCTGGGCGCACAGCACAGAATTCAAGAGTCCTGATTCACAGCCAAGGCAAAGCCTCCTGAGTCTCATGCCAGCCCTGTGGAGCACTGAAGTGGTGGCAGCAGCCCTGCAGTCCCAGGGTGGCACAAGGCAGGCATTATTTTTAGACGGTGAGGCTGTTTCCAGGTTTGCCATCAAGTAAAGTGATTTTACGCAATAAACACTGGGAATTTTCAAGAAACTGCCCATTATGTAAGACTGTTCAGTTATTTTTTTCTTTGTTTTATTTCATTGATATAAAACCTGATAAGTTTTCACTTTATTTTTCTTTTTTTTTCCCCAAATTTTAAAAATATGGAACGCTTCACAAATTTGCGTGTCATCCTTGCACAGAGGCCACGCTAATCTTCTCTGTATCGTTCCAATTTCAGTACATGTGCTGCCGAAGCGAGCACTGCTTTTATTTTTCATTTCTCTTCCTGCAAATGCATAAAATGAAAGATGTGCCATTTTCCAATTCATCCCTCTAGAACGCTGAAGCATTTGAAGTGCTTTCCCGTCCCCTATTAAAGTAATATCAGAGCTTTCTCATTTTTAAAATATTAACAAATAGAAGATTCTTTTTGTCTTAAACCACAGACATTTATTTGTTACAGTTCTGGAGGCTGGGAAGTCCAAGATCAAGGTCCTAGCCGATTCACTGGCTGATGGGAGCCCTCGTCCTAGTTCGCAATGGCCGTCGTCTAGATGCCTCCCAGATTTTGTTTTCTTTTAAAAGAATGTTTAGTACAAGGACAATCCAGAACTCTGTTTCCGCTCTCCTTCTCCTGTTGTTATTCTGGGAATGCAATACAATCTGTCTGTAAAATTGTACATAGATTCCAGCTGCAGACCGTGCTGCTGTGGTGTGTTAACACGGTTTTGTTTTGTTTTTATTTTATTGGTTTTTTTAATTGGAGACTGGTTCATGATAGCTTCTACCCTCGCTCCCCATGATTCAGTACATATATGGCTATGTCTATGTATATTAATAATGTGCACTTGGGGCCGGTTCATTATTTCCTTATTAGTCAGTCAATTCAAGGAAAACTTTTATCTCTACTAAATAAGCATCCTAGATCATTTCTAATCCTAATATGAATATTTCATCTTTATTAAAAGTTTAGCATGTATAGTCCCTGGGCTAGGGGGCTTTCATTAAGCTGTTTCAAATATTCTCACTAGAAGCTCGTGAAAGAGCTGCTGCTTCTGCCCTTTTTTACAGAGAAGGAAGTGATACCTAGAGCCCACAGCTAGGAGGTGGTGGGGCTGAGAAGCAAAGCTGGTGGCTTGGCTCTAGGTACACGCATGTTCTTTATCACTACCCTGTAACTCCCACTGCTCATACTTGAATGGCAGACCGTCTTTCCGTGGTGAAATGGAACACTGGCTTCAAGGCAGGGCCAGGACCAGGGTGAGGAGAGCAAGCACTCACTGACCCTGTTACAGTTCCAAAGCCAACCTCCCACTTCCTGGAGGCATGTACCTCCTCAAAGGTCGGTAATCCTGGTTCTACTTTGGCAGTTTGTAACTTCTTTTTTTTGCTTCACAGATTCTTTGAAAACTAAAGGCCAGCCTCGAACTCCCTCACCAAAAGAGTGTACAGTCATACCACATTTTCCATGCAATGCCAGAGCGTTCTTGGACAACTGAAAAACTATGGCTCTAGAGGTTTTAAGTATGTTCCTGCAATACTTTTTCTAGAAGAAATGAAATCTTTCATACTTTGGGAATTTATTTTTCCCCTAAGGAGCAAAGCAAATAGCAAACTAGACAAAATGGAATAAAACAAACAAACACAAGATAGAAAAACAACACAATTTGATAAAATACCACTATTTTTCCCAAGAAAAGCACTCATTGATAAGTCAACAATTTTTCTCATGCCCTTCTTTTAGACATCTTTAAGATCTCATTGGTTAAAGATGCATTGAATTTTAAGCACCAATTAGAAAGGAAATATTATGTTCATTTTATAAAGGAGGAAGCTCAAACCTACTCCCCACCCCAACTCTGTTTTTCTTCCTCTTCCTCTATTCTATAAATACAAGGTCATGTAGCAAGGTGCTGGCAGAGCCTCTGTGAGCTCCGAGCTTTTTGACTCTCTGGTTCAGTTTTCTTCTATGTTCCAATCTGTAACAACTACATAACAAATAGTTAAAACATCTAACACAAACTAACAAACAGGTAAGACAAAAAGCCAAAATTGTTTTGTTTCTTTACCATATTTTACAATTTAATTTTTGCCTCAGTCCAGTCTACTTATTCTGTATCCTCTACCTGCTTGTGCCAAACCAACTGAACAAAAATAATAAACAAAGAACTTGTCTTGTTCCTCGCCCTCTACTCTTAACTTCTACCAGAAGGGGTTTTTAGCTAACTCCCATCTCTACGCAGTGCTTATGCGTTGTTTATTCAATCCCTACACAGCCTTTGCTCAGTTCCTACACACGCTTTGAGGCGTAATTTAAGTTCAATCCCCATCCATGAAGCCATTCCTAACCTTTATGGCCCATGTTCATCATGTCGTCTCCGAACTTCTGCAGTGACTCCGCACTGCACTCCCTAGTTCTGTATTTGCCCCGTGTGCTCACGGTCTCCACCTCCCAGATGCCACAGCATCTCAGGAATGACAATTAGAAAATTTCTCAACAACACTCTCTGGTTTAGAGGAACTCAGGGTAGGTGCCCAGGATGTACATGGTTCAAATATCAAGACCATTCTTATATGAAAACGCTTATAATGGAAATTGCTGTTTTCCCTATTGCTACTCAAACAAAAGCTTCCTAATTCACTCTGTCCCTGTGTCTAACCAATCTGTAACATGGATTATACTACCTTAGTGGAATTAAGATTCCAAAGATTCTTTCAGCCCTTAAAAGAATCAATCACCTACCCACTTACAAAGGCATTCATTCCTCTCTGAACATAGTCCAATTGCCCCTTATACCTCACCAGTACTTTCCCACTCTGCAGCCTTTATCCAATCTAAGGTGGCTGCGTGGGCTACTTGCTTTCCTGTGACTTACAACCGTTTCAAAGAAGCAAGGCTCTCCTCACATTTCCCCTGCAGCTTTAATTTTTCATCACTAATCTGTCATTTTGATTCAAGGTTTAGGCCAAGACTGTGTAGAAACCCTGGAATCTCTCATTTCCCTGTACAACTTTGCTGTTACTAGGGTATTTTCATGTTCCTTATAGCAATTAGTCTTCTAAAGCATTGTGCAGTGCCAGCTGAAGAATTTGTGTTCCCAAAATTCAGATAAGTCAACTCAGGTTTAGGAAAGTTAGTAGATTTCTGCAAGAACATATGGCCAGTGATCTATACAGCTGCT
Organism: Desmodus rotundus; assembly: GCF_022682495.2. Classification (NCBI taxonomy): domain Eukaryota; kingdom Metazoa; phylum Chordata; class Mammalia; order Chiroptera; family Phyllostomidae; genus Desmodus; species Desmodus rotundus. The sequence goes on along the minus strand of NC_071400.1, from coordinate 97,086,005 downwards.
AAGTGCTCTCAGCCACGGGTGTTTTGCCCCTTCCCCCACCCCACAGGACACTCGGCAAGGTCTAGAGACACTTTTGGTTGTGGCAATTAGGGTGGGGGTGGGAAGGAGCTGCTTCTTGCATCAAGTGAGTAGAGGCAAGGGATGATGCTAAGCATCCCATAACGCATAGGGCAGTTCCCACTACAAAGAATTACGTAGTTCGAAATGCTATTCACATGGAGGTTGTCAATCCCTGAACTAGACTAGTAGGTCTTTTTTTACTTCCTATTCTATATTTCTGTTTTTATCAAGTTAGATTGGTTTGGACTGAGGCACAGCTGGGCCTTTACTAATTATGGGACCAACCCAACCCCTACTATCCAACATGACAACTTTCTGTGAATCAGAAAAAGGAGTCCCTTCCTCAAGATATTTTACTGCCTTTTGCAAATCTATAGTGACAATGAGGTACACGGTGCCTCTCCAGAGTGTGAAATGCAGAAATGCATAACTTGTGGGTGCTCCCTGTGGGACACTGGGAAAGGTACTTAATGCCTTGAACCCTCAGTTTTCACCTCTGAAACGTGGGGTCAATGATATCTCCAACATGTAATGGAGGGTTCACTATAATGTATAAAACCCCCAGCACATAGCTAGCACATGGTAAGAGACACGTTATTGGTAGCTAACATTTCAGCACGCTAAGTTTCACTCGTACCTATCCAAGAATATTTTCTTCCCTTTAGCATAGGCAATGGAGTCTTGTTCAGCATTTGGACTAAAAGAGTGTCTGAAAATGATTCTAAAAAAAGCAAGAGTGAGTTCAATTGGACTTTTTGCTCTCCCCAATTCCTTCTTAATCCCCTGGGACCCGACTTTCTCCCTCTTACATAGCACTTACGAGACGTCAGAGAAGCACTGACACGCCTAGGAACATAGACAGTGCTCTGCCTTTACCCAGTGATTAGGCAGATGCTTCTGCAGCTTCTGTTATATCTATAGTCGATAAGGGATGACGCCAAGATGGGTGATACAACTACTTAACAATTATGAGAATTATAGTGTATCCATCAAAGAGCTGTGTCTGCTGAAACAAGGTGTCTGTACCATATTATGAAACCTGAAAACAGCAGAGGTTTCACTAATTATAACTACTATACAGATAAATGGCTAACTCAGGAAAGTTCCATTCTCATACCTAAATGGGGGATGAGAATAAGAAATGCAGAACTGCCTTTCTGGATTACAGTGAAAAAATTATATATGACTACGATTTTGGGAAAGAAATTTGGCAAACACAGAATGGAATCCATGATGCAGCTGACTTCTGTGGCGAAGTGTGGAGTGCCTTGGGCCCCTTGTTGATTGATAATGTGTGTGAGCATGTGGAAGGGGCTGAGTTCTCCTGGGGAATCCAAGGGCAAGGACAAACGTGACTGCATGGTATCTAAAAGGGAAACAAGTCTCTTGTTAAGGTGAAGATTAAATAGGTTGCTTGGTAAAATGTCACCTAAAATTGAGGCAAACATCTCCTTTGTCCAAGGCTCAAACCTAAGAATAGCTTAAAACATATGAATGTGACCAAAGCAAACTGGATCCCAAGACCTCAGATGAGGGAGACCTGAGTGGAAGACCAGGTCCAACAAGAATATCTCAAAAGGGCCTGTGACACCATGTGGCATTGAGATATGTGGCAATGGTGAGCAGAGTGTACTTTCTAGTTCCTTCTACACCTGGTTTGGAAGCAGGACTGGCCTTCCATTGCATTGAGCCAGTCTCTGTTTTGGGGGAGGGTTTAAGGAGAGAAAGGGCCTCTCAAAAGGAAGATACTAGCCTTCTAGCTATAGGGCAGATGGGAGCTCCAGGAGCAAACTGGAAGAAAAAAGAGGTGACCTCCCATTTCAGCTCCAATTTAAAGAAGCAGATCAAATTACTTACAAGGACAGAAACCTCCCCTCATCTTCATTACTCCATTTTTTCATGATTTAAGCATCTCTATAGTTCATTGTTTGTCTTCTTTGCACAAATGGAAATTCAAGATCTTGAAGTAAAGCATCATCTTGAAAAATGACTGCTTCATTAAGAAGCATCCTTGAAACACAGGAGGTTAATGGCCTATGCACTCTTAGGAACTGTTCTTCGAGAGAAAACCCTGCATTAGTTCTTCCTACATAGGCAGGTGGGGAAAGTGAAGGTGTATTTCCACTGGGTGAAAGTTTTGAACCAAACTGATGGCTTGCCCTTTTAAACAAGAAAAGGGAAGAGTCACAGTGTCTATGGCAGCAGAGGGGTGCATACCTCCTGCCCGTCCTTGCTGATGTTGTCATTGGCGTGCCTGGCCACAATGGAGAGAAACTGTAGGAGGCGGTGGAGTGTGTCGCAGTTGCAGGGAGGTAGAAGGTAGATGAGGAGCTGCAAGGTGCCCAGCTGTTCCTCTGGCTCCAGCACTAAGTAAGGCAAAAAGAAGTGCTCTAAGTGAGTAAAGTGGGGGAACCTGCACTATTTAGACTCAGAGGAGAGGCCTCCTCTCAACTTTTGTCAGAAGGGGATTATCAAGTCACATTTCATTTCTTCCCTAACTCTCCCATTGACTGAGCAGTTTACCAGCAAGGTTCTATGAAGGATATAAAGATAAATTAGACCTGAAGAAATGTAACATCTAGAATAAGCATTATAACCTAGGTTAGAAAGGTAACTTAATTTCCCTTAGATGGGAAAACACTGGGCTATGCCATCCTGCTCCCCTGGAATGTTGCCCACCCCCATTACTCACTCTGGGTCCCTTTCTCACTCCTTCCTCATACAACAAATGTAAACTCATTTTTAGGCACAGACTCAACGTGAACTCTTGCTGTTACTTCAGAGTATCAATATATAGCACTTTCTGCTATCCCAGGGTGATTTGAAAGCATCCCAAATGCTTCTTGGCTACTTCTATTTGTTCTATTGCAACTTTCTTCTTGCTAACTCTCTCCAAGGTAAATCTCAGAAAATTCCCCAAGTAACCCACTTATCAAGGACCAATAAATAAGGACTAAAAAGTTATTGGGAAACACATGCACAAGTGTGCGGACGACTGAGTTGACATCCTGGTAGTCCACGGACACATTCCTGCCAATGTCTACCATACTCACAGAGAGTATTGATGAAAGCTGTGTACAGCTCCCTGGTGAGAAGGGGGTCCGGCATGTCCCTCAGGAACTCCTTCAACAAGGCAGCCACATCATGAACACTGTGCTCTTCCTCCAGAGAGACATCAACCCCACGGTCAAATTCCTCACGTAACTGGAAAAATAACAGTTCAAATGGCAGTCTTGTCACACCATATGTCTATGCTCAGAGCCAAGCAAAAGAAGTATTGTGACTTACAGCATCTGGTATTAAGTTTGCACAGACCCAAGGAGGAGATGTAATAACATGTCACCTTGATATACAGAGTCTGTGCAACTCAGCCATGAATATATATATATATATATATATATATATATATACATATATATATATAAATGCATTATTAAATAAAAGTATGTGGGTTTACTGTTAATGATGCAAGCAGAAGGGTTCAATAATGACATCCAGAAGTTGGGAGGAACAGCTAACGGGTTAGGTCAATTATAAATGTGGGAGGGAAGAATTAATCCATTACATAGCAGTTTTGCATGTCAGCAATCTTACCATGTTGGAATTTTGACATTTTACAGAAATGCACGACAAGAAAGTTAAGTGATTTTTCTGCAAACAATGAAATTTAAAACCCTGATGAGCCATTTGTAACTAAGTCTTGAAAGATGATAATAACTAAAAAGCTGCCTTATATTTATCAAGTAGCCTTATGAAGAGTTCCCAGAAGGATTCCCTGCCTTAAATCATTATGCTAAGTTTATTACTATTTACAGCAGCAGAAGACACAATAGCAAGAAGAAGGGAGTCATAACTCTGCACCCTACTTTCTTCACTGACACCTCAACTTCTCATATATTGTTCTCTGCTGTGGAAATAATTATGTGATTTCACGAATCTATTCTACGCAATAAACTTCTGTAAGAGTTCATGTGTTCAATCATTCATTCATCCACTCATTCAACAAAGATGTACTGTATACTTCCTGGGTATCAGTCCCTCAGAAAGTGGTAGTGAATGAAGAGACAAAGCCCTTACCCTCCCCCAGCTCTCAGGCTGGTAAACAGGTAACCTTAAAAATGATTAATTAACTGTTAATATTGTAACAACTGTTCTGAGGAACCCAAAACACTAATTCGAAAGAACACAAGCACCCCTACGTTCATTGCAGCGTTATTTACAATCACCAAGATATGAAAGCAGCCCAAGTGCCCACCAATTGGTGAGTCGATAAAACAACTATGGGACATTTTAACAGCGGAATGCTACTCAGCCATAAAAAAGAAGAAAATTTTACCCTTTGCAACAGCATGGACAGACCTAGAGAACATTATGCTAAGTCAGGGGTGTCAAACTCATTTTCATCGGGGGCCACATCAGCCTTGCAGTTGCCTTCAAAGGGCTGAATATAATTTCAACTCCTTAACAGTTAAGGAGTAGTTACATTTATACAGTCCTAAAATTGTTTCACCTCTTTGAAGGCAACCGCGAGGCTGATGTGGCCCCCAGTGAAAATGAGTTTGACACCGCTGTGCTAAGTGAAATCAACCAGTCAAGGAAAGACAAATAACATGTGATTTCACTCATACATGGACTCTAATGGACAAACTGAAAAACGAGGAAAATAGAGAGATTCATAGATGTAGAACAGATGACAGCTAATGGGGGGTGGGTTAGGGGGTAGAGGGTTTGAGCAAAGAGGAAAAAGGACTCATGGACCTGGACAACAGTGTGGGGATTGCTAGGGGTGGGGGCATAAAGGGACTAAAAAGTAATGGAAAGAATACAGTAAAGATTAAAATTTTTTAAAGTATAGGATACTAAGAAGGGATATAACAAGGTAAAATAGTGAGTGAGAGCATCTTTCATTCTTGAAAGCTAAGTTTAAATAACCACTAATTATATTTTTTAAAGATAATCTCCATGCAAAGGTTTTCCTTTGCTGGATCCAGATATAACTGAGGAGTAATTCCAGATGCCACCTATCCATCTGATGAAAATGCCCATTACTGTCCTGAATTGCTCATTGGTTCCGGGCAACTTCATATTAGTGGGCATCAGACAGGCAGAAAGAAGGCTTCCAGTGGTGCCACTCCTACTTGTGATCATTCAAACACACCAAGTTTCTTTTCTGAGCATGCGCACATGTACACAGAACGGACAATGGAAAGAGCTTGGTCTAAGTTGCGTGATCTTGAATTTAACACTGGCTAAATTGTGTGATGTTGACTTAAATTTCTTAATCTCTCCAGTCTTCAAAAGTGGTTGACAGGGGCTAACCTCATAACTGGTAGGTGGATTCAATGAAATGTTTGAGACAATATTCTGCAATTCTGCATAGGCCTAAGAAATGCTGCTATGGTATCTTCCTTTCTGCGAGTCCTGTGGTAAAATGGAGTTCAATAGCATCTTGTGTGACTACGAAAAATAAGAACCAACCAACAAACCTAATTGAAAACACACTTCTTTTGAAAGCCCCTCTTCTCTTGACAAAAATATAGATGAGGAGGGATTTATTTCAGTTAGTTTCAATAAGACGAACAAATATTTCTTCAGCTTCATCCAACTAAACATTATTTTGATTTATGCTTATTTATTCCCCACTATATTCTCCAGGTACCTTCATTTTTAAGTTGTTAAGTTCCTCATTTCTTTCTGTTGGAACCAACAAAAACAAAATAACATTTTAATTTTCTTTTAGCCAACAAATGAATCCTTTTCTCGAAGGATGGTTTGCCTTTTATGAAGCCATCATAAACACAGATACGTGCCTGGTCACAGGAACCTATTCCTGGAGCTCTAACATCAAACTTCAGTTGCAAGAATGCTGCCCAATACAGTCCCTACGTGAAAAATGAATTGGGGATCAATGACTTCATGAAAACTTCAGGAGAATTATTTATTTTTGAGAAAGTAAAGTTATAAACATTATACAAATGTTAATGGCATTATTCATATTGCATTTTAGTAAAAATGGGTGCTATATAATTGTTTTCTATTCTTATCACTTGCTGATTAGGTATCTCTGAATCTCCTGCTTTTACAGCTTCAATAAGGTATTTATAAGTTAGTTCTGTTTGGGTGTACATGCCAAGCACACATCTGGACGTTTTGCTTTCAAGTGTTTGATCCTAACTCAATCAGAACATTTCTGAACTTCTGAGTTGTTGCCTTTTACCTCTTGGGAGTCAATTATACTATAATTGTCAGGAAGGTACAGAAAAGATATTCAGAAATGAATTTGCATAAACTTGATCTTAGAACAAGGTAATTCCATTGAAATTCAAGTGAAACATAAAATATAATCTTTAGTTTGCACTTACTTGTCTCACTCTCTTTTTGGAGCTTCCGACTCGGAATATCCCCACTGTCTGGAGGCCTGCAAATAAGCAAACAATATCAAGTCTGGTTTAATGGCTTGACACTCTGGAATAAATCAAAACAGAAACAGAACAGAAGGCCACACTGAGCTGCAACATGCAGAGCAATAGTAACTTAACAGTGCTCACGCACGCTTACTTATCCCCTGCTATATCCCTAGGTACCTACAGCTTAGCACTGTAAGCACCAGGATACTTTTATGTTAAACATTCCTGATAAAAATCTTTTTCATGTGATATTATATACTTCCACACCTCCATATGAAAAACATTCTCTTATTATTCAGAATTATTTAATCATGCATTTATAAGATTTTTAGCTCTTTATCGGTATTTAAAATAGATATTTCTTGTTTACTGATCATAATTAAAACATACTTATTAAAGAAAATCTATAAAATGTAGAAAAATGTAACATATAATCAAACATAATATACTTTGAAAAATACATGATGTGGAAATAATTGCTCCTAAAATTTTGGTTTGTTTCTATCCATACTTTTTCTCCATATATACAGGAGTGAGCAAAAGTAGGTTTACAGTTGTATTACAAATACATAATACAATAATTAATAAATAATACAAGAATAAATAGTGTTTCACATACACACAACTGTAAACCTACTTTTACCCATCCCTGTATATATGGAGGGAGGGAGGGAAGGGGAGAGAGAGTGAGAATGCTACTACTTTTACTCAATACTATGCTGTAAATGTCATTTAAAATGCATGCAAAATACTTGATTGTATGAATGTGCCACGACTCACATATTTCCCTCTGAATGATATATAGGTCCTTCAACACACATGCACTTGTTTTGCATTATAAATGATCCTATTATAAACAACTGTATGTAGGTCTTAGTTCACATTTCTGATTTTCTTAGGATCATGTCCTAGAAGTGGGATTATAGGGTCATTGCATAAAAAAGAGTTATCTGGCCCAAAATGTCAGTAGCGCAGAGGTTGAGACACCCTACTCTAAAAAAAATTAGGCCTCTTAAAACAAATATTATCACTAACACGCATTAGAAATTTCAACAATAGTTCCTTAATATCATTAAGTTTCTAGTTAACATTTGCATAAGAGTCACAAACCGTTAGGTCTATGTGCCTCTAAGTCTCTTACGGTGTGTGTTTCCCCTCTCTGTGTTTTTCCTTGTAATTGGTTTCATGAAGAAAGAGCACTGATTTCCCGCTATAGATTTCCCCATCGTTTGGATTTGGACACTCACGGTGTCATTTGTATGTTCCTTTCTCCCTTTCATTTCCTTTGAAGACATAGTCAGAGCTAGAGTTTCCTCTGATTCAGGTTTGATTTGGGGGGCAAAATACTTCATAAGAGGTATTATGCACTTCCTTCAGGGGCACGGAATGTGTGAAACACTGCCCTTCCTATGCGAGCATTATTTATGGCCACTGGTGTTCATCGTCCGCATTCATTCTCTCATTGCAGAACGAACGGTGGCTCACTCTGTCTTCATTTGGGGTAATCATCTCAGAGGTGATGCCGAAGTGGAGCTGTCACTGTGTTTTGCAGCCACATGAAGAGATCTGGTCCGAGAGTAAACTCACTACACAGAGTCACACACACATGGCATCATTGGAACCCTGAATCCAGCTATGCCTGAATCTACATATAATACTCAGACTCCCAGTATATAAATGGAATTTTTTTGTAGGGAGTGACTTGCTTAATCTGGTTTTATCTAGGTTCCTCTCTCTTGCCACTGAAAATGTTCTCACTAGTACAATCTTTCTCTATATTTACTTTATGCTCTTGCCACATTATATATTAAGTATAAGGCTTTTTAGTTTGTTTTCCAGGGTTTTTTAGTTTAAAACTATAACATCCATATAAATACCCCATTTATCACTCCTATGTCTTATAAATCGTGTCCTGAATTTCCAGCGTGATTTGAGAGAATCAAGGTGAGGGGTTAATTTTCTTGGTGCTTTGCTCTTGGGTGGGATTTTGCTTTGTATCTATTTTCAAAAGACTTCTGTACCATCTTGTTGCTGTCATCGATGTGTCAGCCTCATAACTGAGTCCAACCCCCAGCCTAATTTATTGCTTCTACCTCCCTGGGTGCTTGAAAACAGGATAATCAAGCTATTAGAATCAAATCCAGAATTATATTTCTTCATCTGCAAAATAAGCATAAGTATCCACCTCAAAAGGTAGACAGTGATTCAATTAATTAATGCATATAAACTACTCAGAGTCATATGTCATCAAATATTATATAAAGAGAGATATGCTCTCATTGTACTGAGTCTTCTTCGTGCAAAATGGAAAATTTCAATATAATTGTAGGTCTCAGCAATTGTACTTTTGGCCACATTTATTTTCTTATTTTCTGATGGTTTTCAGATAGTTGGAATTTCTACCTAAGTGAGATATCGCATAACAGCATTTTCTACATAGGTGATACTGATATTTTTCATTTGGTTGAATTCCTCTAGGCTGTTCAGAAATATCCATTTCCATGACATGATTTTTTCAATTACAGTACTTTTCCACTTGGTAAAAATGACTGCAGTTTATAAAATAACTAATTAGTGATCCATTGTTATAATTCCTATATATCTCAAGTGATTATTATCTATTTTAAGTTTCAAAATCATTTTATTTATTTACTTTGCTTAGGTAGAGCCAATGACAGCATTAGAGAGCCGATGCTGTTCCCTGCCATAAGCCTCACCGTGATTGTCTTCAGAGAGAAGATACAGTCTAGACATTCAGTAACCTTCGCTTAAGACGATCACTGATAAAACAGGTGTACATAAAAAATGGCATAGATCTGGCAGAGAAATGTGACTTTGCTGTGTTCTGTCCCAGAAATTGACGTGATCACCTTTCCTTCCTTTTCATCAGAAACTGAAATGAAAACTAGACCCAGAAAACCTGAATCTCAGGCTTAGGGAATTCAAGTAACAAGGGCAGGCATAATAAGTAGGAGGCCCCACCCTCGAATCGTCCTAAATCCCAGAAATATAACAGCATTTGACTCTCCATTATATTGTCTCTTTAAAAAACGTGCGCTTCTGGGGAATTGAGGATGCTTAAGAAATTTTGACCTGATGGTATAGGAAGCATTTAGATGAAATACAAGGGGGGAAGGGTGATGTACACAAATATAGAAGGAGTCTAGATAATGGTCTAGACCAATTTTGGAGAGAATAGAAAGATCTTTGATAAACGTTTATAAGGCTAAAGTGAATCAAAGTCTTGTTACGCATTTCAAAAACTAGCAAGAAAAGTCTTATGAAAGAACTGTTTTTGAAGTTTGCCTTTTTTTCCCCATTGGTTTAAGGTGAACAAGATTCATATCTCTTTGATTTTGACCGTGTCTCTTATTTTCCTGGAATCATTTGGTCTAAACACCATGGAAACCCAGAACAGAACTGGGGCCTTGAAAGGTCACAGAGGTCATCTTCTTTCCTCTGGGCCCTAAACTGCATGTTAACTATTCCAAACAAAGAAAGGAACTGCCCTGTTTTTTAAGACGCTTAAAGGAAATTCTATTTTACAAGTTATAATTTATTTTCAAGAAGAAAGTAAAAGATGTACCAAGTTTTCTTTCACGAGAGCAATTACCCAACCTGTCTCTGGATTCTTGCATAAGTGGAGTGGAATTTTCTTGTTTACAATTCTTTAAAATATTTATAATTCATCCTCCATATACTTTATAGGGAAAATTATAGCTATAAAAGTATGTGTCTCTTTTTCTTCCTCATAGTGTAATTGAAATTGAATTTACATATTCATAGTACTTTACGCTTTAGTTGTGAAGCTATTTGGAAAAACAATTCTGTTCAAAGAATATTCATTGGACATGTATATCATGTTAATCACGATACTAAGTGTTGAGAATTCAAAATGACTAATAAGACCTTTTTCTTAACCTCCAGTTTACCTGGCGAGGAGAAGAGACAAATACAAACAGATGTACACACACATATTAAATTTTTGTGTAAACAAATAAAATTTCAATACAATTAATTAAGTCACTCATATGTTGTCAAGGGATTTCCATATATAATGATTTATTCTTTATTTTTTATTATTATTTTTTAATTTGATCGTTGTTCAAGTACAGTTGTCTGCATGTATATAATGATTTTATTAAGAGATTTAGCTGTATCCTTAATAATTTTTAATGAATTTTCAGTTTTACTAGAGAGAAATAAATGAGAACGTTAACAGTAGTTACGTTATGTGACGTGTACATAATAGCCCCAGAAGTTTTTCCTCTTCTGTTTCCTTTTTGCCTTTATCACAATGAGCATATTATTTTTAAAATAAAGAAGCCGTTAAAAGACTTTTCTCATGTCCACAAAATGCATGCTAACACTAAACAGCAAACAGACTTGGATCACGGAAACGGCCATTTGACGATCCGGCTCCAAATTTCAGCAACATTTTCAAAGACCTGTGCAGTGTTTTTAAGTGAACACACTAAGGGGAACTGAGTTGCCCAAAGGGTCATGGTGAGGGAATTCTAAGTGGACACCTTCCACAAAATGCAAATAGCATTTTTGAAACCTGTTGTCAAAAGCTGTATATTTTCTATTCACTCTAGGAATGGTTTTCAAGTCTTTTTTTTAAGAAGCTGGACTCTTATTTTGTATAGCAAGTCTTATGAGTAACTTCAATGCACAAAAAAGATAAAAGTGGCTCTGCTCTGTTTGAAGGGAGCCCTGGGGACAGACCCAGTGCAATCCATTTTGTACTCCACCAAACTGCTTAGCCTTAACAGTCACTTTTCGGAAGACTCTTGGGGTGTGGGAAGTTTGAAAGACGTCAAGTAGATTCTCCCCCCTCCAAATCTTGGTTAGCTAAGTAATCTCTTAAGCAAACACATCCATAAATTATCTTCACAAAGGAAGCTTTGGCTCAGAGTTTGATCAAATGAACGCAGAATTAAAATGGGTGCTTAAATGAATGACGCTCAAATCAATTAAAGTCTTTAGTATTTGCTCACTGACAGAAAGGTATGCTTACCATGTTTCTCTAGATGTTGACAGCAGCTGTCTACCAGCCTGGGAACCTGTCTGTAAATAGGATTCAGACTGAGTTTCTTATCTCTGGCTTTTTCTTTTTTATTTTGAGCCTCAGCAGGCAGGGAGAGTTGTAAAGCTTCTAGCAGTCGAGACTGATTGTCATCAAGATCTGTGATAGAGTCCACTGACATTGCACCCTGCAAATCACACACAGATATGAACAGAGAATGCTGACACAGAGAATAAAACAGCTTCCCCCAGATGCCATCCAGAAATACTTTCACTTATAAGTATCACACTTGAAACCATACTGCTTGATTTAATGGTGCTGCTTGTATATTAAAAGGAAAAACAAACATCTTTTGAAAAAGTTAGCAAACCTCTATGACATAGGGTAAGGTAATGGCAGTTACAATTTCAACAATAGACAACATTTTCCAAATGAAAGACAAGAGATGGCAAACATATAATTAACATATTTTGACCCAACCGCTTTGTTCCTTGAAACAATAAAACATCACATACTCAATGAATGAGGTAGTTAGAGAAGTCCTGTGAATGAAAAAACTCAACTATGGCTCTAGAAAGTAGATTTGTAAAATAGGAGGATTCCATAAAACAGTCTTAGTTTGTTTACCCCCAGAGACAGCACAAAGTACTTTATTAGGGAAGTGCTCCCAGGAGATACCTGCAGGGGGAGGGAGGAAATGAGAAAGGGAAGGGAAAGTGGCCACCAAAGGGGAAGGGAAAGAGATGACCAACCATATGACCACTGTGGGAAGCTGGAGTCTAATTGCATGGGGACCTCTGGGAGACAGTGTAGATAAAACACCTCAGAGGTAACCCTGCTAAGGTGCGAGGGAGCTTGGGTATTTATACTCCAAGTGCCAACAGTCATTGATTAAGAGTAGCTTCTGTATGGGCACGGAGGTGATGTTAATGCCTCACTACTGGAAGCCTGTCATCTGCACGGGTGGGCTTCTCCGGCCATCAGGGAAAGCCTTCAGCGAAGAGATGAGGTACTTGCAGGTACAAAGAGGGTTGGCATGCAAAGAATGGTAAAGGCTGAGGAGAAGGAAACAGGGAACCAGCCATGTCTGTATAGTTACCCATTCTTTGATGAAGCACAGAAGAAGTTGGCTACTGGGGTCCTGGGAAGGCCTGAACAGAGGAGAGAGTACTTGGGAGGCCAGCTGTGTGGCCCTAGATCCCCAGAAAACTCTAATGTAGAGTTCTGCTGTTATTACCACATATGGGTTTGTATAGACAGTCTGAGAAACAGTGAATGACAGGATTGGAAGAACAATTCCATCATGCAAATTCAAGTGCCCCATAATGTCATAATTTCTTCATTTTTAAACATAGCTGAAGCCTTGAAAAACAGCACTGACTCAAGTACCCCTCTGTCTTGGAGAGGTCCTGCATGTTGGGAGCTGATTAAGAAATAAGGATTTCAAGTGAGAGGTGTCTGGGGTTTTAACTAGGGCAGTAGTCAATGGCTAGAGGTGACAAAGATTTGGGGCCTCCAGGCAAGAGGAAAATGAGAGAAGATCTCCCATCCCAGTGATCTAGGAAGTTTTAGGAACATTTATCAACGGACTCAGCCAATCACCAACCAATTACCCTGAAAACTTGGCTTTCCTGGATTGAAATGTGAAATTTGAAATGCCAAATAATAGCACAGTACCTAGACAAAATACTCACTTAATCAATAGTACTATATCAGTATTGATTTTATATACCCCCCCACACATACATAATTCTATGGTTATATATGGGAAAAAGGAAGTTCCATTGTTAAGAAAAATGTCATTGATTATGAAGACCAGCAGAGAGTCACTGGGCCAGGCATGGCTCTCAATTGGACATGAAGAAATTAACAAAAACATCTGCCCTCAAGCCTCACAGTCTCATGGCAGAGTCTTCTAATACAACAGAAGATTGCAACAGATCGGGATCAATGGTGATGTTGTCGAATGCTCAGGATATCATGGGTCATATGGTTAACCAAGAAGTGGCACCCAACAGTTTTGAGAGGGATCAGGGAAAGGCTTTGAGGGTATTCCCGGGGCCATATAGTCAGTGTCAATTCTCCCTGGATGGAGTTGTTGACAGATACCTGGACACAAATGATATTTATAGTTTTCATATGAGCAAAGGCTCAAAAAATACCCTTACACGTCTTCAGTTGTCCTAGCTTTGGTGACAGGGAAAACACTGGCCAACTCACCCTCCTCCTGGCCCGAGGAGCCGGTTCTGGGGTGTTCGGGGATGTAGACTCATTTGGTGTTTCCGAGGTGGAGCTGAGAGATGAGTTACTGCTTGACAGTTCTTTGTTCTGTCTTTTATTTCCAAATGGGAGGAGGGAAGCAACAAAATCCGATGCATCCTTTTGTTCGTCCCTCTGTGAGTCCTGCTTGAGTTTATAGGCCCGGTCATTTGCAATGACTTGGGATAAGGGCATTCCAAATGCCTGTGGGGTGAATTCTGGAATCCAAAAAACAAACATTCATTTTCAGAAAAAGACTGGACCAGTGAAGACTCTCACTCATGTTTCAGACCTCAGGGAAGACATATTCAAATGAGTGTTTTCAGAAGAACTGATTGCTCAATCAAAAGACAAAGATGACTTTTGTGTTTATCAGAGTGGCCAAAGATTCTATTTCAATAAAGAAAGCTAGAATATATATAGGATATAGATGTTCGAAATCTTGTTCTCTAGTTTTTCTCACATATCTGAAGTATGTTCTAAAGAAAATACCTTTATAGAGAAATGTGATGTTGTTGATAGAATGTGCATAATACTTTATCCTCATGAGTACACAGTTTTACAAACTGTTAGTCTTCAATTTATGTCTCAAGAACCCCCCAAACTTACAAGGCATAGCAAGACTTTGCACTTATACATTCATTCAACAGGCACTTATCGAATACCTATTACGCGCCATGGCAAATTACACAACGGGGAGTGTAGAGCTTATGAAAGGCAGGTCCAGTCCTTGGTCCTGAAAGGTTTCAGGAGTAGGGTGGGGGAGTGCAGAGTCAGATATGTAAATAAATGTAGTAGTGTCTATCATGTTCTAAAGTAGAGAGATGCATGAAACAAAGTTAAGTACATACACTTTTAGGTCCCTAGTAAAAAAGCCAGCGCATAAAATGATAATCTGAGAGAAGAGCAACTTGGGAAGAAGTTTGCTCTTTTTTTCCTGGTTGCGGCTTTCACTCTCATCATTTGTATTCAAGCCATTCTGTTGGCATCATGCAGAAGTGGATTCTCACCATTAAATATCTGGTCAAGGGCCCAGGATACAATTTGTTAAACCCTCTCTCTAGCAAGGGCAATTTTGAGAAAGGAGAATAATGTAGAAATCTATGGCTTTATTTGGAAATGTACATCCAGTTGCGTTCCGATTCTCTGTAGTAATTCGTATACACAGATTGTAAGCACACCAGCCCTTAGGGCCAGGCACTTTATTGGCAACATGTTAGATCCATGCGTAAAAGTGTTAATTATTAAATTATTCCTTTTAGCCTCAAAATTAGGTCTCCTAGCAGCACATTGGAGTCTTGCTTCTCCATTATTTTTATAACCCCTATGAGCAAAACCAGAATGATCAAGAAGAAACATTTCTAAATTTGTTTGTTCTTTGAAGGAAACAGCATAGTCAGGTGGAAAGAGGCTTTGAAAGGTTTTCTTCTTTGACCGTGGCAACATTTTTAATGTCACTAAGCTAATGGCCAACTCTCTACATTAAAAGCAGAAATAACACTTGAAAAGCCTGCACCTTGGTTCTATCAAAACATGCGATTCATTTTGAAGCGGAAAATGAAAACTTCAGCACTTTCACTCAGCATTTTGGGATTTTTGAGAGGTTGCTTGCCATTTTCCATCAACAAACTGGGTGGCATATAATGATGCAAAAATAATTTAGGAATCTGTTTTGAGTGATCCATGTGGACAGTGTAGCAAGATCCAATACTCACCACTGATAAAAGATCACTTCCACTACTAGCAAAATTAGAGGCCAAGGGGACAATACCAGACCGCCTGCTTGGCACCTCAGGATTTATTGTGTAAATCGGCGCTCTCTTGCCTATGGGAATACTCAAATAGTCTTATTTCAAAAAGGTTGGGGAAAGTAGAGAAACACGTGGATGGCAAGGCTGACTGTTACACGGAATATATAAAAACTGTTAGGGGATAATAACAGCAAAAAGACATTGATAAACATATCAAGTGACATGTCTGCTCATGAAGGCGTGCTCATAACAAAATTTAACATGAGATGTAGACTATGAATTTCTCTCCTAGCCATGTTTTCTATACAAGGAAAACAAACTAGTCTCATTTAGAGATTTCTAATATCCCTGGGGAAAAAAGATGAAAAATGGGTTTCCTTTGGAATCTGTCATTTTTTTTACATTTTTGCAATTTTTGTTCAAGTACAGTTGTCTCTATTTTTACCCCACCACGGCCCCCTGCTCCACCTATCCCCAGCTCCCACCCTCGAACCTACCCCCTTTGGCTTTGTCCATGTGTCTTTTATATATGTTCCTTGATGGCCCTTCCCCTATTTTCACCCATTATCCCTCTCCACAGCTAAAGAAAACAGCAGTAAAATGAGGAGGGAACCAACCAGATGGGAAAATATATTTGCCAACAATACCTTGGACAAGGGTTTGATCTCCAAAATACATAAAGAACTCACATGACTCCACTCCAGGAAGACAAACAACCCAATTAAAAAATGGGCCAAGGACTTGAACAGACACTTCTCCAAGGAGGACATACAGAGGGCCCAGAGACATATGAAAGGAATCTGTCATTTTTAATATCTGAAAGTCTGTCACTCGTAAATTGAAATAATTGAATACAAATTAAACAGATGGAATACGTGAAGTCATTCTCCCTCAATTTTTATTTTTCTTTTATTCACATTCAAGAGGTGTAGCCACCTATAACAGACTTTTATGTCTAATAAGCTTTCATTGCTGGCTGAGTTTATTCTTTTGGTAACAGGGTTTTAATGTAGTCTTTACTTTCTTGTTGCTTCCTCCTGAGCACTCTTATAAGCTCCAGAAATGAGACCTCTCTACAGCTCTACACTTGTGTTGCAGCATCTAGTTTCTGTAAAATTCTAGGCAGAATTCCTTGAATAGCTTTGCTTCTCAAATTATGCTATTGTGAAACTGAGAATTCATCACAAGTATATTGAGCAAAACCCTCCTTTATGTGTAAACTGTTGGGCATCCATGCTTATCTGTGGGTTCAAAGCTCTTCTGTTAGCAGAAAATAGGAACCTAGAAATTCTGTGATGATAGCAGCTAGTAAAATTGATAATAGGTTTTTAAAACTTAAGGACATTACCCAAGACTCACTGTTTGGGGACACAGGAACATGGGGGCAATCATGTTCTTATCTATGGTATGCATTCACTAGGGAGACTGCTTCTCCTGCTGTCGTCTTTAGTAACAACCATCTACTTCCCCTACCCGTGAACTGTGGGGAATGGAGGTGGAATGCCGTCCTCTTTGCTCCCCACTGCAACTTCCATATCATCAACATCCCACTGTGTGGCAGAAACTTGCTCTTGTAAGTGTCCCCTTGTCTCCTGCTCATCGCTCTCTTCTACTGTCCCTGACTTTGACTCATGGTGTGACCACCCCAATCTACCATCATCCTGGGTGACTTGGATGTCTACTTAAATGACCCACCTGATTCTTTATCCTCCCATCTTCTCGACCTTCTCTTCTTCTATTTCTTTTTCATGCGTGCCGCCTTTTTCATCTACTCCCTCCATCCTATCCTGGACCTTGTCCTCAGCAGAAATGGTTCCACCTTAGAATCAGGCTTCTTCCCAGTCTTGTCTCACCCCACCCCGAGTTCATGTTTTACACTGTGTTGTGGCAATCTGTTTAAACACAGCATTAAGCCACCCTTTCCTCACTATACTTTCATGGTGTCTCAATATTCTTAGCATATAGACCAGAAGCTGTGTTGTGACTCACTCACGCTTACAGGGGTAGTTCCTTCCTACTCTTCTCTGGAATCACATTCTCCCTGGTTCTCTCATCTCCAGTAACAGCATTCACTACATCTTTATTTCCAGAATTCCTACATAGTGAAAACCAATACTTGATTTTTCTACTGCTATTTAATATGATGCAAAATAAAACTTGTATCAAGTATTCCTATGTGTCAGCTCACATGTAGTACCCTATTTAGACAGTCAGGAACAATAAAACATGGCACGTATGATTTCAGCAAAGAGAAAGGTGCCAGACCTGAACAATCCCCAGATTTTATGTTGATAAATATATGGCATGATCTGAAAACACCTTGTGTAGAGGGGACCAATCCCCCAGACTTGTGCCACAATAAAACCCATTCTCCTGGTGCTCTGACTAGGAACTACGCTAACCGGAACGAAGTAGTTATTTTTCAACTTTTACCCCCAAGGTGATTTCTTTTTGATACAAGCAAGAAATTTCTAAAGTTCTAAAAGGTTAAAAACTTTTGCTGGTTGGCAAGTAATTAAGGTAAGAGAAATTAAAGGCTTGGAACTATTCTGTATGAAAATATGTTTTCTGAACCAGTATCAGTCTTGAATTAGTTGCTACGTGAAATCAGAAGTCATATGGGCGCTGCTTAAGTGGCAGGAGGGATGCAGAAGTGTCACACGATCTGCTGTATATTGTGTCAAGCAATTAAATAAAATACAAGACATGATTCATTCTCATTGAATCAATTATTATAGCAGCCTACCAAACATCTAATGAATCTCTATTGGGAAAGCAATTTGATTCCGATAAGATGCTCCTATTTATTTTTAGATGATCTAAACCAAGAGGTCATTTAGAGTTTCCTGTTTTTCCTATTTCACTCTTGGATTCAAATGACTATCATTCTTTACATGTGCAGCTGTTATGAACCCAAACGACAATATTCAAATAGAAGAAAATAATGTGAACTGATTACAACTGTGCAAGATCTGCGCGTTGCCCCCTCGCACACTGGTTCCCAGGACATCCATGCCGTGGAGTGTTGACATAGACAGGACTTTATGTTCGGAAAAGATGACATGTAATTAAGCTTCAGTTAAGCCTAAGACATCTTCTTTTTAAATATCATAGCTACTTTAAAAAAGAAAAAAACTTTTTTTGCCACAAAGTCCGATATTTCTCCCCTTAGCTGCATGGGCAATGTCTTTTCTTTGGAATCATCAGGACCTGTTTCTCCTCAGTCAGCTCTCTGTGCAGCCATACAGAACACAGCCAAGTTTTCACTGAGCCTGTATAATATATAAATATGACTTGGAAAAATGCACAATGGCCCAGTGCATATTCGATTACTTCCCCCGGCCCTTCCTTCAGTGGTCACTTACATTCTTGCTGCCTGCTGTTTTGTGTCATAAGCAAGCACACATACATCTCCCTCTGTTGTGAGAACTCAAACATCCCCCACAAAAATGCTCATCTGTTTAGTCTAGCCTGAATGAGTACTTCAGAAGAATCACCTAACGTCTACATTATGAGTATTCAAATCCCTATATAAATATCATCATCCTAGAATAATCCAATTTTATTTATTTATTTTTAAAAAGATTTTATCTATTTATTTTTAGAGAGAGAAGAAGGGAGGGAGAAAGAGAGGGAGAGAAACATCAATGTGTGGTTGCCTCCTGTATGCCCCCTACCGGGGACCTGGCTGGCAACCTAGGCACATGCCCTGACTGGGAATTGAACCAGTGACCCTTTTGGTTCACAGGTCAGCACTCAATCCACTGAGCCACACCAGCCAGGGGTAGAATGATCCAATTTTAAAGAGCACACATTACTTTATGTGTTAATCTAGTCAGGTAAAGGTGGTGTGTGACAGGAAGAGAATGAGTAAAAATTAGTTTACAAAAGCTATTCTGACTACTAATAATCATCTAAAAATCAGGGCAAGAACATATAAACTAATCCAATAGAATGCATTTATCAGACAATGATAGATTGCTGGACCAACAGTTAGCACCCTTTACCTTCATTATTCCTGTAGCAGACTCTGCTGTGATAGGACATGGCCTGGTGGGTTTACTGGTGAATATGGACCAGAGTTCTCATTTTAGAAGTTGCACATTAGTAGTTGTAAAATTACTCATGCCCAGTGCACCTACAGATCAATGAAATCAGACTTGCTTGGGTGTGGGATTGGACATTGAAAATGTAAAAGGTTCCACAAATGATTCTACTCTGCGATCAGAAGTAGGGAATCATGGACGTTCACCCCCTTTTCTCCAGTTTGAAATAAACAATCTAAATGTCTAGAGATATTCTGGTAGGGGGAGGGGCTATTGGCATCTGTGTAGCGGGTAGAAGCCAGAGATGTTACAAAACACCTCACATGATATACAGGATAGCCCTCGCAACAAAAAATTACCCAGTTTAAACTGTCGATAGTCCCAAGGTTAAGAAATCATGTTCTATGGGAAGTAAAGCATTTGTTTTCCATTCTTCAGACTTCTTTATTCCTTTGCTCCAAAGAAGCAAATGTCATGACCCTCTAGGCATGGTTTAAGATATAGGTGTGGAGTCTGGGATTAATGATGTGGGCTTAGTCTTCTCCAATACTGATCACAGTGCATTTATTTATTATGCCTTCAGTTTATTGCCTTCCATTAGTTTTCAAGCAGAAATTCATTAGTTATATAATATAAAAGAACACCTAGGTGAGGCATATGGCTCTCCTTACTCAACACTCATTTACTATGCCACATAAAATGAAACTACATTCATAGGAGCACACCATTCAGCAGTCATTTCATATGGAAACAAACACAAAAAGTTGTACTGTGCTAATGGGGGCCAGGTGCCCACTATGTGGACTCAATGAGCATTAGTTTGAAATGACTGCAAATACCTCTGAAAGAGTGGCTAAAGTATCAATTCCCTAAATACACGTATAAGGGGACACAAAACATTATGGAGATAGTCAACAATTCACAAAACATATAGGGCAAAGAGTAAGTATGCTATGATCTAACATAAAAATGCTGAGAATGGCTCATCTTCAAAAATCCATGAAGATGAGACTGGTTTTTTTTAGTAGTCATGGTAGGCGAATCCAAACTCTTTCTCATTCAACTAGCCCTGCCTAAATATCTGGATTTGCCAGACAGCTGGTTAATGTTAGAGATGCTATCCATGGCTACTCAACCCAGGTTCTCTCTATGCATAGCTGATTGGCCAGAATCATAATTGGAACCATAAACTTGGCTGAAGTCACACTTTGCTCAAACCAGTTGAACTCATCAGTTCAGTTACAGGGCCACTCAAACACAAAGGAATAGACCAAAACAGCCTTAATGACATTCCATCATAGAAATCCAGTTTACATAATAGAGTTGAAGCACATAAATCTATGCAATTCAAAAACCCCACCAAATTCAACCATTATGCTCCATGGAAGATGTATTCACTGTAGTTCATTCTGTCCCTCACCTTTGTCTTTGTTTTTCTCCTTCCCCAGTGAATCCAGTTTCTTTCTCAAAGATTTCTTCCTCTTTTGCCCATCTGTAAACATTAAAAGAATGAAAAGTTGTTAAAAACAAGCATACAAGTAATATATTTTTAGATTACTGTACATTGCAAATGTTTTTATTTACTTATTTTTGTTGTTGCTCGAGTATGGTTGTCTCCATTTTCACCCCACCATGCCCCACTCGGCCCCAAGCCATATTTTACATTATCAATAACTTTGTTAGAGCAAAAGCATGACTTTTCACTCACTTCACTCATAATCTGACATTTTAAACAGAGCAACGACTCTAAAAATACAAGAAAATCCCGGACTTGGATTACACACATAACTAGAATATTTGTATACGTATACGCTCTTAAATTTTGTTTTAATCATAGAATGTTTGGGAAACTTACTTCCTTGGGAAGTAATTTAGCTTTGATACTTCAGGTATGTTTATTTTTACTATTAGATGATTGTCTTCCTATTTTTCATGTTTATGCAAACCAATTTCATCTTAAAAATTTTGTTATTGAGTTTATTGGGGTGACATTGGTGAATAAACTTACATGTTTCAGGTGTACAGTTTTATAATACATTACCTGTATATTGTGTTCCGTGTTTACTCCCAAAGTCAAGTGTCCTTCCACCACATTTATCCCCCTTTACCTTATTCTACTTCCCCCACCCCATCCTTCTAGTAATCACCATGCTGATGTCTGTGCCTATGAATTGAATTATGCTAAGTGAAATAAGTCAGCCAGAGAAAGACAAATACCATATGACTTCACTTATATGTGAAATCTAATGGACAAAATAAGCTAAAACACAAAATGGAAATAGATTCATAGATATGGAGAACAAACTGATAACTGTGAGAGGGGAAGTGTATCGGGAGGCTGGGTGAAAAAGTGAAGGGACAAGCAAAATAAAAAATAACGATGTTATCTTGAATCAAGTCTCCATGAAAGGAAAGTCAACAGTATATATGGCTTTGACATCCATAAGCCAGTAAAGAGTAACAGAAGAGAGAAATGAATTTGGGGGTTATAGAACTCGGATCTAATTACTGCTGTATCATTTACTAACTGTGCAACCTTGGACAAGTCTCAGTGTCCTCATCTCTAAAGTGGGGACTCCATAGGGTTGTCGTGGGAATTAAATGAAATGATACGTAGAAAGTCCTTCATGGGGACCCTAACACATAAATTCAGATGTGTTTTCTTTTGGAGGGGTTGTATGGTATTCCACAGTATAGCTATATACGGTAATTTAATTAACCATTCCTCCACTGATTAACATTAGGGTTGTTTCTAATTTTTCACTATAATAAGGCATATGTAGCTCATTGTGCTTGTAACACATGCACTTAATACGTCTGTTTAACTCACCAAATAATAAAGATACCACTCATATCAGTAAGCAGCTGCAATTGAATTCCTGGGATGTCATTAAAAAGTATTGGCAGTCATTGCAAGAATGCATTTTGGGATTACGCAGCTGTCAACTTAACATGTGGGAGATGAGAATCGGGAATCCACACTGTGATCAAATAGGAGAAACACAGCCCGTGCCGCGGGAAACTTATGTTTAAAAGGAGGATTAAGAATTGTTTTTTTTATGGGATAGACTAAAAAGTGTAGTAAAGAAAGACACTCAGCCCAATAAAATGTAAAAGCAAGACTCTGATATCAAGAAAAGACTAAACATGCATTCTTCAACAGAAATGAGCATTCCTGAGATCCTCACGGGGCTGCGGACGTTCCCAGCTCCACCTCTCCAAATTTTTGGAGGCAAAAGATACAACAATATAATCAGCAGGCACATTCAACACCTCCTTCCTTTCAAAAAAACAAAACAAATATTTCAAAAATGATTCTCCACCCATAAAATGGAAATAGTTTACAAGAGTCTTCACTCTTGCAATTGTGAGATTGGTATAGGGAAAATTATGTAAATCGGTTGCAACTGTGGCAAAGAGTCATCGGTCTCTTTCATCATGTATGTGTTCTTACCCTCCATGCCTAAAAGGCGATCTAACTATAGGGACTACCACAACTGATGATATACATACAGGTAGTAAACATACTAACTGCACAAGATTCTAACCTGTTCTCCAAATAGGACTGACAGGTCTTCTACTATGTTAATGCTTTGTTTATCACTAGTTCATACCACCAAATGTATTTGACTGTAACAAAAGTATCTTTATTTAAAAAATACTATCATTCCTTCATTTTAATAGTTGACCTGGAAGAGTAACTAAATGATACATGAAAGCATAACAGATTTATTTTTCATAACCATTGGGCAGATTCTGCAATTCAAATAAACTGTGAAAGAACCGAAATAATATTCTCCAGTTCCATCTAAGCTGTCACAAAAGGTAGGAGTTCCTTCTTTCTTCCTGCTGTGTAGTATTACATTGTGTAAATGTACCACATTTTTTAATCCACTCCTCTACTGATGAGCACTTAGGCTGCTCCCAGCTCTTGGCTATTGTAAATAGCGCTGCTATGAACATAGGGGTGCATAGGTTCTTTTGAATTGGTGATTCATGTGGGAACAGGGGGTGGGATGGGCAGAGGGGGAAAATTGGAACAACTGTAATAGAATAACAATAAATGATTTTTAAAAAGAACCAGAACAAATATAGAATAGGGGACATTTTCTTTGAGATAAAATGATTTTTAAACTTCTTAGTTAGGGGCATATCATATATGCAGAATAGTATAAATGTAGGTGTACAGTTTGAATAATAATTAGGAAGCCAACTCCCACATAAGGAACAGCCCGGTTCGGATACAGACTGCTGCCAATACCAAGAAGCCCCTATGTGCCTCCCTCTCCCTCAACCCAGGTCATCACTGGTCTGATTTTTGCAATAATCAGTTTTCTTTCTTTCTTTTCTTTTTTCTTTTTTACTGTGTTACCATTAATGTATGCATTTACAAAAAGTGTAGTTTTTTTCCCCTGCTTTTGAAATCGCATATACAGAATCGCATCGTAGGTATTCTTTCTTGCTTCATTTATTTCATTCATCAAGAATTCCTAAAATTCATTTTGTTGAGGCAGGTAGCTGGAGTTCACTCATTTTGTTTGCTATTCAGTGTTTTCCTGTATGAATATACCACAGTGAATTTACCCATTGAACAGTAGATGGAAATGTGAGTTGTTTCTAGCTTGGGATTATTAGGAACAATGTCTTTGAAAAGTTTTGTTCATGTCTTCTTGTGAATATGTACAAGAATCTAAGACAATGGTTCTTAAAATGTGGTTCTAGGACCAAGAACATCAGGATTGCTCGGGATCTTGTCTGAGATGCAAATTCTATGGTTCCATCCCAGATCTACTGAATTCTGGGGTGGGGATCAGCAGTGTGTGTTTTACCGAGCCCTCCAGGGGATTCTGGTTCACACTAAAAGTCTGAGAACCACAGTTCTAGCAGATGTGTGTAGAAGCTACATTGGCAGGTCAGCGTGCCATGCAATCTTACAGGTTTGGGCAGGTAACACTGAAATCTTTTCAAAGCAGTTTTTGCTAGTTTATATTCCCACCACCAAGAGATTACCCAGTCTCACAAGGATAATATGGATTTCAAACTCCAAAACTCCATACATTTTCTTGAAACTTCCTTATAGGAAAAACGTGACCTTTGTGAATATTGGCCTACAATTTTGTTTTAAAAAAAAGCTTAACTATTTACCACAAATATTGTCTTTTTCATTTAATGAGACAGAGGTGAATGTCATTAACAGGAACGAGATGAAATGGTGGGTGATGTGCAATTATGTGAAATGATACGCTGCTTTATGCCATTTTGTCATTTAAAATCATCAGGAAAATGATCAGAGCTGTGAAATGAAACTGCTACCTTCTTTGTTCCCTTGTGATCAATTAGCAGTCTGCTTATGGAGTCTCCGGTTTGTGAAGACTGTCTTCTATTCCCATAGATCACAGAGAAGCTGCCCGAGAGACTGACAGATTATGTGCAGCCACACGGAACAGTTTGTGTGCAACCAGTGCCTTGGACGGCAGTAAGTGTAATAAGTGCCATTCCACATTTCACAGAAATTTAAGCTTCCTAATTATCAATACAACACGGCAATGTTTTACAGTGCAAATGGTAATGAGCACATGCTTGCTAACCGCTTCCAGGGTGTGCATCGTCTTACAGGCAGCAGTGAGCTGTAGAGAGAACTTGGGTCACATGTCCTGATCAAAGGTTTCTTGGAACAAGAACTTGGGGATTGGATTTCATGTACCCTCCTTTCCAACACACGTACAGGACATGTCCCACACACATACAGCACAATGGCAGAGGGCAACGTAGCAATCCCTCCACATACTAGTGGCCCCAAAGCAAAGGAATCCTCAATATGGAGTATGGTTGATCTAAGCCTCCTTTTGTGGGTGACCAATACCACATAGGGTCTTCAAGAGGGTAGAGAACAAGAAAACATGAGATTTCTCCTCTAGGATATGCTTTTCATGACCTCATTCATCCACTGTCAGCTGGAGTTCCATTTTAAGGCTTGTTTCTCTAGCTAGACTAGAAGCTCTCTGAGGGCACAACCATGTCTTCTAGGCTTTTGTCGCCCTCCAAGTCAACAGCACAGAGTGGGGCACACCATGAGGACTTGTTATCTCCGTCCATGGTCAGAAGTAAGATGGAGGTTCTGGGTTGGTTCCGAGAGAACACAGGACCAATGAAGTACACAACTCCTAATTTTAAGGTGATCAGATTCAGGAAATGTGGGTTATAAAACAGTATTTTCCATGTTAAATTGGTTAAACTGGTGATGGAAGAGTGAGGGTTATTTTGAGGGAGTGGCTATTGCCTGAAAGGGGGCACAAAGGAGCCTTCTGGGTTTCTGGGAATGTTCTATATCTTGATCTGATTGGCGGTTACATGATTTATACATATTAAGAATCTATTGAGTTGTACTGGTGGACATCGATACTTATGCACATTATTCTCTATATATGTTATTCCTCAATGAAAATAATATCAAAAGACTATCATTTTAACAGAATGGCACAAACATCAAAATTACATTAACTGCATAGGTCTGAAAACTCAGCAAGAAAGTCTTGCACAAGAAAGTTCTTTTTTTTACAAAAGAGTTCTGGAATATTTAACTTTTCTAAATATCTAAATACCTATGACCTCTTCAGACCACTGTGACTCCTCTGTGACACAGGCATACAGTAGGAATGAACAGCTCATATTTATGGAGCATGTACTATAAGCTAAGTGCTTCGTACCTGTGACCTTATTACATCCTCACAGGTATATGAAGCCCGAACTATTATTTTTGCCCGCTTTACAGATGAAGAAACTCAGTTCAGAAAAGGTTGAGTAACTTGTCCAAGGACAGAAGTTGGGAAGCAGTAAATTCAGAATTTGCACTCAGGACTGTCCAATAAGAAAGCTGGTGCTCCTAACCTCTACTTGTGCTGTAGTGAGGAAAATGTGCCTATTTGAGGTATGTGACATTAAAGGCCAGATGTATGGACTAACATGCCCAAGGTAATACAGAGTTAGAAAGGAAAGCGAAACACACAATTTTAAGCTCAAATTCACCAGAATTGGCATGAGTCATTTTTGCATCTATATTATCTAATATACATCAACATACAATCAACTGAGGTAGCTTTTTGGTTGACTCATTTTACAGTTGAGGGAACTGAAAATCAGACTAAAGCAAATGTTCCAAATGCAAAGCACTGGTAGGTGTTGGAATTGCAATTTAAACTCAAATTCCAGCTCTTTCCAAAAAGCCCAGCTCTATCTTGAGAGGGATAGATAGGAGCAGAATCCAGATATCTGTGATAAGAAGCTCAAAATCCTTTCTGTAAGGTCGCTTTACCTCTGCATCATGAGAGATGGTTCTGGAGTTGTTTCAAAACAATGCATGTTCATCTGTGAGGGTCATTAACACTGCCCTCCGAAAAGTATGGGTGATGGACGTGAAGACGCTAAGGCTCATTCCTTACCGAGGCAGTCACAGGGAATGGATATAGTCAGCCTGAATTCACAGGTGCACCTGGATATGGAACAGGGCACCAACGTTTAAGCCCTTTACTTGCAGAGCTCCATAAAGATTACATTACTGGAAAAGACAAGAAGTCACCTGCACTGAGATATGAAATAAAGGAAAACACTTACTAAATGTCTTCTAGGGACAAAACCCTAATGCTTCTACAGACACAGGCCAAGAACTAGCCTAGTGGGTGCAAAATAACCATATTTATTCTCCCACTGTTTGGGTATTTAGCCCTCACAGTGATTTATGAAAACTTGAGCTCTAATGCAAAGGTAGAGACATTTAAGCCTGGGCCCCTGCACACCTGGCAAGCCTTGGAGTTTGCAACTCCGTCCCACCTGAAAAGGAAGTTTCTAGCTTGTTTCAAATCTTCAAAAAATTCCTGTTGAGAGAAGTTTGAAGGAATGCTTTTTGGCACTACCTCCCCTGCTGTTCCCAACCACAGCTGTCTCATTATTTACTTGGACCAGAAAAATAGACTCTCAGAGAATGCAAACCAAAGGAATTCATCAGCAGTGAGGGGAGCTCAGTTTAAAACGCAGGAAAATGGTATAAAAGAGACAACTGGGTGGTAGAATGAGAAGTAGCCCTTTAGACACTGCCCATAATCTATGCCAGGGTTTCTTAGCCTTGGCACTAGTGATATTTGGAGCTGGCTAATGCTTGTTCTGAGGAACTGTTCTGTGCATGGTAGGATATTTAGCAGTATCCCTGGCCTCAGTTTACAACACATCAGAGTACCCACCCATGCTCTGCTGTGACAACCAATTATGTCTCTGGACATCATCAAACGTCCCGCAGGGGCAAAATCTCTCTGGTTGAGAACTACTGTTCTATGCACAACTCTACCTAGAGAACAGCTATGCACTCAAACCATGGGACATCCAAACTACAAATTATTCACATTTCCCCACTTGTCACAATGTTCAATTTATATCTAATGTCAGTTTGTTTTAAACAGAACAATATAAAAATGTTTACAAATTATTGAGTCTTTATATGCCAGGTTGAATTTGGGGCACAGTAACCATTTCCTTCAATTTATAAAGAAATGTAAGCATGTCTATGTACATCCTTCTATGAAATTCCCACAGTTGGGGAAACAAAGCAAGTTCCTTGAGTAAATAGCTTCCTATTTCTTTGTATGACGTGCTTTTTTCTCCTTTAGGGGATAGATCAGGTGGGGAACAGCATCTGATGGTGACCAGTTAATGAATGGATGTATGAATGGAGTCTCTTTAGCCTGCAGGGAAGACTCAGGGGATACTGTCGTTCTTTACCTTTTTTTATTTTAGAGTACTATGCTTAGGCATGGCTACATGGTAGGAAACTGGAGTCTCCAGCCTGCAGCCACATGAGTGGGCCTGCACACTGATCCTGTAGCCCAAGCCAAGCCTTCACATGACTACAGTCCCAGCTGAGCTTGATGGCGACCTCATGAACCCGAATCTGAACCAGAACAACAACGCTAAGGCATTCCCAGATATTCCCAGCCTAAGATAGTCTCCAAAACTGTGTGGGATAAGAAATGTTGGTTATTTTTATAGAAAAGGAAGAAGAAAAGATGCCTAGCTAAATGCATGTGGTATACTGGATGGAATCCTGGAACAGAAGATATTAGTGGGGACACTGGTAAAATCTAAACAAGTCTTTAGTTTGGTTGATAGTAATGTATAAATGTTTTCTTAGTTGTGATAAATGTACCTAGGTTATATATATTATTGTTAGGGGAAGCTGGGTGAATTGCATAAGGGAACTCCATATTATCTTTAGAACTTTTCTGTAAATCTAAGTCATTCCCAAATAAAAATTATTTGTAAAAAAGTCCTTTCTCCCAGGCACTGGATGTATCCAAGCAAAGGTTGAAAACATCTGTCAAGCATGTGAGAAAGAGGAAGGATTTACTGCTCACTGAAGCACTTCTGAAACCTGCAGGCTGGAGAGCTCAACTTTATGGCAAGAAGCTGACTCACGATGCAGTTTCTCACCTGGCTGACACTATTGAAACAATCTTCCTGGTCACAAGTTCCCTGACCTGAAGGAAAACAAGTGTCTAGGTCAATATAAGGCATCCCCTACCTCTGCCGTTCGGGTGTAGCATGTTTTCTGGAAAGGGGGTGGACACATGAGAGACCTGAGCGGGTTTGTTTTTACAGCCCTGGTGATGTTGTCATACAGGGCTGATTAATTTGTCTCCAGATACCTCCTATTTCATAGGTACTCTGAATCCCTTCTCTGCTTAAGTTATTCAGACTTAGTACTTGTCATTTGCTTCCAAGAACACTGATTAGTACAGAAATCTGTTTATTATTCAAGTTCTCATGCCTATCTTGATAAAGCAAAATATAGACTTTAAATTATATTTATGAATGTGCATTAGGTGAGTTCTACAATCTGTGGCTGTCTTACAAAAGTGTTTACTAAAAATATATTTTATCCTTAACTAAAACTAAAATTCATCCTTTAGTTTCATCTACTTCCCCTTTTGAGGGCTCTAAGGCCATAGATCTCCCAAAATGAAGGCAAGAAAAAAAAACCTAAACCAGGTATTTTATTTCCAGTTTAGAAAAGGAGGTTTGTCAAAGAAGCAATAACATTATTAATGGTCCTGGGCACTTGAGAGCCATTCATTGTGCCCATACTCCACCCGTAGTCATTAGTCTCCAATGACTAATCTCCTAAATGTATCGGTAAGTTTATGTGGCCCGCCACGTCAACAATGGAAAACAGACAGAGACTGATGAGAGCTGGGCA
This sequence comes from Desmodus rotundus, assembly GCF_022682495.2. Taxonomy (NCBI): domain Eukaryota; kingdom Metazoa; phylum Chordata; class Mammalia; order Chiroptera; family Phyllostomidae; genus Desmodus; species Desmodus rotundus. The sequence goes on along the minus strand of NC_071400.1, from coordinate 97,056,210 downwards.
ACCAAACCCCAAGTCAAAATCATATTTCAGGAAAAGTCAGGCTGGACATTAGAGTCAGTCACTGCCATCACCATCCTCAGTGGAATGAATTCAAAATTGCCCCTGCTAGTTTGAGTTGTCTGCTCCATATTCAGGAAAGGGAAGAGAGAGAAGACATGGAAGAAAGAGGGAAGTAATTACCAGGAAAATGGCCACCTCTGCTTCTCGGCAAGAAACCTGGCAGCAAGCCCTGGACAGCGGGACCGATGAGACTAGTACAATACTCTGATGTAAGAGTTGAACTGGGGTTAGCCCCAGAGATTTAGGAAAGGAGCCAAAGCAGGGATGTCTTCTCTGTTCTAAAAGTGTCCAGGAATGTTGCACCACAAAACACGATCAATTTCCTTGGCTTGGGAATATTATTTACACTATAACAGTTACCTGTTTACATGGCATCTTCCCCTAGAAAACGGGCTCATCCCCCATATATTGGTCCAGCCACTGTTCCATCTCTCCCTCCACCTAACATTGATTAAGTACATGCTGTAGGTGAGACAGAACTAGTTCTATGGACCCAGATGAATGGACACTATCTCTGTCTTTGAGAAACTCAGTTTTGTGTTAAAGACAGAGATACATGAAAACCTCATTAAATGAAAATGAAAAACGCTTCAGCAGAGACATTTACTAGGCGGTAGGGGAAAAGTGAGAAGGCTGTCCCCAACTGTGCTTGTGAAGACTAATGTTTGAGTTCAGTCTTAAACAATGAGGTGCTACCCTTCTTGGGACCTTTTAATTTTTTTTAGTAGTCCCAGTAGTAACTTGTTTATTTAACAGTTTTCTAGATACATTTTGCCGATTAATTCTTGTTTAAAATATTTTTATTGTTGTTTAATTACAGTTGTCCCCATTTTCCCTCATTACTCTCTCCTACCCTACCCACCCCCACCTCTCACATTCAACTCCCTCCCCCCATTGTCTTTGTCCTTGGGTCCTTTATACATGTTCCTTAACGTGACCATTCCCCTTCTTTCCCCCATTGTCCCCCTCCTTCATCCCCTCTGGTTACTGTTGGTTTGTTCTTTATTTTCCTGCTGGGATTATACCCTAAGAGTCCTGAAACACCAGTTTAAAAGAACCTATGCATCCTTATGTTCATAGCAGTGTTATTTACAATAGCCAGGTGCCGGCAACAGCCTAAGTGCCCATCGGTAAATGAGTGGCTCAAAAAACTATGGTACATTTACACAATGGAATACTACACAGCAGAGAGAAAAGGTGCTCCTTCCCTTCACAACAGCATGGATGGAACTGGAGAATGTTATGCTAAGTGAAATAAGCCAGGCAGTGAAAGACAAATACCATATGATCTCACCTATAAGTGGATGGTAGTCAACAAAACAAACAAGCGAGCAAAATAGAACCAGAGACATGGTAACAAATGACCTTTGAATTTTGTTAGGGGTTTTCCCCAATAAGTCGCATGGTGACTACTTAGTCTAGAAAATCCTCTCTTATTCCAAGCCTCTGAATATTTTATTCCCAGTAATCCAACCCTTCAATAAGCAAGCATTTTATTGGAAAATATGAAAAAGGTGAGAAAATGACAAATTTGGGAGTGGACTGATAGTTTATTCAGTAGGGACTAGGGCTCAAGATTGTGACAAGTAAGAATTCTGGAAGAAAACAACCTACATGAAAAAAAAAATGGAAAACAAGGTATTCAATCCCAAACTGGCCTTATCATTCAGTCAACTCTGTGTGTGTGTGTGTGTGTGTGTGTATCCAAATTACATATATCATTTTAAAGAACTCTTACATGCCATAGACTGTTGGCTATTTAATCAAATCCATAGGTCAAAATTTTCACTTACATATCATCTTATCTTTAGCCGCTCTTTCATTAACCTTGATTGAAATAAAAGGCAGGTAGAAATATGGCTATTGAGTCATTTCTCTTGGTGTAAATCCCAATGACTTAAACATAGTTTTTCTATCCTGCTAGCACCTTGTGGGTTAGATTTTTTTCCAAATGTGTTTCCAGAGTGTCTATGTTTCTCAGGGTAGAAAACATTCGTGGTATTCTTAAGCAATACAGACATCTCTCCTTAGAGCTGAGGCTCCCTAAAGTACTTGTGAAATGTACTAATCCCCACAGTTTACGTGTTGAACTGGTGGTGAAATTATCAAAATTGTGGTCAGAAAATAAGAACATTCTGTGAGTCTCTTACTGTTGCAGAGGGAGTCAAATCCTGGAGGTCACCATGTTTCCCGCTACATTCAACACTAAGAAGCCTTTTCTGTTTTGTATAAATTACTTTGGCAAGGTAATTAGATCTGAAATGTTTCTTCAACAGAGAAACGTAGATTCTTGAATCTTAAACAAGTGTTTTTCTATTACAGAAAATCATTGATATATTTCCTTTGTTGAGCATGTCTCATTATTTTACCAAAATGTGAGGTAGGGAAGCTGATCACGTAGCTTGAATGCCATGGGCTTAAAAGCTCAACTATGGTTTTTCCATAACTACAGCTTGCTGTAATAACTGCTTATGATCAAATTATGCCCTAGAAGGATATTTTATGTGCTGTCACTTTTTCCACATTCAAGTGCTATGAGTTAAAAACAAACAAAAAACTGTAACTAGAAGCTCATATTCTAGTGGGACAAAGTTGCTGTTATCTTTTCCTAAGCGAGGAGCTAGTCTGTCTTTCCAGGCCCCTGAATTGGCATCTCTTATTGCACATTCCTTAAATCGAAAATGGTATTTTTGACTTAGAGTAGGTAGGCATTATATTTGCAAAGACAAAAGTTTCCAAATATCAGAGCAAGTAAAATAGTGTTTAGCCACTCATTTTCTTAAGCTATATTTCTTTCCTGGAGTATAAAGGAAAGAGAGCAGGTAAGAGAACAAAAAAGACAGAAATCACTTATCCCAAAGAAATACCTGGATTGTAAACTCAAGGAAATTCAACCCCAAATTGAGGGAATTTCATCATTAGTCATGTTAAAGCTAAAGCCCATAGTTCAAGTTGAAAAGGTAGAGTCAGACAAGGGCGTGTACACATGGTGTGATTTTTGGCCTAGGTAAGCAGGTAACGCTATCTACTTTCTTTTGACACATATGATTTTATACTGAACAAGTAAGAAGGGAATCAAATATCTGTAAATCATAGACTTTAAGCCTTGGTGGTTTTAGGTGTGGTAGGTAGAAGGAGGGGAAACTTGTGAATTGAGCAAAACAGGGGAGGGTCTGTGGCTATCGTTAAGGGGCAAGTGATCTGGTGATGGTGATGATGATAATATTAATGATAATGGTGATGGATAACTTCTATTGAGAGTATATAAGATGTCAGGAGGTGTTTTAAGCTCATCATGGTTATTACCTAATTTAAGCCTCATATGAACCCTATGAGACCATCAATCAAAGGTGGAAACTGGGCATGGGGTGAAGCAATAGGGAAAGCATTGAGACTATTTCAAAATCATTACTGGGGATATTGGGGAAAATGAGAGAAAGGTGATTGATGCTCTTTAGAGAGACAGGGAAGAGTGAAGGAAGGAGCTTAATTTTTAAGGAGAATATAGATGCATACATACACAAATTCACGCAGTTCCTCAATGATGTGCTGAGGGTCAGTGGGGTATTGGGCAGTTCTACATTCAAAGACAAATGAGATGTACCTTCACCCGATGGGAAATCACAGTTCTCTGAGGAGATCACAGAAAAGGTAACTGTGGATGCATCGAAGTACAACTAGCCCTGCAGGTCACGCAATAGAAACATCTGTTAAGGGCCTCTAAGCCCAGTGGTCTAACACTTTTTGATTACCTTATCTGGTACTTAGAGTGGAGTCAAGGATTTTTACTTCGGGTTTCAACTTCATTTTTATTTACACAAAAAAGCTTTAACAAAGAGGTCTAGCACATCACCTCTTCAACTGAACATTGCCAGCAAGAATAACATAGGAATAAGATAGTTATATTTTCTCTCTGGGGTTGTTATACAAACACCCAAGTTTAATTTCCTTGCCCACCAGGTTGCCCTTATTTTTTAAATCAACATTTAAATCACAAAGCAAAGACAGCTGCAGTGTTAGCCTACCAAAAATATCATTTTCTTGATTTCACTGAGTTGTTTACTTGAGTTTTACATTGCCTAAGGGACAATGGTGAGGGACCACTTTATAAGGAAGCCATATAATTGAGCAATTTTGAGGCGTCAGAGTACTTTTATTAGGCCATTGTCCACATTTTCTTAAACCATCAGCTATTCCTCATTCCACAATACTGTTTTCAAAATACATAAACAAAGCCTTTCTCAACTGTGATAGCAGAAATTAACTGAAGCAAGAGAGTGAAAAAGAACACTAAACAAAATACAAATATGTTCAGGTCCTTTGCCCAGGCAGATAACAGGGGAAAGAAGGGATAGGGTCGGCAAAGAACATGTATAAAAGACCCAAGGAGAAAACCAAAAGGGAGTAGGATTGAGGGTGGGGGGTGGGGGGGTGGGGCAGGGGAAAGCGGGGGTGGGACAATGGAGACAACTGTATTTGAACAACAACAATAATAAACAAACAAACAAACATGCATTTCCCTCCTATAGAATCAATGGGCTTCAAATACTGAGTTTACAATATAATGAGATTAAGCCACATTGCCTACACTAAACTGCTTTACTGATTGTGGCAGAAATCAGTCACTTTCTTTCATTTTACTTTAGTTCAGAGGTCAGCAAATTTTTCCTGTAAAGGAGACACTAAACATTTGAGATTTTGTGAAACATATGGGCTGTCACAACTCCTACACTCTGCCATTGTCACACGAAAGCAGCCACAGACGATGTGAACATGAATGAGCATGGCTGTATTGCAATAAGACTTTATTTACAAAAACAGAGGGTGAGCTGGATTTGAGCGGCAGGCCAGTTTGTTAACCCTTGCCTTAGACCATTTGTATTTAAATGCGATCAAAATAATATTAATTGAGCTTAACATACTACCTGATATGTAAATAATACTCTGTTTATGTGTTTTGAATAAATGAAAAGTTCATGCAGGCCATTAGGTGTTGCTTAATTTCTGAACCACGCTCTCCTCACTTGTTTCTCAGTCCCACCATTAAGGATGAGGCCAGTCACAGAGTAGAAAGACTGATCCAAGCGCGTATGCCAAGGGCAGCCTTGGACCATGTGGAGACATTCCATACCTCCGTGGGGCAATCTCAGACTCTCAGGAAACACTCTGTTGATAGATATAATCCCTCCCACCGAAAGGCCTCCTGATCAACTCTTAGGTGATGCCTGCTCGTTTCCATCCTGCCACACAATCCATTTTCTCTTCCGTAAGTAAAAAAAAAATTATAAAACAGTAGTTCCCATTTTGATAGAATATATTGAAATAATTCTTGTAGCATGAACATCTTTGAACATCTTAATAAAGCAAATCATTCCCTGAATGTGAAATACATAGTCTTAGAAGTAAGCAATGAAGACAGAACTCCCAGCAGACAACTTTTATAAAGCTGTCTATTTGGTAAAGGTTATGTATATAGTGGAATCTTTAAAAGCAGGAACAAAGAGAAACATCAAATTAACTGGATTTAAAAACAAAGCTACAAATATTTGTTTTGTGATATCTTGTCTGATGTGTATGCAATCAAGGTTTCACATAACTCTTTAGAGTCATCATTCCCTCCACTATAAATTGGGTCTGCCGACAACTTTTCCCTCCCTCCCTCCCTCCCTCCCTCCCTCCTTCCCTCCCTCCCTCCATCCCTCCCTCCCTCCCTTCCTTTGGAACTCAAAGAACATCTGCACTTGTGAAAGGGAGCTAGGACTCTTGGTCCCCACCTGGACCATGTTGTGAGTTAATGGGGAGGGGAAGGCAGCCCCTTGCTCTCATCTACCTCTTCCTTGTCCTCAACTCTCAAGACCTTTAGCAGAGTCCCAGATTCCAACTTAAAGGATAGAAGTGGCCCAAGAGTCACCATCCAATGAAAACTGTATGGTCAGTGTTTCTGTGCTATTCTTTCTGGTCAATAAAACAGAGCTTCTTACTGCAGAGGCAAACTACCCAAGCTCACACTTGGGGGGAGTGAGGGGACAAGTCTTCAAATCCTGGTCTTAAGACTACCAAGCAAGTGCCCTTTCCATGAGCCACAGATGAGCCAAGAAAACCACACCACCAGCATGGTTGTTGACAGACTGTGAGTTCATGTCCGTGTGTATAGCAAGGCTGCTCAACCACTGCACTTGGGACCTGACAATGCTTGTTGTGGGGGACTGTCCTGTATAGTGTAGGATATTTAACAGCATTTTGGCTGCTACCCAGTAGAACTCAGTTGCATCCTTCCCCAAGCCGTAACAACTAAAAGTGTTGCCAGACATTGCTAGATTTCACGTGGAGGTGGAGGGCAAAACCATCCCTGGTTGAGAACCACATATCTGTGTGTGTGTGTGTGTGTGTTTGTATGTGATGTGATTATCTTACAAATAAATATTCATGATTCATCCCCTCACCCTCTAGTAAAAGAAAACAAAGCAGAATTTCTACAGATACAGAAATCCTCCAAAGCAATCTTCTAGGTTTTGGATGCTTGTTATGCTTTTCCTGCTTTCCTTTAGATTTCAGGCACACTAGCCAATGTTGCTTGTTTTGACAGGTGTACTCTACTTGTATACCATCATAGCTTTTTATTCTATCTCCCATTACGTTTCTGCTATACACTAATACAAAATGTAAAGTACCCTCATAGAAGATGGTAGACATTCAGAAGCAGACTTTTTACAGATTGAAGGATTTTAAATGCATGCTTTTCGTCTTTACCAGAATCAGGACCTGTGTTTGTAAAAACATTAGACAGCAGGCCTGACTTGTCTCCAGGGTCATAGTGGTGAACCCCAATACAGACGTGCCGGGTGAAAGGCTGGAGAAAAATGAGTTAACATTGGTACGATCCCTGATTCACGGTTTGCACAAGGTCAAACGACAAGCTTCATAGGTTGTTAAAACATCTTTTTCAATTGATTATTTTGAAATCATGTTGAGATGGACAGGGTGTTTCTTCTAACCCTTTAAGTTGACCTTTCTGAAACTTCTAATTGGTTGTTGTGAAGCCGTGTAGACTGTTGAGATACACACAGCTTTCCTTTTGAATGCCCCACGATGACCTTCCCTTTAAGTCAATGTAAGTTGACATGTAAATGATCCCTTTTGAACATGTCTTTCAAATGGCCACCCAAGGATTAAGAAGCTATCGTTTCCTTCTTGTGTCACGTTGGGTGTGAGATGACTTTGTAGCTTATGGCTCTGAGAGAGCAGACATTTGATTTATTAGGCTCCCTGATGGAATGACAGACAGGGCCTTACCTTTGGGAATGGTGATCTGACAGCTCAGGTCACAGTCCTGCTGCAACTGATAAAAAGCCACTTCCTGCAACCTGGCTCGCTCCAGCTCTGAGAGACTCTGGATGGGGACTGACCTCAGACGCACGCTGCGGCCCGACATGCTGTTCCAGGTGAAATCACCCTGCGGACCAACGGGAAAAACAGCAAGAGTACACAGTTCATGAATATCTCACAAATCTCATCCTCTCTCTTAGTCAGTAATAAAGTTAAGCAAACTTCACCTTTCTGTTCCAAAATCGGCTCTCAATCCCTAATATCAAATCTACTCCTTGTTAACCATAGATTTTCTCAGTCAGTTGCAAACATCACAATCTCGAGCACATGCTGGGTCATCTGATCCCATGTAATGACGCATCCTAGGCCAAAGAAAACTATGTGGGAAGGTGCTTCGAGGGTCCTACATCCTGTCTTTTATGGAAACGTTTTGGCTTTGTACTCAGTAACAGGAAAAAATGTTGCTAATTGGCCATGATGCACACTAGATATAGCAGTGTGAATGTGTGCTGATAGGCTACAAGGTACCAGTGACTGCACCAAGGGATTTTTAGTTACACCCTCCAACAGCCTTATGAGGGGGTTGCCGCTTTTGACCCTATCTAATATACTATTTGCTAATGTAATAACATAATATAATAATATAATCTAGTACATTCATAATATAAAATATGTATTTATGATACATTATAAAATATGTATACAGATGCTCCTCAACTAACTATGGGATTACATCTCAATAAACCCATTGTAAGTTGAAAACATCATAAGTTTAATGCATTAAAAATGCATTTAATACACGTAACACACCAAAAATCATAGCTTTGCCTAGCCTACTTTAAAGAAGCTCAGAACACAATATCAAAAAAATGCTAGGCTGCTGTCATATTTGTTGACCTAAAGAAAATTCTTTCAGATCCAGTACATTTGGGATTTTTTCTTTCTTTTTTCCTTTTTCTTTTTTCTTTTTTGATAAAACTGAACTAAACACAAGTTTAGACAGTTAGGAGTTGGGGCCAGGGCCTTGGGTATACCCCTCACTCACACCCTTTAAGCTTAGGGCATCATGAGGTACAGTATCAGTGAATTGTTTCCTGCCCCCACCCCGCGCCAAATGGGGAGTTCCAAATGAATCCGTTACTTTTAAATGTGAAGTTTAGGTATCTAAGGGAGCCAACAGCTATTTGAGGTGGCAAAATGGAGTTGCATACTTATTATTCAAAAGTATTTAAAAATATGAGCTCTAATGGGCTCAATCATCTTTATTTAGCAGGGGTTGGCTATCTGTTTCTATAAAAGACCAGATAGTAAATTTTTCAGGCTTTTATGGGCCATGTGGTCTCTGTCAAAACTACTCAATTTTGCCTTTGTGGCATGAAAACAGCCATAGACAACTCATAAATGAATGAATATGGCAGTGTTCCAATAAAACTTTACTTACAAAAAAAGGTGGAGAGCTGAATTTGGCCAGTGGGCTGAAGTTTGCCAACCTCTGAATCATAGCTTATGACAGAAATAAACCAAGCCCTAGAAGACACATTTTATTTTTATTTACTATATCCTCCTGCTTAATTAATTCAAACAAAATTGAATAGGCACCTAATACAGGCTAAGAACAGTACTAGTTGGGACCATCAAAATGACAGCACGGTCCTTTCCTTAAGGAGTTAAACTTCGGTAAAAAGAATACATGCAATCAATCTATTACACACAGAGACTGTGATACTAGAAGTTAGTACCAAATGCAATGGGGTACCTGGGAGAAAAAGCTTTGGCATCTGTCTGGGGGAACAAGAAAGGTTATATAGACAAGGCAGTGTTTAAGTGGAGACCTGAAAGTTGAATAATATGGGTAGGGTTTTGCCCAGTGGAAATGCAAGGCTTTGGCCAGTGGAAATGCAACAGTGGAAAAAACAGTGGTTTCCAAGGCAAATGATTTCGAGAGAACAGGTTTGTTTTGGGAAATTACAAGGCTGGAAAGAGGAAAAGAGCAGGAGGCAAAGCCACATAGAATCCAGGGCCAGATCCTGGAGGGCTTTCTCTGCAGACATTGCAAAGTAGATTGGACTTTACTCAGTAGGTGATGGCTAGCCATCAAGCAATCTTCAGTGAGAGAGAAGCATGCTCAGAGTTACATATAGGAACGAACTGAAAGATTGGAAATGAATTTCTATAGGAATTGAGGGAGGGACCAAGTCAAAGATGAAGAAAAGATGCTGGGCTAGGTAAGATGATGATTTAAATTTGAACAGACAGGAAGATGCTCAGGCCACACAGATGCTTGGGGAGAAATTGGATGCAGGGGTTGAGTGGGAAAGAAATAATCTAGGATGACTCTTAAGTTTCTATCTTGAGCAACTGGGAGGATGGAACACTAATCACCAAGATAAGAAAGGGCAGAAGGGAACTAGGTTTTGTGGGGAAAGAAGAAAAATGTTCAAGTTTTGATATTCTTAAAATGATAATCATATTTTTAAAAATTTTTAAATTTCTATTTTTGATTTTAGAGAGAGGGGAAGCGGGGAGAAAGAGAGGAAGGGAAACATTGTTATGAGATGGAAACAGATTGGTTGCCTTCCATATGTGCCCCGACCAGGGAGCAAACCTGCATCCCAGCCATGTGCCCTGACCGGGAATGGAACCAGTGACCTTTTGGTTTGTGGAATGAACGCCAGGACAATAATCTTATTTTTAAAGGATAAATAAATATTTTTTAAAAGATAAATAAATAAATAAAATACATCCCCAAATTTGGCAAAACAGAACCTGGGCAGTTTACCTCTTTCCTGAGCCTTCTTCTCCCAACTAAAACAGTTCCAAACGCAATCAAGTAATATGTAGTTTTTGAAACAGTTTACAAATGACTACATACTTAGCATAACAAGGTGGAGTGTGATGCTGTAAATTTCTCTTAGTCCATTATATATCAGAGCTTGTGATTCTTAAGTTCGTAGATTTTTAAACTTTAGCAAATTTGGAGTTATTAGCAAAAGAGAGAAAGAGAGAAAAGAGAGAAAAAGAGAGAAAAAATGTCGGTCTATTTGTGATGACTTGAATGTACGGGGTTATTTTTTCCTAAGACTAGTTCTTGTAGTGGCTGATGGCTCAATAAAAGGCTACAGTCCAATCCCAGAGAGAGAAATGAGTGTGGTGCTTTCCTGAAAGCAGGGCAGCTGCATTAGTCACGCCTTGGAAGAATCATTTCAAAAAGGAGGTAATATTGTCTCCACAGACAATTGGTTCTTACCTAGGTTATCAAATAATAAACAAAGAGGGACCTCACAGGTCTCCAAAGATGGTAGCATATTAAATACAGTTTTGATTATGGGTAATAGACCAAGTTAACTCCTAATCCATTATATTTCACAAACTTGAATAAGTAAAACCTAAAGAATTCATACAGACCTGGAAGAGTTTAAATGGGCTGCTCCAGCTCATCCCCCTCCCAACCATCAGCCCTCTACAATCTCATTGTCTTTTGCTGCCTGCCATTCAACAGTGATGAATATATCAAATACTCTGCATTTTCTTCTGTGTCCCAGTTCTCACAATTTTAATAGGAATTTTAATAGGATTGTTTTCAAATTAAGTACATGCAATTTCAACAGGTTTTTAAAAGCCAAAATACATTCAGTCTATTAAGAAATTATAGAATTAACACAATCAACAAATAGACTAAAACCATATTCATTCAGAGTATCTTGGGATAAATTTAGGAGGTATCAGTGGCCACTATAAATGGCATAAAACAATATCCTCCATTTTTGTTTTTATCCTGAATGCGATATAGACATTTGTAGAATCAAGAGGCCTAATTTCAGAGCCAACTACAGGGTCAATGAATGTCACAGCACAATGGCTAGGAATAACTGAAAGCGTTATGTCTTCAAAGTTATGTTGCTTTTAAAACGTGATAATTTAGTGTTGATTCGTGATGAGTTACTTGGTCTAATGCATTCACCTTTCTAATTTCAATCCACACCATCCTTTAAAATGTATTTGTTTAAAGAGCCCTCCTCAAAACCTTCAACCAATCTCTATCCAAATTATCATAGGGTTTGAGTCAGTGTGCTCACAATTAAGAATTTAGAAACGTGCTTCTCTTTCTGCCTCATTACCTTTCTATTCAGGTAACTCCAACTGCCAAAGGAGCCCCCAGGTGTGGCTACCAGGGGACCACACAGATGGGTGTTGGGACAGTTACTGAGCAAATCCATGAAGTTTCACAACGCCTCAGTTGCCTCTTCCAAGAGTTCCCAGAGGCCAGGTTGCTTATGTGCTTAAAATATATTTGCCTTTATATTATGAAAATCGTCAAATATATGGAAAGGGATTAGACCAATGATCTCCCAGAGGTTCTGATTCCGTTTTTAGGCATGCAGTCGGGCATTCAGGTTCTCGGTGTCCTGATTCACTGTCCCATGCAGCCAGGATTGAGAACCACTGAGCTCAAGGGTTGATGAGATTTAGGTTTGAGTTCGTACCCCATCATTCAGTTTGGTTGTAGTAAATCTTCTGCTCCTAAAAAAAGAAGTTCAGGAAGTTCTCTACCACCAAGGAAAGATACAAATCCACCACAAGAAATAAGGTTATTTCTATGATAGTCATAATGGTGAAGACGCTACTTTCTGAAGGTAGCTTTAAGACACCCAGGAGTAAGCATGTCCTGCTTTTTTTTATTGAACAAATGTAGTGATGCCATAATCCTTACTCATTCACTCACCAATAGAAATGACTTAAACTTGACACTCAGAATCTAAAGTCTGTGCTTTTAGCTACTACAATATCCTTGATAGTGGTCATAAGCTTAAGAGATGCCCTTCAGCCTGCACTTTGCTCTGCAGAGGTAGAGAGAAGTACAGCATTGAGTTGCTAGATAGAAGATGTGGCAGATAGAATAATACCCCCCCGCTTCTAAAAGAGCTAAATCCTAATCCCCAAAACCTTAGAATATGTTACCTAATTTAGCAAAAGGAACTTTGTAGATGTGATTAAGTTAAGGGATCCTGAGACTGGAAGATTATTTTGGATTATGCAGATTGGTGCAACCTAATCCCAAGAGTCTTTCCAAGAGGAAGGCAGGGGTGGCAGAGTCAGGGAAGGAAATGTGACACCAAAAGCAGAAGGGGAAGAGAGAGAGAGAGATTGATTTGAAGATGTTAGGCTGCTAGGTTTAAAGATGGAGGAAGGAACCATGAGCCAAGAAATGCAGACAGCTTCCTTTTTTTTTTTTTTTTAAGATTTTATTTATTTACTTTTAGAGAGAGGGAAAGGGAGGGAGAAAGAGTCAGAAAGAAACATCAATGTGTGAGAGATACAGTGATCGGTTGCCTCTCACATGCCCGCTACTGGAGACCTGGCCTGAAACCCAGGCATGTGCTGGGAATTGAACTGGGGACCTTTTGGTTCTCAGGCTGGCACTCAATCCACTGAGCCACACCAGGCACAGCCAGGCAGCTTCTAAAAGGTGGAAAAGGCAAAGCACGGATTTCCCCCTAGAACTTCCAGAAGGAATAAAGCCTTTGATTTTATCCCAGTGAGACCCATGTCAGACTTCTGACCTCCAAAACTATAATGTATTCAAGTTGTGATGTTTTGTGGGGTTTTTTTTTTTTTTTTGGTAACTTGTTGCATCAGCAATAGGAAATTAACACAGAAGGAGAGGGAGGGATCATTAGAAAAGGAGGCTGGTGAGGTGAAGGGAATCGAGTTTAGATGAGGGGATGCTCCCAGACACTTCAAAAGGTAAGTCTTGGCCTCCCATCGGATCCTTATCTTCCTACTTCCTGGTGCTAAAGTGATGCTTTGCACTACAGGTACCACTGACAATGATTTGAGCTGGACAGGTTTGAAGATTGGAATTCTAGAAGCACTTTTCTCACAAAATAAAATTAGACAGTTACATATAGTAAATATTTTAGGGTTAGAGGTCATGTGGTCTCTGTTGCCACTACTCATCTCCGCCGATGAAGCACGAAAGCAGCCATGAATCATATGCAAACAAAAGGTCCAATAAAACTCTACTCCTGGACACTAAAATTCAAATCTCATATCATTTTTATGTTACAAGTATTATATCTTTTGATTTTTTCAACCATTTAAAATGTGAAAACCATTCTTAGGGGCCGGTCATACAAAACAGGCAGCAGGCTGGATCTGGCCCACTGGCTACAGTTTTGTTGACTCCTGATACAGAGATTAGGGTCATTTAGTATCATATTTCTAAATGGTTACACATATTTCTTTAGTATCTACTGCCGTGTGGCAGAGACCCAGTCCTAGGACCTTGCATCATAACCTACATATATTAGCAAAGTTCATGAGGGCTTGTCTGGTTTATTTACCTTGGTGTTCCTGTCTCTAAGACAGTACCTGGTACTTACTGTATTTTGCTGTATATAATGTGTACTTTTTGCCCAAATTTTAGAGGGAAAAATAAGGATGTGCATTATACATGATGGGTGATACCTCAAATACCTTGCATCTGATCTTGTGTTTTGTAATTATTTGTTACATAACATTTTTTGTACCATAATATGTTCAAAAATAAATGCTAAAATTCCTTTATAATACAAAAAAACAAGTATCTAAATATAAATAAATAAATCATTGAATTAAAAAAATTAAAGCAAAATATTTTTTTCTGAAAGTTTGGGCCAAAAATGTGGGTGTGCAGTATACATGGCAAAATACGGTAATTGTCACAGAATAAATATCAATCAAGGGACTAAATGAATTAGGTACATCACGAGTTCGATAAGAAGTTGAAAACTGACGAAGCTGTGTAATGTTGCATCTGTGTGGGAGAATGTCTTGTGGATTTGAATAAAATGCTAAGAAACAGTCTTTTAAAACAACCATTGTGGTAAGCCAATAAATGCCCGTGTAGGAGGGAAGAAAATAAATGCAATAATATTAGACCTAAGGAATAAGGAATCCATGACACCCGCACTCATCCATCAGACCTTGTATGAGCAGGACTAGGCATGAGCACAAAGGTTAACGCTGCCTTGTCACCCTCATGACATGGGCCACAAAGTCAGAAACAAGCGCCCGGAAGAGTGCCCCAGCCCACCAGCACACCCTACAATGCGGTTCTGGCTGTTTCTGAACTCTCAAATGTGTATTCCAGGCCAGCAATTTTCTGTGACTGTTTATCTCATAATCAGATGACTCATTTTAAGGCTCTCTGGATCTAGTGTTTTAAGTGGTCATCATAGGATTTTTTTAAAGACTGAAAGTGGATGATTTTGAATTTGTTTCAATTTCATAAATGTAAATGAAGTTGAAACTTACCCAATGTTTCTAGGTAGACTAAGGGCCCTTACAGTTGTAAAAATATCTTTTTATTCTGAAATACTATGAAACAACATTAATGAAGGGTAGCAATATGATACAGAAGGATATAGCGCACGGGGGAAATTTTGCCCTCTTGGAACGTTTGGCAATGTCTGGAGACATTTTTAGCTGTCGCGACTCTGGGAAGGGTGCTACTGGCATCTAGTGGGTAGAGGTCATCAATCTACTCAACACCCTATAATACACAGGACAGACACCCACAATAAAGAACCATCTGGCCCCCAATTTCCGTAGTGCAGAGGTTGAGACACCTTGACCCAAATTACATAGAACCACCTTAAAATGATGGTGTCAGGAGATATTAACAATCATTTATGAGTTTTATTTACCATCAAAGGCATGCACTATATATTCTTATGTATATTATGCATTGTTATGCATAATATTATGCATTGTTATGCATAATATTCTGTATATAATATAAAGCCATAGAAGTTATTTAAAACTGGCATTAAGAAACACAAATACCACAAACCAATTTAAAAGAAGCAAACTAAATAAAAAGTCTCCATATAATAGAATCTATATTAACTGGAGAACAAGTCACCAAAACCATTAACTAAAGAGGTTTTCTTTCCACCAGAAGTATATGTCTCTGTATTTAGAAAAAAAGAAGCAAAAGACAAACTCAAAAATCACAATCTAATATCTGTGATTTATTCCGAAAGGTCATTCTTTTGAGCTGAATTGCATCTTTCCAAACAGACTTGATTTTCCCATGAACAAAATTGATTGAAATAATTTTGGTTTTGGTTTCCCCCACATTGTTTTCTTATGTCCTTGAGACTAGTCTCTAATTGCAGCATCTCTTTAACCTCAACCGACTGTGAGTTTCCAAGGCCAAGGGAGCCAGCAAGGAGTGATGCAGGGCTGCTCAAAATATGGCTTGTAGACCTAGCTAGTTGATTCTTCTTAATTATGCAGGTTTCTGGGCTGTAAGGCAGATATACTAAATCAGGATCATAAGAAACGGGGCCCAAGCACCTTCATCAAAAAATCAGCATTGCTATATGATTCTTAGTTTTGGGCAATGAATGTTGAGACCCCCCTGGTATGATGGTAAGGACTTGGGTTTAAATAAATATGAGGTCTTTGGAAAGATCCAGAATATCTCTGAGTCCCAGTTTCCTCACAATAGGATGGAGCAAAGAAGAAGACAACTTTCAGGGTTGTAGTGACCATGAGACAATGCGAGTGAATCTTGTAGTGAAGCTTATTAGCTCCCAGCAAGCTCTAAATACATGGCAGCTTCAGTTATAATTAACATTAATGATCATTACCCTAAATTTGCATCCCCTTTTTAAACCTAGCAGTTTTAGTGACACCAAAAACTCTTCAGAAATGTGTGTTGAATTATTCATCATTAAATGACTCCACTATGCACAAGATGTCTTTTCTAGGTATTTAGAAGCCAGATGCTAAATTGTGGTTCTATATGGGTGAGAAGCAGAAGAATGGACCAGATCAGTAACTTAAGGCCTGAAAAATGGCATATCATTTAGATCAACCATGTCAGGGCCGAGTATCTTTGAATTGATATCTGCTGTGGCCAGTTGTCATTTATGGATAATTAGTACAGCCAGGGTTCCCAGATAATCACAATGGGTCGCCAAAGCATGGCACAAATTTCAATACCAGGCTCATAACCAACATTTCTGAAGGGCTGCCGAGTTCTTTATAATTCCAAAATAAACATATCACCAATGACAAGGAACGCCCCTCTTCATGAGCTTCGGGGCAAATCCAAGGGTATTTGCATAGCGGTCACATCCTTGTTTGGACTCTTAAAAGAGGTTCTTCCTTCATGAACTCAGCAGAATGACATTTGCTAATTCCTCCTTGCTTGATTCTTCAAGCCACTCCTCAACAGATCTTTAAGAAGATTTAACACATCTACATCCTATATAATTTTTATGTTTTATTCATCTATTCTGGTCTGTTTTTTAAAGCAGGACTTATAGAAAATTCTGAACAGTTGGTAGGTATGGCAGTCCATTTTTTCCTTTTGCCTTGGTATATTAACTATTCATTGCTACATGAAGAGTATCAAAATATGTCCCAGTAGCATGATGCAAAGGCACACCTCATTCATTCAATAAATATTTAATGAGCACTTTCTATGAGCCAGGCACTGTTCTAGGTCTTGGGGAATTCAAAACAAAGAGCCCTGACCTCATAGAGCTTTCAGGCTGGTGGAGGAAAGCGATGAGAAAGAAACATAACAGGTGAGTAAATTACATAGTAAGTACAAGATTCTAAGCCCTAGAGGGAAAAGAGGCAGTACAGCAGGGCGGTTTCCAGGGTGCCCTTACTGAGAACGTGATATTTGAATCAATCCTCATGGAAGTTAGGGAACAAGTCAGGCAGATTTCAGGAGATGAGCATCCCAGGCAGAGATGAGTTAACCCCCCAGTCAGTGGCGGGGTGGGGTGGGGTTGGGTAGTGGCTAAAAGTTGGCAAGCTAGGCTGCCTGTGTTTGAATCAAAGTTTTGCCACTTTCTAGCTGTGTGGCTTTTAGCAAGCTATTTTACCTCCCCATGTTTTGCTTTCCTAATCTACGAAATGGGGATGATGACAAGCCAGGGCTTGGCAAACTACTGCCTATGAGCCAAATGCTGTCTACTGATTGATTTTTTTATATAAAGTTTTATTACAACACAACCACATTCATTTAGGTATTGACTACAGAACTGAGTTTGGCAGAGACTTTTTGGCCTGCAAGGCTGAAAATATTTACTGTCTTGCCTTTTATAGAGAAAGTTTGCTGATCCTTAGACTAAACTAAAAGTAAAGGCACACCTATGATTAGGATTTGTCTTGTGGGATCAACATTTTCTCTTCTCCTAAGATTTTTGTTTCTCTGGGTAACATCCCAAAGAGCCTGTAAAAAAATCATACAACATAGTAAGAACTGGGATCTGGGATACTGGAAAGTATGCGAAAGCTTGGCTGAAAGTTACTATGTACAAATGGCCTGTTCATCTTGATTATTGATAAACCAGAGAAGTGGAAATGAACTTTGTCAGAGCCAATGCTGTGCTAACGCCATTAAAAAAGGCCCTCACATTTTATTTCCAGTGGAAAGGCCTTCCACTGGTCTGCAGAGAAGGGACATCACCACAGAGTGAAAGTCCCTAATGGCAAAAACCTCAGAACAAAAGTCCAGTTTCATTTCTGTATATCCCAAGCTGAACTGTGGACTTGTCCACCAGCCACCAATTTAATTCTGAGTGTTAAGCCTCACTTGAAACTTGGATGGGGAAGAGGGAAAAGATCCTGCACAGATCCCAGGGGTGTGGAAGACAGAAACACTTGCAAGAATTAGAAGCTTCTCAATGACAGAGAAGATGATGGTTTCGCTTGTCTTTCTATAACTAAACTTAGTTCACTGAAATGAGAGCGACAGCCCTCCAAAGATGGATTAGACCTTGGAGACATTGCTAACTTGTATAGATGGCCCATTCTCTGCTAGTTACTGTTTAAGACCTTTGTCTATATTAACTCATTTAATTCTTCTAAGAACTCGAAGGAATGTATTACCATTATTATCCCCATATTTCAGATAAGGAAACCTAGACGTGGGTGTTAGTAACTTGTTAAGATCACACAACTAGTTAAAGTGGCAGAGTTGGGATTTGCAGGCTGCAGAATCTAGACCCATAACCATTATTTTTATTTCATCACTTCTCATGATTGATCAATACAAACCCCTACCTTTACAAAGGAGGACAAAGCAAGGTCTAAAGAAGTTAGATGACTCCTGCAGTAGTGGAGTGGGATCTGGGAAATAAGGGTCACATTCTGCCTCTTTTCATCCCTGAGTCCTTTCATTAGGAGACAGACCCTTAAAATTAGGTGAGCCAGACAATGTTTAAAAATCTAGAGGCTTCAGGTTTTCCTCTGTAGTCAAACAGAGCACACTAGATTTATTACTAGCCTTACCTGATATCTAAGTTGTTCTCCAAAGCCCATGTTTATCATAGCCACAGCAACTAAAATGTTACACTGAGTTCAACAATGCCAGAAGGGAAGATAAGCCAATTTACCCTTTCAGACCTTAAACAGACGGTGCTGAATGTTTTGCAAAAATCAGCCCAATTATGCTGTTCCATTTCGGCATGACACACTCCTTCCTGCTCCAGTTTGCTCATTTCAAGCTGTTCCAACCATATCAATCAACCTAATAAGAACATTCTCATAAACCTCCATTGGCACAGACAGTGCTTAGCTGTCACACATCCCAGATACTGATCAATCTACACTTCTTCAAAATCACAACATAGATGTGGAAGAATGACATCTTATCACAATAATCTTCTTGAAAAGAAGTATAGATATTTATATTGCTCACCCATGAATTATATTCAGCTGTGTCTTTGCTGTTCTTTCTAATTTAACTGAACTAGACTTGGAGTAGGAACTTGACTCTGGTTAAAAAACTTTTGGTGAAAAATGCATCCCGAAATGGCAGATGACATCGAGTGTCTGAGAAACAGCCCAGCTGGCATAGCTGTGACTCCCATGATACCTTTTGTTGACAGAGACCTCCTCTACCACGAATCCTGGGACCAAAAATATGCAATCTTTTCACTGGACCCTTGAAAAGTTCTTGTCCCTTCAGAATGGAGACAGGCTGTGTCACTGGGTGAATATGCAAGTGTGTTTGTGTGTGTGTGTGTGTGGAGAGAGAGAATTGTGGGAGATAAAAAGAATGCAGAGAAATTGAAACTTTGAAACTGAATTTCTTGCTTTTTATTTGAATAACACTGTTTGGAAGACATATTCTGGAGTTATGAAAGGATTCCTCTAAAAATAATGTCCCCCTTTCCACAGAGATCTGCAAATGGTAATTGGATTGTAACTGAGCAAACTGTCCTTATTAGGAATCAACCAAAGAATGTTGGGAGCCTCGGGTAAGAGCCCTGAGAGCATGACAGAGCACACAGGGTGCTTTCTTTGTTAAGGACAAATTCTCTATTCTTAAATTATATTTTAAAACCACTGGCTTCATTTTTCTAACACTAGTAAAAACATTTAGAAAACAAAATGATTTCATTATCTTTTATACTGAAACACAACACATGCTCTGAATTTTACGCTGTTTGTGGAACAATGGTCCTTGAGAACTTGTTCATTTCCGAACAGAGGGGTGTGGAGGTCAGAGTAGATGTAACCACGTGGTCATGTTTAAGAGTATGCTGGTGGGGGTGGGCCTGGCGGAGGGGGTGGCAGGGAGAGATCCGTGAAGAGCAGAGAGAAAAGGAAAGATTAAAAACACATCCCATCCCCAATTAATTACCTTGCTCCCCATGCATTCCACATGGCACTGAACCAACAACTCAAAAAGACATCTTTGTTTCCCAGTCGATACGAAGTTATAGTTCTCTCGTGGTCTCAAGTGAATTCCAACAAAAGAATCACTGTGGTTATCAGTGAAAAACTGAGAAATGATTTCATGGAAGATCTTACGGACTCAAAATTTAGAGACTCTGTATATTTTTTTACTAGGATTCTGCAAGGTTAATCATCACTTGATGTAAGCCACACACAGCTTCTGTTGCTGCTAGTGTTTAAATAGTTAGCCAAGGGAAGGAATTTAAACACAATAAAATCCATCAGATGGTTTTCTTTACTAGAATAATTATACTTAAAGAGAAATTCAGAGTGAAAATCTACCATTACTGCATATACTTCTACCTTCACTACCCCCAAAATTTGGACGTTGAAAATAGTCATGATTCCAGCAGACAGTGAATATGGTTCATGTAATCTGGATACTCATTAATGGAATACAGACTCTCATTTAAGTGATTTAATATAATATTTAACATGAAATCGATAAGTATGGAATTAATTTGTCATTGTTAGGCAAATGATATGTTAGTGTATGAATAGATGAAACCAACATGTACTTTTCATTGAGTGTTTACTAATTGTCAGACATTGTTCTGAGTACTTTATGGGCATTGATTTATTTAACCACTAAAATAATTATTAAAAGTACATTACATTATAATCCCCATATTGCAGATGAGAAACCAGAAGCTCAGAGAGGTTACGTAACTTGCCCAAAGAAAGATTCACACCTTCTAAGGAATGCAGCCAACAACGATGAGGCTTGCAAATTAATGGAAGATAAAGGCCCAGCGCAAAGTCAGCACTAGTTGGAGTTATGTCATTAGTGTCCAATAAGAAATAGACACAGAGATTTAACAAAAATCATAACCTAAGACTGGAGTGGCCTCTTAAATCAGTTATTTGATGGAGACATACACTATCAAGTCAATTAACGTTTCACAAGAAGGTCATCATTTCTTTTTTCTTTTTTTTTACATTCAATATTATTTTGTATTGGTTTCAGGTGTACAGCATAGTGATTAGACAATTGTATACTTTATAAAGTGTTTCCCCTGATATTTCCAGCACCCACTTGGCACCATAGATAATTATTATAATTGTATTGACTATATTCCCTATGTTGTACTTAACATCCCCTTGACTATTTTGTAGCTACTTATTTGTACTTCTTAATCCAGAAGCTAACTATTTATTTAAGTGAATATTCTCAAATAATCTCAAGAGACAATATCTTGTGAAATTCCTAGTCAGTTTTAAGAGTGGAACCAAGTCAGTCCTCGTGAGGAAATACAGAAATAAGGAAGATGTTGTGTTTCTTTGGGATTCTTTGGCAAAATGCACTCAAGCCAGAAAAACAAAGGCTGAAGATAAGGAAACGTCTTTAAAATTCAAAGATCAGTTCTTTAAGTAGAACCATTAAGAGGCCAAAAAGTCACCTAAACAGCCTTAGAAATAAATATTAGGGAGCAATTAAAAGGTCCAATCCATGGAAGAATTTTGCTAACCAGAAAAAATGCCAAAAACACAAAAGCCATCTTTCACCCATTTAACTTTTCATTAACCGAGGATGCCAAGCAACAATCTACAGCCTCAGAATCCGTGGCATCAATCATTCACTGTACCTTTTTCTTGATTCCTATTCTGGATTACTTTCGTTTGTATCATGGGAGTACAGCTGTCCCACCATTCATGAAAAAATGACTAAGGAATAAACTTGTATGGTGAGATGTATGTGGTATAGCAGCTAAACTCACCTTCCTTAACTTCTCTTGTACACACAGATAACCAAGCTAAACAGCCTGCACCTGGAGTCCTAGCCCCTGAAACTCCTCCTGTACTTCTGCCTACTGAACTCCACAATGGTTCGTCCCTCCACTTTCTACATTTTCACATGGAAAGGGAATACCTGATCCACTCACTAGGTGGTGAAATAAAAACTACTCTTTATAAATCACTTTGTAGAACATGTAGAAAGTCTTTTATGAACAAGAAGATAAACGCATGTTTAATAACTTTTTCAGGTTGTCATATTTAGAAACAGGTGGTTCTTCTATGTTTCAGAATTATGATTTGATCTGATAAAATGGCCCAGTGAAATTTCACTCAGAGCACATGCGCTACCAGTACATGTTTTCTTGGTCCCATCAACTTCCTTTGACTAGAATTGGCACTTAAGGTCTTAATATGTTTTCTGACTGTGCATAAAAAATACAAATTGTAAAGGACCTTTTAGTCCTTCTGCTACCTTAAAGAGCACAGTGAAAATGTGGTATCTTTTTGCTTAATCACCAGACCCTACCTTTGGATTGCTCAGAACTTCCAGAGTGTGAGGTCACAAGTGTGAGCACAGACAGAACATTCTGGGTTCCCTTGCAGCTGTCACGTTTTCTTACCTGTAATTCTCTGCCCTCTCCCTACCCCAGCACTTGACCTTGTTTTAATTTTTAGCATCCTCCTGCTGCTACTTACTGTGACCCATTTGCAGGTGGAGTAACTTCTAGATCATTCAGATATAAAAATCTACCATCATTAGGTAACTGAAAAGTTACTTAAGGCGATAAATCTCAAATAGTCAGACACAATAAACACCATCTAACATACAGTTAGTGTTACTGCCTCCATAAATAGTGGCTATACTTGACGAGGCAGCTAGTAGGATTATCTCCATTTTGCAGACAAGAAACCTGAGACAAAGGGACCTTAAATAATTTTCCCAAAGTCACACAACTAAGGAATAAGCAGTTCAAACCCAGGCACTGTGTTTCCAAATGCAATGGGTTAATCCTTAGGTTACATCACAGCATGTCAGTGACCATTTCTTCAATGACTCCCTTGCAAGACAAGTGTGAAAAGTTAAGTATGACACAGAGCACCCAACAGAGACCAGAAGGCGTCTCTGCAACTAGGAACTAGGAGAAATATGCTAAATGCATGGAGGACAGTTGAGGGTCCAAAGTCCATATGGAATAAAGGCACAGAAATGTGCATGAACAGATGCAGGACAGCAGAAGAAAACGGAACAGAAAGCAATTAGCTCTAAGAGTAAGGGGAGGAACTGGTATTTATTTTTTTCTCAGAAAAGAAGAACAGGCATTTTAGAAAACCTCCTGAATGTGATATCCTCTACACGTAGGAATAGGTACGCACCCTAGGTTTTCAAGTAGAGGTGTAGCACGATGAAAGGGATGTTGTAGGAACGATGAATGAGACAGAGGGGTGCAGAACTGATAGGAAGGGCATAGATAGAGGAAACAAACATTGAGGCCTACAATGTGTATGGCTAAGGGAGGCCCCATGCCTGACATCAACTGACAAAAAGGCAATTTCAGCAGCAATAAAACAAGCAGCCCTTAGGGATTTCTTTTGTGAGAGTCCCTCAGCTTTTCAATATATCTGGATCCCAAGAAAGGCAGGTCTAATATTATACTTGGAGAAATAACTTCAGGGGTAGAGTGAGAAATTAGCATCTCATTTTATATGTTGGGGAGGGGAGACCTAGAAATGATGATTCTTTTGTGGTTCTCATCCAAATATGGGGAAATGACATCACTGGTTCTAACATATTGCAGAGGATGGCACTGCTTTTGTAGTCTGCTCTTTCTACTCACACCCTGAGGGAAAGCTGAGTTATAAGGATGGATGCTGCAGGTTTCATCTAAAAAGGACACTCAGATAAGAGGACACTCATTATGGGTAAGATGTTATATGAACTCTCTGCAGAGCAAGTCATTCATTCAGATATGGGCAGATTCAATGCTCACTAAACAAGATTATCTAAAAGATATTGCAGGCATGGTGGAAAAAATGTGACTCAAAACTGGAGAACTCGATCCCAAATCAGATAGTTACAAATCAGCAGGAAATAAAGCAATCCTTAAGGATAGATAAATATCATATTTAAGAGATAGAAAACTCCATACTGAAAACTAATAGACAAAACAAAGTAGGCAACATCAACAAAAAACACCAAAGTGAATTCGATTTTCTCATTTCTATACCACATTTGATGATATTTTGTTTAATCAATTGTACTTAACACTCTGCAAAAATTTCCTCTGAAAGA
Source organism: Desmodus rotundus (assembly GCF_022682495.2). Lineage (NCBI taxonomy): Eukaryota > Metazoa > Chordata > Mammalia > Chiroptera > Phyllostomidae > Desmodus > Desmodus rotundus. The sequence continues at coordinate 97,032,044 of NC_071400.1, read as the reverse complement.
GATTGTTCTCCATGGAAAAGACAAACAACTCCTGTCTTTTACAATGTAAAAGACAACATTACATTTAATAAGCCTACTACCTTAATGAACTAATTTTAAGAATCACCAAATATATGGACATCAATTATCTCTAATCTGTTGCTCAAAATGTGAGCTGTTGACATAGGATAATTTATCTTATTAAACTCTTTCAACAGGTAGTTCAAAATCAACATGAATTGTTGTAATCCTTCAAGCTAAGTCGGGAAGGCAACTTATACATGTCCAGTATAAGGCTGGTAGCTAACTCATCTAAACCTTTACGTGAAGAGAAAATGAGCAAGCAATGTTTTAAATATGAATATATGCATCTACATTACTAGACTGCAGATAAGTCTAGCTTTAATAATATTCTTGGAGTATTTGCTTCAAAAGCAAAATTAGCTCAGATGTAAATGGTGAAAAATTTTAGAACAAACTTTGAGGACCAACAGTCTCACACTTGTTTGTACATTAGAATTACTTGGTGCATACTTCACTTTTTTTAAAAAAAAGGAATTACTCAGTGACATTTTCAAAAATACTCATACCCATCACCCTCCAGACCAGTGAGATCCAACAGACTTTTCTAGGATGATGGAAATATTTGTTACCTGTACTGTCTGATGTGGTGGCCACTAGGCATTCGTGGCTAATGAGCATTTGAGATGTGTCTAGTGAAACAAAATCACTGAATTTTTTCATTTTATTTGCTCTTCATTGACTTAAATATACACAACCACAGTGTAAACAGGACTGCAAATGTAAACTGGACAGCACAGGTATAGATCAAATAAGTTAGACTCTTGGGTTGGGGCTCAGGCTCTGGTAGACTTACAAAACTCTATACTGAACTCTATCCTCCCTGGGGGATTCTAATCAAACCTCCAAACTCATGCATCCATAATTTAAAATTGTTTTTCACTTTCACAGGCTTGACCCAGATGTCACTTTCTGCAATTTCTGCCATACACATGAAGGAAACATCTGTAATGGTAGCACTGTAAGGCAGCTAGAGTTCTTGGGACACTGTGATAAGCAGGTCTCATCTGCTCATTGGCAGCTGTTTCATTAGAATGGGACGCACCGTTGCAGCACAGTGCTTGCAGGGAGGGCTCTGTGGTCTGACACGGCCTGGCTCTGAATTCCACCCTCGCCCACGATGAGCCATGTGAGTATGGAACCATTCTAAGCCTCAGTTACCTGTTCTGTCAATGGAGATAAAAACAGTTCTGTGGGGAGGATGGATTGATGCATGTCCTGGGCACAATGAATGAGCCATGTGCTCCACACACTCTCTTAGACCCGGATTTTTACTCCCCTCACCCCCACATACAGCGTTGTGGTAAGTAAAGCAAATAAGCAGGACAAACTTTGGGGAGGAAATTATGGAATTCATAAAAGCATGTTCCAAGCAAATAATTAATTCACATGGCACTATACATCATTGGAGAATGGTTACAAGGAAAAAATAAATAATATGCTAATGTGATTTTTAAAAAATATTGAACTTATTTATCTTATTTTTATTGACTACCATACCACCAGTTAATATTAATAGAACAAGGAAGTGTGTGCTAATAAACATAGATAAACATCACTTGATTCATAAAAATGGTAAGACTCAGAATTCCAGGGTTTAGTGATAGCAACATAAAGAGCACACTGTACAATTCTCAGGTGCATAATCACTTTGTCGACCTTTCGGTAATCTCAGCTGCTGTACACTAACAATATGCTCACTGTTGTTTTCACCCACAGGCACTGCTGATTTATGGTCATGTTTTGTAAACTGAGTTTTGTTGCCTTCTTCCTTGTTAAATATCCATCTATGGGTATAACATTTTTTAATGTAAGAAAATGTAACATTACCATTCATTGTCACCATGAGAGTTCATAGTCAACACAACTATTAATGGTAAGGATTGTTCATCAGTGACTCATAGCACAGATAAGATAAGCCGAGAGCTATGCTCCATCCCCAGGGCATTTCAATATGTGAGGAATAGCTAACATTTCTGGTGGATGTAAATATGTACACATTATTATTCCTAGCCCTGATTATGTACTCCCAACTTTATGTATGTATTTACTTATTTATTTGGGATAAAAGAGAGTGCTTTTATTTGCTTGCAAGGCACAATTTCCACAAGGAAGTTGTCCCTGGAATACAGAAAATAAATGAGATATATTGCTCAGATTATTACATGGCAGCCACATTTTCAATTGGATGCCATTTGGGGCTGTTTTGAAATAATAATAATAATAATAATAATAATAATAATAATAATAGGACCCCCCTTTCCTATTTCTTATATCCTGAGAGCAGAAATTTTAGGAAGTCCCTGAACACCAACACTTGTTCACAGCTGCCTCTGTGAAGACACTGGATGGGGCCCATGTGTAATGTTGTAAACCTTTTATCTTTAGGAATATAAGCTTTTGAATGTGACCTTTTAAGATTGGCTGGGTTTTTTTTCACTTAGCAAAATGTCCTTGAGATCCGCGTAAACTGTTTCATACATCAATAATTCTTCTTCTTCTTTTTTTACTGCTGAGTAGTATTCCACAGTGTGGATGTACCACAGTGTGTCTAACCATTCATCTATTGAGGAATACTTCTGCTGTTTCCAGGTTTGGGCTATTACAAACAAAGCTTCTATGAATAATAACATGCAGCGTTTTGTGTGGATATAACTTTTCATTGTTTTGGGATAAATGTTGGATTGTATGGTAAGTGTACTTTTTGTAAGAAACTGCCCAACTATTTTCCAGAGTGGCTGTAGTGTTTTACAAGGTTTGACAGATAAAGTTTCTCTGCACCTTTGCACCATTGGCAGTGTCAACATTTCTCTTTTTTTAGTATATTTTATCGATTATGTTACTACAGTTGTCCCAATTCTCCCCCTTTTCTTCCATCTGCCCAGTACTGCCCTTCCCTCCAGAAATCCCGCCCTTAGTTCATGTCCATGGGTTGTGCATATAAATTCTTTGGCTTCTCCATTTCCTATAATATTCTTAAAATCTCCCTGTCTATTCACCTACCAATTTGTTCTTCTTAATCCCTGCGCCTTTTCCCCTGTTCCTTCCCTTTCCCCTTCCAGCTGATAACCCTCCAAGTGATCTCTATATCTATGATTCTGTTTCTGTTATGGTTGTTTAGCTTGTTTTTGTTTTTGTTTTTTAGATTAACTTGTTGATCGTTGTGAGATGTTGTCATTTTACTGTTCATAGTTTTGATCTTCTCTTTCTTAAATAAGTCCTTTTAACATTTTATGTAATAATGGCTTGGTGATAATGAACTCCATTAGCTTTACCTTGTCTGGGAAGCACTGTATCTGCCCTTCCATTCTAAATGATAGCTTTGCCAGATAGAGTAATCTTGGTTGTAGGTCTTTGCTTTTCATCAGTTTGAATACTTGCCAATCCCTTCTAGCCTGCAAAATTTCTTTTGAGAAATCAGCTGATAGTCTTATGGGAACTCCTTTGTAGGTAACTTTCTGCATTTCTCTTGCTGCTTTTAAGATTCTTTCTTTATCTTTAACATTTGGCATTTTAATTATGATACATCTTGGTGTGGTCCTCTTTGGGTCCATTTTGTTTGGGACTCCCTGTGCTTCCAGGACTTGTAGGTCTATTTCCTTCACAAAATTAGGGAAGATTTCTTTCATTATTTTTTCAAATAAATTTTCAATTTCTTGCTCTTCCTCTTCTCCTTCTTGCACCCCTATGATTCAGATGTTGGTACATTTAAAGTTGTTCTAGAGGTTCCTAATCCTCTCCTCAAATTCAGAATTTTTCTGAATTCTTGTTTCTTCCTTCTGTTATGGTTGAATATTTATTTCTTCCTTTGTTACAATTCATTGATTTGAATCCTGGCTTCCTTCCCTTCACTGTTGGTTCCCTGTATATTTTTCTTAATCTCACTTAGTGTATCCTTCATTTCTTTCTTTATTTTGTGGCTGTACTCAATGAGTCCGTGATCACCAGTGTTTTAAACTCTGCATCTGATAGGTTGGCTATCTCCATTTGTTTAGTTCTTTTTCTGGGGTTTTATTCTGTTCTTTCATTTGGGCCATGTTCCTTGGCCTCCTCAATTTGGCAGGCTCCCTGTGTTTGGTTCTGTGTATTGAGTAGAGTTGCTTTTACTTCCTATCTTAGTAGCATGGACTCAGTAGAAAAGGCACCTATAAGTTGCATGGGGCGGAGCCTTAGGTAGTCACCAGGGCAGGGCAACCCTCTTCACCACTTTGTAGCTCTGTGCGTGTGTGGCTCAGAGATGGGTCAGTGCCACTGCCTGGCTTCTGGAGGCCTGCCCAGCACTTGCCCTACTTCCAGTCACCTCACCCACCTCCCATATATGACTGGTGCTCCTCCAGCTGCTGCCATGGAGTTTGTGTACATGCAGGCCCTTTAAGCAGCAAAAATCCAGCAGTTTCTTCTGCTGCCCCAACCCCTACTGGTTTTTACAGCCAGAGGTAATGGGGGTTTATCTTCCCAGTGCTAGAACCCTGGACTGTGTGATATGGCCTGGGGCTGGGATTGCTTGTTCCCAAGGTATCTGTCCTGATTTCTGTCCACCACACGTGAATATGGGACCATCCATTCTGTCACTACCACCACCTCTGTAGGCCACACCTCCTCTCTGCCCCATCTCCATGACTCTGCCCCTCTTACCCATCTAGATGAATATGGCTTCTTAAATAATTGGTTGTCAGACTTCCATACAGCTTGATTTTCTGATTTGTTTTTGAGATCTGGTTGTAATTCTTTCTATGGTTGCATGAGGAGGCAAAGCATGTCTACCTACCCCTCCATCTTGACCAGAAGTCTGCACTCCCCACTTTAATTATTACATAATTTTATGAGGTAAGGTTCATTAATATGTACCCATTTCATAGATGAAGAAATTAAGCACCAGGAGATGAAGTACTTGTCCAAGAAAACAGACTGCAAGTGACAGACTTGGGATTTAAACTCATGGGCCTTAACCCCAGAGTTTGGGGTCTTAACTACCACCTTATGCTACCTCCCTGTGAGTAAGATACCTTTCTCTCAAGGTATGACTTTCTTTCAAGGTATGGCAAGGTATGATTGAGGACAGCACACCAACCTGGCTGTAACTGTGAGGTGTCTCTAGGTTTATGTCAAACCCACTCTCATTTAGTTTTCTTACAAAGTAAAATTCTGAAGTTTGTAAACAATGTTTGATCAGTAATAAATTGCATCTAATACCTCGATTAACGTATGACTTGACCTCGAGGCGACAACTGTTGATCTAGAGCAAGGGCAGACAAACTACAGTCCCAGACGTATCCAGCCCCTTTCCTGGTTTTGTACACTGGAGCCCAGTCAGGCCTAGTCTAGGGCTGTGTCCTGGTGCAACAGCAGAGTTCAGTGGTTGCAGTAGCGATGTATGACACCCAGTGCCTATAATATTTACCATCTGGCCCTTCACTGAGAAAGTTTGCTGACCCTGTTCTGAACTCACCAAAAAAATCACCAGACATGTATCACAGGAAATGAGTTTCACGGAGCACTTCACAATTTCAAGCAGCAAAGGAAGCTCTTTCTTTTAATAACTATCATCACAACATATATGTATGTATGAGCAGATGAGTCTATAGAGATCACTCAACAGTTTATTTTTCCTTTGTGTTTCCTTTAAGGTCCCAAATGGCCTAGACACTTAAGATGTATGGTGAACCACGTGTGATGTCTCACTGAGGAAGAGTAGAGGGGGATTGGGAAGGCTTAAATGTCCATTATTTTCCCAGAAAAGTCTACCGTCACATGACATCTCCCTCCTATAGCATCACACTCACCTTCTCACCCCTCACATTTCAGCTATTTTCTTGATTCTCATTTCAACATTGGGATTATATTTGATTCCCTATATATGTGGTTTTTCTCCCTGTCTACACTGTACATTCTGGAAAAATAGAGCAGTTAGAAGAAATAGCACTTGCGTATTTGGTAGTTGAAAGAAAGCTTTGGGGAAAGTATACTCTGTGTCTACACAGAAAACCATTTGTGTCTATTAGCATGGAAAGAAGACCAGTGAGTAATATTTATATTTAGGACATTTGTTCTAAAGTAGCTCAAATCACTTCCAGTAAAAATGAAAACAAAATCTCACTTCCTGGCTTTTACTATTAAGTGTCAAAACATGTAAAAAGTGGCAATTGAACAGAGAGAAACAAATTTGCAGAACGACACAAATTCCAGGTATGACATGAAAACAAACCATCTGCACTTACTGGCACAGATTTGATTTTCTTAGTTGACGTTTTTCAGGCTTTTTTTCCAGAAATGTTTTCTCTTCAATATGGTACTTTTGAAATGATAAATTTAAAAGTGTGAGGCAAATGTGATAACAACTACACTTGTTTCAGAGACTCGATTAAATAATTTTGCTTTTATATAAAGCAAATGATGCTTCTGAGCAATGACACATACAGAAATTGAAGTTTGAAAAATAAATTACAGTAAAATATTACAGGGGCTTGAAGAGTTTTAACTAACGGGTGAATTTTTAATAGGCTTGATTTTTTAGAGCAGTTTCAATTTCACAGCAAACTTGAGGAGAAGGTACAGAAATCTCCCATAAGCCCCCTGCCCCTAACCACATGCACAGCCTCCTCCACTATCAACATCCCCACCAGAGTGATGCATCTGTGACAATCAATGAGTCTACACTGATTGACACTTACACCACAGTGACCCGAAGTCCATAGTTTACATTAGGGTTCACACTTCAATTCCTCATCTGTGTATTGTGCTGTGTGTTCACCACCCCAAGTCAAGTCTCCTTCCATCACCATTTATCCCCCTTTACCCTCTTCTACCTCCCCCACCCTCTTCCATACTGTTGTCTGTGTCTATGAGGGTTTTTTTTTTTTTGCTTAATTCCTTCACTTTTTTCACCCAACCCCACAACCCCCCTCAGACAACTGTCAGTCTGTTCTCTATCTATGAGTCTATTTCTATTTTGTTAATTAGTTTATTTTGTTCATTAGAGTCCATACACGAGTAAAATGACATGGTACTTGTCTTTCTCTGACTGGCTTATTTAATTTAGCATAATGTTCTCCAGGTCCATCCATGATGTCTTAAAGGGTAAAACTTTCTTCTTTTTTACAGCTGAGTAGCATTCCATTGTGTAAATGTCCCATAGCTGTTTTATTCACTCACCTACTGATGGCGCTTGGGCTGCTTCCACATCTTGGTGATTGTACATAATGCTTCAGGGAACACAGGGGTGCATATAGTCTTCTGAACTAGTGTTTTGGATTTCTTCAGATATACTCCCAGAAGTGGAATCACTGGATCATAAGGCAGTTCCATTTTTAATTTGTTTGTAAAACTCCATACTGATTTCCACAGTGGCTGCCCCAGTCTGCATTCCCACCAACAGTGCATGAAAGTTCCCTTTTCTCCACATCATTGCCAGTGCTTCTTATTGATTTATTGATGGTCATTCTGACAGGTGTGAGGGGATACCTCATTACTGCTTTAATTTGCATTTCTGTGATGATTAGTGAATTTGGCATTGATGACTGTCATTTTATACTAAGTCTTGAAGTTGGGTAGTGTCAGTCCTCCAACTTTATTCTTTTCCTTCAATATTGTGTTGGCTATTCAGGGTCTTTTGCCTTCTCATATAAATTTTAGAATTAGTTTGCCAATATGCACAAAATAACTCGCTGGTGTTTTGACAGGGCTTGCCTTCAATTAGTAGATTGAATGAGAAGAACTGACAGTTTGACAATACTAAGTCTTCCTAGTTTTGGACATGGAATATGTCTCCATTTATTTAGTTCTTTGTTTTAATTCCTCAGAGTTTTGTAGTTTTCCTTGTATATTATTTGTTAGATTTATACCAAAGTATTTCATTTGGGGAGGGTGCTAATGTAAATGGTATTGTGGTTTTAATTTCAAATTATGCTTGTTCACTGCTGGTATATACAAAACATTGACTTTTGTGTGTTAACCTTGTATGTTACAACCTTGCTATAATTGCTTATTATTAGCTCCAGGAGGCTTGCTGTTGTTGTTGTTGATTATTTCTGATCTACATAGACAATCACATCATCAATAAACATGATAGAGATCCAGGAGGTAAAATTCACAGAAGTGTGGGGTCTCCCGATAACTGGGTCTCCCTACAGTTTTCAGCTCTCAGAGTTATCCACACCGAACCTCCAGCAAATCTTCAATTATAGTTCAAGTTTCCCTACCCAGGTGCTGGTTCCCTTGGAGAATGCTGCTCTAATAAGTTGTGATTCTCTGCATTTGCCTGTCAGTCCCTTTAATTTTTGGAGGCAGCACTTTTCCCTATGACCTCACTTCACCTAGGGATCTAAGAAGAGTTGTTGATTTTTCAGTTTGTTCATATTTGTACTTGGTAGATGGAATGGCAACTTCCAAGCTTCTTACATGCCAGAACAATATACAAAGTTCTGATGTATTTGGAGATAAAATTTATATACCCTAAAATTTAGCATGATTTAGTTTTTGCTTTTTGGTTTTTAAAAATATTTTATTTATTTTATTTTTAGACAGAAGGGAAGGGAGGGAGAAAGAGAGCAAGAGAAACATCAATGTGTGGTTGCCTCTCTTGCACCCCCTACTGGGGACCTGGCCCACAACCCAGGCATGTGCCCTGACTGGGAAACGAACCAGTGACCCTTTGGTTCACATGCCAGTGCTCAATCCACTGAGCCACACCAGCCAGGGGTGATTTAGGGTTTTTTTTTTTTTTTTTTTTTTTTTTTAGTGTATTCACAGATATATGCAACCATTGCTATTATCTATATCCAGAATGTTTTCATCACCCCTAAAAGGAACTCTATGCCCATTAGCAATCATTCTTCATTACACTACCACCCCAGGCCCTGACCTCCATTAATCTATGTCTCTATGGATTTGTTCATTTTTGACTTTAATGTAAGTGGAATTATATAATATGTGGCCTTTTGTTTCTGGTTTCCTTTTCTTAGCACGTTTTCAGGGTTTACCATGTTGTAGCATGCATTAGTATTTCATTCCTTTTTATGGCCAAATAATAATCAGTATATGGATATGCCAAATTTTGTTTAACCATCCATGTATTGATGGGCATTTGGGTTGTTTCTGGTTTATGGCCATTATAAATAAAGCTGTTTTAGATATTCATGTACAAGTTCAAATGTGAACATATGTTTTCAATTCTCTTAGGGATATGCCCACAAGTGAAATTGCTGGATCACATAACTATAAATATCCAAACAAACAAACAAAATAATAATAAAAAGTTAAAGAACATGAGTCCAAACACAAAAATGGTTTTTAGTGGAAAACTCATTTTCCACCTCATTCCTCTCATGTGAGATAAACTATCAATAACGGCTCATTACATGAGTAAGCCCATATAACGTTTCACTTCATATAGATCGGCCATTGGAGCTTTTACCAGTAAACAGTAAGAAGGACCACAATCCCTCAGCTTCTTTTCACAACCAGATGATCATGAGTAGCTTGAAAGATTTAAAGGTTTGTAGTGTTCATGTTTTTAGAAATTGAGCCAGGTAATGGCTATGTAAAAAATGGCAAGTAAACTATTTTAATCCCTTTCTGTTATATATTAATTCCAAAGACTAATTGTTGATATCCATCCTGGCAATGTTACATGTTAAAATAAAGTACAGTTTAGAACCTAGTTTCTTTCAAGGAGATATTCTTGTCTGTATCAGGAGAGAAGTTAAAAATAAAATGCCACATAGAACAGTTCTGTAGCCTTGTTTTAATTACTCTTGATTTTATTGCTCTGTTGGTGAGGTTGCAAGATAATTGTTCAATACTGGACAAGTGGATCAGAAGCACATAAATAAGAAAGATAATAATATGAGTTTCTTTCTGGCTGTACACAATACTACCTCACATCCTCCAGTGTTGACAAATGGAGAAACCACTGGGACAGATAGTGTGGTTGGCAGAATAATAGCTCTCCAAAGATGTTCACATCCCAATACTGGGAACCTCAAAATATTTTGTCTTGCATGGCAAAAGGGACCTTGCTGGTGTAATACTAGTGATTACAAAATGGGAAGAGCCTCCTATATTTTCCAGGTGGGCCCAACGTCAACACATGGGCCTTTAAATAGGAGAATCTTCTCCACCAGAGTTCAGGGTGGGAGGGAGATGTGACTATAACGAGGTGGTCAGAGATGCAATGTTTATGGCTTTGTAGATGGAGATACAGTGCCATGAGCCAAGGAATGTGGGTGGTTTCTAAAGGCAAAAAGTGGGTTCTCCCAAGAGCCTCCAGAAGAAATACAGCCCATCAGCACCTGGATTTTAGTCCACTGAGGCCTCTGTCAGATTTCTAACCTGCACAGCTATAAGATAATAAGTGTGTATGTTTTAAGCCAGTAAGTTAATGGTAATTTGTCATAGCAGCAATAGGAAATGAGTAGAGACAGAATCCAGAAATTTCTATACATACAAGGAACTCAAATTATTTAATGGAGGATCTTCCAAACTGTTCCACAATCAAATAAGCTTGAGAAGGTTGTTCATGTTAGCTCCGTCTTGAAGAGTCATAGTCAGAATAAACAACAGCTAACGAAAAATTGAGAAGTCCTGCAGAAGGAAAATTATAACTCAGAGTATCTTCTAAAAACATTTGCCACAATCTCACCTCCTTTTATTTTCTTTTCAGAACATCTCTTCACACCCATCAGATTCCTCAGAACATAGTTGGGAAATCCCACTTGCTCAGCTGAGAAGCTGAGACACCCAAAAAAGTGACTTGCCAAGACGGCACTTTGTCAACACAAAGACACAGCCCTGGCCTCACACTCCTCATCTGGAACCCTATCCGGGATGCCACTCTGTCCCACTGACAAGAAGAAGATACTGTTTCCTGGCATCCGAGTCTATCTAAGTTAGACCTCTGTTGGGAGAAAAGGACATCAGGGGAGAATCATCCCAATCAAGCTCATAAGTCATGAAATTCTCTACTGAATATCACCAAAAACTATATGGTTGCTTTAGCACTGAACATATTTTACTATTTAAAATAAAAGTGGTCAATAAACTATTGAACATTTACTAATTTCACATTAACAAGAGGAAGACAATTAAATGCTTCCTCACAGTGATTTATTATTTCCTAAAACTCTTAATTCTGCTGCCAAAGTCCATTTTCCACAAATTCTGGTGTCCATAAATGCTAATTTGACAAGGAAGTGAGGTACAACCCAATGCCATTGTGTTCTTTTGTAGCATTTAAATACTGCCTTCTCCACACTTCCTACTTAGTATTCCAAGAGCTGTGAAGCCACTGTCCTTTGATGCTTTTTAGATACATATTATCTACATCTTGTTCCAGAAAGTGAATATTTTTCTCACAATCTCAGCTTTAAAATAATAATAATAATAGTAATAATAATAATTACAACTAATAAAGCTAACAACTTTGAATATTTAGTTTGTACCAAAGACTACTATCTATTTTACATGGGGAATCTCATTTAATTTTTACATCAATTAAAGTATTACTATTAAAATCTGTTTTCACAGATGAGCCAACTGAGACAGTGAGTTTAGGAACTTTGCCCAAGGTCACACAATAAGAAGTGATAGAGCCACAATCTGAACATAATTGTTTTAGAGCTATGGTTTTCTGTAAGCAGTAGCCTAGTGATCAGTAATTGGGAGTGATTCTACCTCCCAGAGGACACTTGGCAATGCCTGCAGGCATTTTTGGCCGTCACACTGAGGAGTGGAATGCTACAGGCATATTGGTGGATAGAGACCAGGGATGCTGCTACACATCCTACAATACACCGCACAGCCCTCCAACCCCACCCCCTGCAAGTACGAACAATGGTCCTATCTTAAATGTCAAGAGCTCCAAGGTTAGGAAACACTGCCCTAGCCTTATGCTCCCAATGTCAGAACATTTTGAATGGGTCACTTGTTGGTAAGGTATATGATTCTCAATACCAGGTTAGAAACCCCTATCTCCACCTAGGAAATGAGATTATTTCAGCCCGGACTGAAGGGCACTTAGAGCCGTGGAGTCCATTTGGTTCATTTCATAGCATCAATTTATTCAGTTTTCATTGGCACTGGAAACTGGCATCCATTTCACACTATGCCCTGGCATCGTGGGACATGAGATCATTTTAATTTTTGTCCTTCAGTGTACACATGAAAGAGGAACTAGGCCACTAGAGAGTGTCTGAAAAGGGCCAGAAAGAAGATTCTGGTTTTCATTAGCTTTGTCTGTAGTGCAGAAGACACAGGAGTAGCATCTGCATCACAGATAATGGCAACAGCAAAGAGATGCAGGCACAATGGGTCGCTAGGGGCACAGACCCAGCTTAAAAGTCAAAATATTTTCAGAGAGCAGTCCTGCCATATCCACTTGAAATGTAATTGTGCGTATCACTTGACCCAGCAATTCTACTTCTAAAAATGTATTTTATAGAAATATTACAAAAGGTACAAGATTTATTCACAGATATTCATTTTAATACCATCTCTGATAGCACAAAAAAAAAACAAAACCATTGACAATAAAAACAACAGAAACACATGCATATGTTCACCAAAAAAATGTGTGCTAGAGTGTTCACAGCAGCATTATTTACAACAAACAAAAACTGTTAAGTACCCAAATGCCTATCAAGGTTGAATGGACAAATTGCGGTATAGTCACACAAGGGAATACTACATAGCAACGAGAATACATAAACGCCAACCACCTACAACAATATGGAAGAATCCCACAGACATCATGTTGAACAAAACAAGTGTAACACGGAAGAGAAGATACTTTATGAAACCATTAATGCAAAAATATACACATAGGCACAACCAATCTGTGTTATGAAAAGACAGATTAAGAGTTATTCTTGGGGAAGAGTGACTGGAAGGAATTCCAGTGGGGCTCTCGGTTTTGGTCATGTCGTTTCCTCATAATAGCTATGGTTGGAAGATGAGATTCTTATGGACTTTAACATTCTACCTAATGTAATTCTATGTTGTTTAAATTTATTTAGAAACATATGTTATGTTTGTACTCAGAAAAAAAGACATGCAGAAAATTAAGATGAACAAAATGTGCCTTCAGTTTGACATTGTTATTATTTCACCACTCAGGAAGATAAGGGTTTTTGAAGGATGAAGAAAATGATAATGGAATAAACCTAGTGCCTCGCTTGAGTTTACAGTTGCTAATTGATCCCAGTGATGGAGGTCACTTTGGTTTGTTGCTGGTCATCTTAACAATTGATTCAAATTAGCACTTGTTTGCTGGGCTGCTCCACATTCAGATCTAGTTGTGGTGTGGCCGCCACAAACAGGATTCATGGCCACACAAAGAATGTGTCTACAGAACAGCAAAACAACCAGATTTGTTTGATTCAATGAACAAAACCATATATTGAGAGGAAGGAAAAATCAAAACAGCTACACCCAGAATAACTCACTCAGATGGGTGGTACGCGAAATGGACCCATTCACTGAATCAATATTTTAGCAGCCTCCTGCAGACTCTGTGAAATAGTCCATTTGAAATGAAGTACTTGCAGATCAACCAAGAGACCATGAAAAACACTTTTTTGCCCATTATCAGAACATGTTTTCTGAGTGCCCACTGCGGGTCTGCCATATGCTGAAAGTCTGTGGGTCTGATACTACTGTTTTATAATCAATTGCACTGTCATCGTGTTGCATGTTCTTAATTTGACCTATGGCACTAAACAGAAATTCACTTAAAAGAAAAAAACCACTGACTTGGGTAGAGTTGATAATTACAACTTTTTATATACAATACAGTTCTTAGAGACAAATATAATAATCAGCTCATAAAATGCAATACATTGTGTCCCACGAATCTCAACCCTGGCTGCACATTACTATATGCGACTGAAAAAGAATTTCGAAAGGTAGCACATGGCCAGCGATACTTTTAAAAGCTCTTCAGGTGACTAACAAATACAGTAAGAGTTGGAGTCATTGCTCAGACCAATTAAATCAGAAATGGGACCTAGACATGAGTATTATTTAAAAGCTACACAAGTGGTTCTAAAGTATACTTAGTATTGAGGCCATTTAGAAGACCAGACTTCTTCTAAATTTATATTATTAAAAAAGTCAGAGATGGCCTTTTGAGAATCATTTTGTAAAGAGACCTAATATTATTTGGACTCAGCTTTTGAACTTTCACTAGAAAAAGATCACAACGTGATACTGTATCATGTTGTGACCTCAGATGATTCAGCTAATTATATATATATATATATATGAATTATCTCCCAGTTTGTTAAGTGCTTACTATGGTTAAACAATACTCCATGTGCTTGCTTTACAAGGTCTGTCTGGAAAAAGTCTAGCCATTGTTAATATAATGAGAACACTGATGTAACGTGGCAGCCAAGGAGAGTGGACTGGAATGCCCATGCGTGAACAATAAAGACTTCACTGTATTAGCCAGTGGGGACGGTAGATGCCATTGAGTGAACGTGTGTACTGGTGGAAATCACATTCAAAATGACAGCAAGTAGAGCAATGAATCTGCATGAAATTTTGCATTAAGCTTGAACATTCCTTCACAGAAACTATTCAGATGATTCAGAAGGCTGTAGCTCTGGGCAACTGGTGATTGGCAGCTTCATCACAACAACAGGACCACCCATGCATCACATCTCGTGCAGAGTTTTTTGGAGAAACATCAAATCACCCAGGTGACTCAGCCCCCCTACAGCCCAGATTTGGCGCCCTGCAACTGCTGGCTTTTCCCAAAAGTAAAATCACCTTTGAAAGGGAAGAGATTTCAGACCATCGATGAGATTCAGGAAACTACCACAGGGCAGCTGATGGCAACTGGGAGAACCGTGTGAGGTTCCAGGGTGCCTACTTGGAAGGGGACTGAGGCATCATTGTCCTGTGTACAATGTTTCTTGTATCTTGTATCTTCTTCAATAAACATCTCCATTTTTCATAGTACATAGCTGGATACCTTCTGGACAGACTTCATACATCATTTAATTTGATCCCAAAAACAATGCTATAAAGAAGTGAGTGGCAAAAGTTATTTCCAGTGAACCATCTCGTGGAAAGGTTTTTGTCTAGAAGTATTACTCTCATCCAATTTTATGGCCAACCTGTGAGATGCAGCCTCCTCCACATGCTCTATCTATCCTACATCTTAACTGACAGAGTAGGGGAATAGGTTAAGGGGAAAGTTTTATAAATACAATCATTTAAAATCTTGAAAACATCTTTAGAACATGTCTTTTAAAAATAAATTTCAGTCAGGAAGAGTTTAGTGCATTCAGTAATATCCTCGATAATAACAAGAACTACAAGCAACATTCTGTAGTTGCCATACTCCAGGAGAAATAAGAAAACTTACGTTTTGTATTTACAGAGAAGCCACCATATAACATCAGCCTACTCATAAACACAATCTGAGTTTACTAACTTCAGTCTGATAGCACTGCCATACAAAGGGTATCAAGTACTAGAAGATCAAAGTTACACAGACTAGGGCAGTCTGAGAAAACACTTCCTTAAAATTGAGAGCAGGAATCATGCCAGTTATTACCTCAATAATTTTAAGATTCCCACTCTGAGCAGGACAATTCTTCAGAACTGGAACAGACCGTATAGATACAATTTCCTTCAACCCACTTATTTATATGGGTAACCAGGGAGGAGGAAGGCCTTCTCCACTCATGCATTTCTGAACAAAGAGGAGGTCACACGTAAAAACTGACTTTCTAAAAAACAAAACCAAAAACTGACTTTCTGAAATTTATGTATTTCTAAAGCCTACGTGCTTCCTCTTTTTCTTCCACTCCTTAGACTAAGTTAGATTAGTGGGGTATGATTAAACTGTGATTGCTCACTTGATTTTGTTAGCCACGGTATAAATCAAATCTCATGCTTCTTTTTGCTGCTTAAGGGGTGTTTATAGTCTGCAGAATAATTTTAAAGCTAAGTTAAGCAAAACTCTTTGGGAACCATTAATACACTTTTATGGCTGTGGCATAGAACATTCCAAATCCCAATTTATATACTTTCTGAATTATTGGCACCATGGTTCCAATCCTTTATAATAAAAGTAAAGATCACTAGCATATACCATTTTACTTTCATATAACAATTTCTATCTTTTTCTTAAGAAAAATTATCTTCACGCGAGGATATGCCATTGATTTTAAAGACAGGGAGAGGGAGGGAGAGAAAGAGGGAGATGAATATACATGTGAGAGAGGAACATTGATTGACTGCCTCCTGTGTGTGCCCTGACTGGAGATGGAACCCTCAACCTAAGCATGTGCCCTGACAGGGAATCGAACCTGCAACTTTTTGGTTTGCAAGATGGTGCTTCAATCAACTGAGCCACACCAGCAAAAGCTCAATCTTTTTTAATGACCTGAACAATTATTTTTCCCAACAGATATTTTTTGAACAATAATTTCATTTAAATTTTCTTTTCCCTATTCATTTCTTCGTTATTTTTTTTTAAAAAAAGATATCACAGACTTTAGAATTCAGGCACCAATGTTTGGACTTTCAAGGATCCTGAAACAGTGGTCTTTTCTCAACTGCATGCTGGCTCCAGGCACCCACCTACTTCCCACACCTCTTCACCTAGCTCAATTCTTAGGTAACTGCAGATCTGTGCTTCTCAGCTGGGAACAATTTTGCCCCCACTCCTTGTTCCCAGGGAACATGTGGCTACGTCTGGAGACACGTTTGGTTGTCACAGCTAGGGGAGAAGGTGCTCCTGGTGTCTACAGGGTAGAGACCAGGGATGCTGGTAAATATTCAACAGTGGTCAGGATGGCCCCTCCACAGAATTATCTAGCCCGAAATGCCAAGAGTGCTCACATTAAGAAACCCTGCTATGGAGGTTCCCAGAGACCCATTTTCCAACCGCATTTCCGTCATTCCCCTAAAAAGCCCAAACCTATTACTAGTCACTTCCCATCCCTCTCTCCCTCTAGCCCATGGTAACCATGAATCTACCTTCTGTCCCTGGATTTGCCTATGCTGGGAATTTCATAAATATGAAATCATATGATATACTGTCTTTTGTGTCTGGCTTCATCATTGAACATGATGTTTTCTTTTTTCTTTTCTTTTTTTGGTTTCATGTATTACTTTATTGTTGTTCAATCACAGTTGTCTGCATTTTCTCCCCACCATGCCCCCACCCCATCCAAACCCACCTCCTTCCCTTGCTTCCACCCTCCCCCTTGGTTTTGTCCATGTGTCCTTTATAGTAGTTCCTGAAAACCCTTCTCCCCACAACCCCCTCCCCGCCCCTCTGGCTATTGTTAGCTTGTTCTTAATTTCAATGTCCCTGGTTATATTTTGATTGCTCTTTTCTTTTGTTGATTATGAACATAATGTGTTCAAGGCTTATCCATATTATAACATGTGTTAGCATTTTGTTCCTCTTCAATGGCTGAATAATGTTTCATAGGATGAATATCATGCCATATATTTGTTTCCTGTGACTTGGATATTACAGGTATGCAATAAATATTTTATCCTAAAGATTTTAAAATTTTGGAGATGTACAGAATGCTACTGAGGATAGAAATGGCACATGACTATAATTCTCCTCAGAGCACAATGATGAAGAAGATGATGCACTAGCAATCATCTAGTGCAATTTAAAACTGGCAATTTTATGATTCTAAAGCTATGTTAGCACTATAATGGGGGAAATGTCATCTATAATTAGAATAAACATGCGTTCACTCCACAGACTTCTGCAACAGGCTACTGCATCTGTTTAATTTCATTTGAAGTAAAAATTCCCTATAATAAAATGTATGTGAGTAGAATTAAATTAACTTCTGGCATTCTTCCTGATTTATTTCATTCCTCACAATTCTATCAGCTTCAGATCTAATAAATACTCTAAGCAGACATATCATTCATGATGTGGCTTTTCAAATAAAGGTTTGAGGATAATTTTAACAGTAATCATTGAATTTATATAATTTAGGGATGTAATAAAGATACTAACTGAAAAATTGCTCAGGGCTCTGTCCACATTCAAGAGGCCATTAGCAAAAGCAATAATTGGAATGGATACCAGGAATGACAATACAGCCAGAACTGCTGACATCACTGGTACTTAGGTTCCACCACATATTTCTCGTTCCCTGTAGAATTAGCAGATCATATGCAAATATTATTCTGACATTTCACATTCATGTCCCTGTGGGCATTTTCAAAAGAGATGAAGATGAAAGGCATGCCACTAATATATGCATTGTCTGCCCAAGAATGATAGAAAAACTCTGCACATCAAATATATGAGAATGATAGTTTCCAAACTTTTAGGTGCCAAACTATTTCCTTTGTTCCTTTAAAGATTTTATTTATTTACTTTTAGAGATGAGGGGAAGGGAGGGAGAAAGAGCGGGAGAGAAACATCCATGTGTGGTTGCCTCTCTAGCACCACTCCCCACTGGGGACCTGGCCTGCAACTCTGGCGTGTGCCCTGACTGGGAATCGAACCAGTGACCCCTTGCTTTGCAGGTCAGCACTCAATCCACTGAGTCACACCAGCCAGGGCCTTTGTTCCTTTAAATGTGCATATTTTCTCCTGCAGCAATTACTAAAATTGTCAGTCTTAACATTGGAAATCATGTTTAAGAAGAGTCAAATGTACGTTGAGTAACCTTACTAGCTTCCCCTTACTGATATTTCTCCATTTTCCAGGTAGTAAGGTAAGTGTACAAAAGAATCAATGGACAAAGCCAAAGGGGGTGGGTTTGAGAGTGGGAGGTGTGGATGGGTGGGGTGAGGAGGCATAGTTGGGTAGAAATGGAGACAATTGCTCTTGAACAACAATTAAAAAAAAGGACACTGGCTGAGGTCTGGCATCATGAGTCAATGGCCCAACCACAACTCTGACCCAGGCCTACAAAGTCCTCCTCTCCACCACAGCACATTGCTTTTGTTTGGAAAGTACCCAGGTGTATATGTGTATATTGAACCCCGATAGGAACGTGTGACTTACTTTTGGTGTGTTTTGTCTAATAAGCAGAAATAAAAAAGCTTGTGTTTATATCACTGTGTTATGTCCGTGAACACAGATGTAACATTTTTCACTCCTGACAGTTATCAGTTAATCATAACCAAGCAATACACTACCCATCTGCATATAGTTTCCCTTATTGAAGATTGCCCCACTTAGCCCTGGCTGGGTAGCTCAGCTGATGAGAGTGTAGAGTGTCATCCCAACGCGCTAAGGCTGTGGGTGTGATCCCTGATAATGGCACATACAAGAAGCAACCAAATAATGCATAACTAAGTGGAACAATAAATTGATGTTCCTCTCTCTCTCTCTCTCTCTCAAATCAATAAATTTTAAAAAGTTTAAACAAAAAGAAAATTTCCAAACCAGATATTTAGCAAATGCTTACAGATCTTTCAAATTACAAGCTGTACAAACTCTTCCTATGAATGCTTATATGAAGGTATTTTCTACTACTGATGTAGTAGAAAAGAGACCCTATCACTGTAAACACATATTATTTTGGTCTTTGATTTCATGTTCAGCTTTTTCCCCCCATTGAGAATGAACAGTAAATAAACCCAGGGCTACAGGGGATCTAGTACTACCACTTACTCATCGCTTCTGCTGAACATGAATGAGAAACATTACACCCCAAACTTCTTGTACCTACCTCCCTTGTATTTGTTCCATTAACAGATTATTTAAAGGAAATAAAAAATAAAGTCTTGGCTTCCCAGAGATTTTCAAGAATGAGTCCCTTAGATAACAACTGTTAATATTTTGGTGAATATCTCCCCAATGAAGAAAAGGAATAGAAGGGAGGGAGAGATGGAGAGAGGAAGGGAGGGACGCAGGGAGGGAAGGAAAGAGGGAGGGAAGAGGAGGAGGAGGAGGGACAAGAGAAAGAGGAGGATTATTTTAGAGAAAGAAGACTTTAAAACTCTCTTTTCCACTTAACTATGTGTCACAAACATCTTTCTATGTCAACAAATACAGGCTGATACCCTCATTTTGAATGTTTTGTGTCATAATTGATTTGAACCAGCCCCCTATTGGTAGACATTTTGTTTTACAAGTTAGTTCAGAAACACCTCTGTCTACTTTACATTGCCCTCAGAAACAGCAGACACTGGCTATAATTTAACCCTTCCTTGATGACTCAGTGTGTGCGTGCCACTTAATGCACAATCACTGAAGAAGCAGGAAATATAGAACTTCAGGTAGAAAGACTGAAGTGGTCCTAATATGCCCCTGCCCAAACCAGCCAAAGAACTATTGGAATACTCTAGATGTCCAGGCTTTTACCACAGCCCCTGATGCTTTTTTGGTGTCACTACTGTCTCTCTCCTCCCTTGTCACCCCTTTCTCATCCACAAACACAGATTTAGGCACAGAGTGTGTTAGCTTCCTGAAAGTGAGAAGGATAATTTGTTCCAACACCCACTCCCAGCATTCTTCATCCCAACTCAGAGTGGAGAATGCTCCTAGAGGCCGTGAGTAGTTTGAGAGTTGGATTACTGTCCTATTCATCCTTGCAGTCCAAGACCTGTGACTGTTAGGCACATACTTAGTGCCCAATAGTGGCTGCTCAGGTTATGTCACAATTTTGGTCTTTGAGGGATATGTACAGGGCTTGTGACCCGAAGAGCATCTCCATTTACTGCATAGCTGTTTGGTTTCCTATTGCTTCATTAATAAGTTTCCTCTTTTCTTTTCAGGACACTTTGGGCTTGCTGAACCAGTATCGCCTTTGATTACCACCTTGAATACCATCACAATGCATTTTCTTTTTCTTACATGTGCCTTTCTCTTTTCTGGTTCCTTACCTCTGTTCCTGCTTTTCTTATGCATCTTGTCCAAAGTCTACTCACGTATTAAATGTCCTTAGCCTGTAGAGGTTCCCTTTTTTAAAAATATAGTTTCAAAGAACCAGTCACAAAACATAATTAATTCCAATGTATTCTAGAAATAGGTGCTGATGATTTGTAATCAATAAAGTATGTGAATATGTGTGAAAGATGGGTTTTGTTGTTTTTGTTTTCAAGTTACTCCTTGGGTTGAAGGGATTCCAGAATCCTAAGAAAATAATAATAATAATAATAGTTTCATTATATTAAGCAAATAAACTCATAGAAATAAGTAAAAATCAAGTACATATAATAGTATATTTGCTTGTAGTATATTACAATTTGAACTAACATGTCAGAGCCAAATATAATAGGGATGTTAGGATAATGGATTCTAAACCTTTTATAACATCTCCCTTTTCAGGTCCTTATCAGAGACCATTTGCATGAAATCCATAGGAGCAATTGGCAGCAATGCTGAGTTATCCATCTTAGGTGTTTAAAAGGCCCATCTAAATGACTGCACAATTTCTTTGTCTATGGATAATCCACATAAATCAAGGATATTTTCATAATGTCATGGATAACATTTCTGCATTTTTTCAATTAATCAACACATTCATCTAGCACTTACTTTATACAAAGATATTTTTCTAGGTCCCAAGAGCTCCTGAGAAAGTAAAAGGCACAATATCTAACTTCCAAGGTTTGCAAAGGAAAGTCAATGTGTTTATCAGAATTAATTAGTGGTGGTGTATCTGAGTTCTAAAAAGGGTACCATTCCAGGAAAAATAAAAAATAAAAAAACAGCGTAGAGAATATTTTCTCTTTTTTTTGAGAATATTTTCTTATAAGTAAATGTCTATAAAAGAAATGTTTAAAAGTTGACTTTCACTCCAGTTGTTTAAGAATACTCACTCTTGAAATTATTCCGGAATACTGGGCCATCCTGGGAATGCTTTAAAAGAAGATTCAAGTATAGAGTCCCTATAGATGATACGAAAGGCATCTAAAACTCGTTAACACCTCACTTATCCAAAGATCACCCATATACCTTGACTCCTGCTAAAAACCAGAAAGTTAAGCAGAGGGAAAACTCCCAAATAAAATAAAACACCCTCTCAGTAGTCAAAAATCAATGCCGTAAGACTGAAATTTTGGAGCTCTTCACACAAGTGAGTTGTCAGGGCCAACACCACCTAGAGCATCCCTTTATTTGCAGTCCACCCAGGCTTCTAACAAGCCTGGGCACACGAGTTTTCCAGCACACTGTAAATTAAGCAGCAAATTAGAAGGGAAGAAACTGCTACATAAGCAGCATGGGAACAGCAAAATGTGATGAGCTGCAAGTATAACTACTGTAAAAAAATAGGCAAAAGAGCTTTTTAAAAATTATAAAGCAACACCCACAAACATGTATAATTTATTGTTGTTTTTGAAGTGAAGTTTCAGAAAGTGAAGACATTTAAGACACGCTTCCTCTCACGGCTCAAGGGCTTCAGCTCGGGGCTACCATGGGTTGTCTTTATTTAAAGTGTTTGATTGGGCCAAAGTGAGGGGGTATAACGGGCGATCCTTCCTTCCTGGGATTAACCCATGCTTTCCTCGTCTCTGACCCCTGGCAGACAGGAATTGTGTGGCTCCTGATTCGTGTCAAAAAGAGTAGAAGGCTTCCCAGCCTAAGGTCCTTCCCCACGAATTGCCTATTTGCAGCCCTGCTTGATCCTACAAGGCCTCAGGAGGGATTCAGAGTAGGGTTTCTGGGCTGAAGGTTTCCCCAAATGTGATATTTTAATAATTCTTTCTTGGGTCCTCTTAGCAAGAATGGTAGCCTATAATTTATAAGAGCATTTATTCACTCATTTTGAAGAAAAGCCTTTAGAAAGTATAAATTCATACACGTATTTGTCCCCTCTAGTAACACAAATGGTCTTACGTTTGTTCATAGGTATTCAATATGTACATTTGGAACAAATGCTTAAATGAATGAAGACACATACTGGGGTCATATTGTCGCAGTTATTCCAGATATATCGTCCTAGATGAAAATATTTTATGCTTATGATCCATTTTAAAAGTGGTAATTTTTGAAAGAGATAAAAAATATTTGATGTCAAAGCACCAGAAAAACAAGAGCACAAATATTTTGGAAATTTTATAGTCTCTATATAACAAAATAGTCAATCTCATAAATTGTTTTCTTTTATAAAGTCACTCTTTTCAAAAATAAAATAATTGGCTATAGGAAAAATATTTCAATTGACATTTTGAGTTTCCCCAAAACATTGAGCAACTTTTAAGCTGTATATGTAGGACCTAACTTAGTGAAAGAGATTTTAAGCAGAGCAGTCCATATTTTAATACCCTATAACTTGGGATATGCAGTGGGGGAAAACATATAGAAAGAATCAAATCATTTCTACTGTATTTACCATCAAAGCCGGAACAGCTATATATAGTGAATTGGCAATAACGCAGTATCTAGTAGACCAGACAAATTACTCCAACAATAAGGGGTCCTTGTTGACCTTTGTGACAATAAGGTCACTCTCATTCTTGAAGGATGAAACAAAGTAATGAGATAAACTTGGGAAACTATAAGACCACTGGTAATTCACCAATGACTTAATTAGTAGAGATTAACTGCAATTTTGTAGAAAAATATCCTGAATCCTTTTCAGGCACTCTGATATATTTAATCAAGTGAAACGGGGAAAAAGATTGAAAAAGAATTTAATATTACCTACATTTTCCTTTCCTCTCCCTCCTACTCTGCCTTAGCACCTTGCTGTGCACTGCCCACTCCCTCCCCCTCCAAGTAATCTGATGCCAATTCTCCTAACATCCATTCTACAACTTCCTTCTTGCCTCTGATATACAATTCACTAATATATTCATATATCAATGCAAACCCTGAACACAATCGGCTTTCAGAACCTTAGTCGATGTTCACTTTTATTTGTACATTTCGCCTGTTATTATCTTCCATTTTATTCTGTCTCTGATGGAAGGGTCTACCTTTATTCATGAGGGTTATTCATGTCTTCCTAATTCACTCCCAAAGATCATCTTAGAATCTTATTTGTTAACATTTATAGAGCACTTACTGTATGACAAGTGATAGGGTAGAGGAGGGTGAAAACTTCTCATTTTACTGATGAAGAAAGTGAGGCTCAGACAGACTAAGTATCTTATCAACGGTCCCTCAACCTTTGGCGAAGTTGAGGTCAGGACCCATGTAAATCGAAGCTCTAGCTCTTAATAATATGCTTTCATGGATATTTTCTCCTTGAATTCAACTTAGCCAACGGGGAGCACCTATATAGAAACATGTACGTGTACAAACTTCATTATTTAAGTAGTCCAGGAGATCTGGCCATGCTGCCAATATTATCTGGGCGATCAGTCTTTCTTTTATTGCTCTACTCTTGATACACAACTCATCGGCTGCCTCTTATCACTAGTTACAAATCTGCTTTTTAACCGACTCAATTTTAGAATAAAAGAAAAAATCCATAGGCTTTAATAAAGTAGAAGAGTAAAAGTCATGAATTTAATATCTAGGTCAGAGTTCTTACAGAGAGGAGGGCTTTGGTTATTATGTTTAGGCAGAGGAGAGGCTGCTGAGAACATAGGGACAATGCAAATAAAGGGGCAGGTAAGAGGCTCTAAAAGAGAGACAGGAATTTGGATTTGCTTATAAGAGAAAGTGGCCTTGGGCCAGAAGGATGTGGACAAAGAAGGGCCAACATATTAAGAAAACTGAGTCGATATGTGAACTGGGGAGCCAAGGCAATGTCCCCTCTGATACCTATCTGTTTGCAACTATCAAAATACATTTTTAAGCATGAGGTGTGTGTGATATGTTTCTTGTCTCGTCTTCAAAATCATCAGTAAAAGCTTTGCTACCGTGACAACCTCAAGTTCATGGTTGCTTGGATGGCAGATGGGCTACAGGATGGGGCCAAGGAGAAGAAACTTAGTCCTCTCTTTTGGTGGATACCAGAATGGTGTTAAAGAAATGGCCACAGGGATCAGAGAAAATACCTTCAATGACAATAGGAAATTGAGTAGTAGTGATCCCCAAATTACAATCTGTAAGTGAAATATTGGGGAGTGCTTTGGGGTTTTACCAGAATGGGGGTTTGAATCAATTTATCTCGATCCGAAAGGGATGGGAAACCCTAGGGGATATCTTGATTACACTACAGATACTCAACCATCTACATTTTTGGAAAGAACTATGTGATGTTTGCTCAAACCAGAGAACAGACAATGACATAACTGCTTTGTAAAAGTACATTTGAGTATATCAGCATGTGCAGTGAACTTATTTGCTGACTTAAAAACAGCATGATGAAAGTTTTTGCCTGTTAAACCTACTATTGCCCATAATGAAAGACTCTATATGCACTAATCACAACATACAGCCTTATGTTTGATCACAGCTTCTAAAAATTCATGATACAGGGATTTTTAGTTTTACTCAACACATTTTTCCTTCAGAAACCTGATTGGTTGTTGTAGCTGCCATGAGTGATATAAATTGAGCTCTTAGTTGGAAGAAATCTATAGGATCAAGTGTCTCTGAGTTTCATACAGAAACTTACTCTGAAGACGTATATTCAAAGGTATGTGGATTTTATTCATTATTTAGTGTCCTTTCTGCTGTGCTTATTTCTTTTCCTACATTTCATATTCAAAAGCTACGATGTATTCTGCACTTCTAATACTTTATGCTGTATATTTACTACTTCAGTCGGGCCATAATTAAATTAGACTCTGATTATTAAATGAATTATTTTACTTTCTAATACAGGAAAGTATATTTCTTTAAATTTGAGTTCTAAAATCCTAAAGCAATTTTTATGGCCAAATTTCAAAGCAAAATATTTATTTTAATTACTTATCAAATTAGATAAAAATAATTTTTCACACTTTGTGATCCACTACTTTGAAAATCATTTTATTTAATGACCTAAAATAGAATCATCAACTACAGTTTTTTTCCTCATTAATTCAATCTTTAAAAAAACCCGATTTAGGAGGCAGAAAATGTCAGTTCCACAACATTCACTTCCTATGCAAAATTTAAAGTCTTTCTTCTGACAGTTTTCAAAGTTAGTCAATAATTTGCACCACAAAGCAATGTGCAAATTCTAGGATAGCCTGTTTTGCTTCATGTCTGAAGAGTTTTATTTGTGGAATTATCACAATGCAGTGTCAAACAAAAGGAATATGCCATTAACTAAATATGGAATCTTTTAAGTAGATGTCATTTAAAATTCATGGAATAATCACAGAACATTAGTGCCATCCTCTCCCTTTCATTGAACCACATCCTTTGCTCCGCATCTGGAGCTCAGAGATGTTACCTGAGGGTCTTGCCTGAAGTCCGACTCATGGGAACACCTGCGACTGAATTCCACTCCTTCCTTACTCTATTTTGGTAAATTACTTAATATCTTTTCTCCGACGTTTAGGCTTTGCTTTTAACAGTAGCAGTACTCCGGTAGACTGTACAAAAAAATCATTTCTGTGCCTCTTGGTTCTAAAAGTATCAAGCACTGTGCACCTTGATGCTGTCCTCAATTTTAGAGCCAACTGTACTCTTTTAATCATCAATTGTAAGATACACTTAGCTTCTACGACTCTTCAAGCTGTACAGGCATAGGAAAATGGCATGTAGATACTACAGTGATAGATGATTCATGTCCCTACAACTTATTCAGCTCCCAACCTAAAGGAAAAGCATTTTTATCACTCTTATGACTACAGAAAAAACAAAATGGGCCGAGAACTGGAAATCCCATATGAATGAAGTAACTTCACTAAGAATGATCCCATCCTTTCCACTGCAACAAACCAATACGGATTATGAGGGTTTTATGGAGCATTAATTATATCCATATTTGAGAAGAGATAAGAAAAGTGTGTGTTGACATATTTCAGGGCCATCAAGAAATGGGGACCTGGATTTTGTTTGCCTGCCTCCTGGGAGCAGCCTTCGCTATGCCTGTGAGTAAAACACCCCCTGCATACGTCAATGTCCAATTTCACAAGCTTGGAAATAAAAACTGCCCCATAGATGATAAACTTTAGGGTTTAAAACAGTATTAAGATCAGATGTTCTCAAACATTTTTGTGTTTAAAAACAATTTAAATAGCTTGTTATAAAAAATTAGGTTCTCGGATGCCTCCACCAAAGATTCTGACCTCGTATAGCTGGGGTGGGGCCCAGGACTCTGCATTTTAATAAGCTCCCCAGGAAATTCTGTTGAAACAATAAGCTTTTATCATTGCCCATCTCTAGATGGAGGAAACTTTTGGAAGGGACCCTTGAAAGGCCTCCAGAGAAAGTGCTTACTTAAATCACCCTTAGGAAAATACTACAAAAATGCCAGTTTTGTCTAAAACCCAATTTCTTGCAAGTATCCAAATCTCTTCCTGCTCTCCAAACTCCACAGCTGTAACCTTCAGGAAGTCCCATTTCTGTGTTAGTAACTCCCTTCTTGAGAACCATCTTTGTGTCCTCAGAGGCCTCATCCCTTTGGGTATATCTGCTAAGTACAGGACTTCGATGTGGTTGTCTGGAATCCCACCTATGCCACTGCATATGGGTATACTTTACATTGAAATGTACCGCGGACCAGGAAGTCTGGCCCGTTCTTCCTAGACACGGGTACAAAAGGGCAGAGACCTTAGATCACATGAAGGCAAAGTAGGATAAAGAGCAGTTGATACAACCAGAAGCCAGCAAAGCATGCATATCTGCCTCCTTTCTCTCTCTCTTACCCGCACGACCAACATTCTCTGCTCTGCCTTCCTGAAATCCTACATCGTGGCAATTCCTAGTCTCCCAAGGACTCTCGCATTATAAATTCAACCCTTCTTCCACTCCTCAACTCAACACCCCTACTCTCTGCCAGCTTACATCAAGAAGGTATAGAAAAAGCAATTACTTGACTAAAATAATTCACACTCAGACAAGAGTGAATTAACCCTCTTATTAAATATCAGCATTTGAAAAGAATAGAGACTCACGTAGCTCGATGTCTCAGGAAGGTGTTCGGCATGATTCCCTCCCCTCTCGCTCCCACCCATTGCACGGCCAGCCAGAACTCCAGGCATCGGTCACTTGGCCTACATTTTACACAGGACTAGATCATTTTTCAGGTTGTTTTTTATTTTGAACTTTCAGATGTTTTTGCTATAAAAACATGGACACGATAATAAAAAGAATTGCCCTAAACTTCATAAATCAACTCTCATTTTCCACAGGGATTTACAGTGTTTCTACTTCACTGCACCCATCTCATCTTCAGTCATTCACATGCAGTTGTTTCTTTTGTTGTTGTTGTCGTGTTATTTACTTGGCACACAAATTATGAGGAATCTCTCTGATCCTTAAGCACTCATCCACCTCTTGATTTATAGGGGAAAGTTTGTGAGACAATTCTCTTGTTAGTATTTCATAATCACGTAAGAGAAACATATCTCTTCCCAACATGGAGTGAGTTTCATTAAGAAGTAAGATGGTGGGTGGGACAGAGCAGGATTAATGGACAACATGGGTAGGGGGGGTGCCTGAAGATCACCAGAGGACAATTGTGTGCTGGTTCCTGATTCCAGATCTCTCACCATAGGCTGCAACCCTGGGAAAAGTCTTTTAGTTGTTCTGGACCTCTTTAAAATAAGAGGGCCCCTCTCCTACACAGCATGCATGTTCAGACTAAAAGTAGACCTCAAATATATTCTGCTTTATATAGATTTTTGAAGTTGCTTCAGTCTCTCTTAATGTGAACAATTGCATATTGACTTAATCTCTTCCTCTCTCCCTCTCCCTCTTCTCTCCCTCTCCCACTTTCATTCTTTTCCTTCTCCCCTCCCTATAAAAGCTACCACCTCATCCTGGGCACCCTGGTTATATCAACTTCAGCTATGAGGTAATTTTTCTCTTTACTAATTTTGACCATTGTTTGAGTTAACAATGTCCTGGGCTCTGTAAAGAATAGTATGTTGCTATCTCATTCAAGATGTTTCTCAGTCCCACTTTTTCAGTTCCCCACTGCCAGCATCCTGGTCTAAGCCCTGATGAGTCAGTCGCCTCCAGCCTGCACTGCCCCAGCACACTCCCGCCTGGCCTCTCTGACTCAGTCTCTCCTCCTTGTATGGCTATAAAAGTATCCATCATGAACTGTCACTCAGGGGGGGCCTTGCATGGCAGGGAAGAAAGTAAATTCTGGCTGAACAGGTTTATTCTATCCTAGCCCCTAAAATGTGGGGAATCAGGTAAGATGTTATTTAAGATCCTTTCCAGCTAGTAAATTCCCAATTCTAACATGTTCATACTCTCATGTGTCTTCTTCACTTGTCGTTACTGAAAGACTAGTGACCAAGTAGTCTATGAGACATTCTTTAGAGCAACAAAAAGCTTGAGGTTTCTGCAAATTTGGTTTGAGGCTCTCCTCAACCCCATACTAACCATGTGACTTTGGCAAATCATTTTCTTTCTCTGGAACTTCGGTTTCCTCATCTGGAGAAGGGAAATAATTATAACACCCATGCTTCAAAATAACTGTTTGGGGAGCAAAATAGTCAAGCAACATAAAACATGCTTTGTCAAGTGTAACTTGAGCAAGATTAATAATTGTTTGTTGTGTTGACATCAAATGCTGTAGCACCTGAAATTACCTAGATATATGCTGTTTAGAAAAGGAGTGAAACTCTCACTTTTTTCATAGATTCAGATGATAATCCATGAGTCCATTTACCCTTACAAACTGAGGAAAAAATGTTAATAAAAAGTTGAGGCAAGATTTTCTGTTAAACTTTGAAAGGTTTACATATTTGACCAGAAAACCTGTGTTTATAGGATGAGGAACAGTGTTTCTGTCTCCTATATTTTTAATTGTGACATCATATCAAAAATAACACAATTAATATTATGTCACATTAATTTTTCTGTTTTGTTTTGATCTTGCAAAGAAGATCAGGAGTCATGGACTTAAACACAATTACTACTTTTGTAACCTCAGCCAAGCTCATGAACTTCAACTTTCCATGACCTTGTCTGTAAAAGTGAGGGTGATGATACTTGCCTTAGAGTATGTGAGAAAATATGAAAAATGTGTGTTTGATGGATGTGACGTAGTGTCTAACACACAGGAAGCACCTGAAAAAATGTTTACCCTGTTCTTTCTTCAGTGGAACCCATATTTTCAAATTATCAGTATTGATAGGACTGCAGTATTGAGTGTATATTTCATGTAACTATATTAAAACAAATGTATTTTAATGTCTCTTTCTCTTAAGGTGCTTACCCCTCTGAAGTGGTACCAGAGTATGATAAGGCAGCCGGTATGTAGATGTTTTGTTCTTTATTCTCTTAAAATATTAAGCATGCATTTCAATTCCCTTAAGTGAAATAACATATCTTTGCCACATAAGACACTAATAGGAAGTCTAGTTTGTAAAAGGTCTTATCTGTGTACACAGTTAGAAATTCTTGCACGGGAAAAATGAATAAATACTCATTGTCATAATGGCAAAGACGACATTGCTACTTCTCCAGTCGGAAGTCAATGGAGCCAATGGTAAACCTGACTCTTTGTTTTTCACCAGTACACTTCCTATGGTTACGAACCCATGGGTGGATGGCTGCACCACCAAATCATTCCCGTGCTGTCCCAGCAGAATCCCCCGAATCACGCCCTGCAGCCTCATCACCACATCCCTGTGGTGCCAGCTCAGCAGCCCGTGGCCCCCCAGCAACCAATGATGCCAGTTCCTGGCCAACACTCCATGACTCCAACCCAACACCACCAGCCAAACCTCCTTCCACCTGCCCAGCAGCCCTTCCAGCCCCAGACTGTCCAGCCGCAGCCTCACCAGCCCATCCAGCCCCAGCCACCCGTGCACCCCATCCAACCCTTGCCACCACAGCCACCTCTGCCTCCGATGTTCCCCATGCAGCCCCTGCCCCCAATGCTTCCTGACCTGCCTCTGGAAGCTTGGCCAGCAACAGACAAGACCAAGCGGGAGGAAGTGGTGAGTATATTCTGAGGCCACTACAACACCTGGGAAAACGGTAAAGCAAAATTGGCCCCAGAGTTCTAAGTTCTCAAACAATCCAGGTTCTTCAGTATCAGCAGCTACAGATTATTGACTCTATTAGCACAAGCACGTGCTATAACTTTACATTATCAACAAGCTTTCCTACATGGCTTAGCAATTAAGACCATAGCCTTAATTGAGTGGGCTTAAATTCTTTAATTCCTACCAGAATATATATTCTTGAAATCCATTATCTGTTCTCCTTATCTTTCAAGTGTTAGACTAGAAAGAGTAGGCTGGAATTGCACTGAAGATTTTTTTAAAGCGTAATTTTTGAGAGTGAGGGGATACAAATATTTGAACTGGTAGGTGGGAAATCTCTTTAAAGACCTACAGGAAGATTACCTGTCTAAAGTAGTTTTTAATCTAACTTGGAGGAAGCTAAACCATACAGATTGTCAGACACCTTTTCAGCTGGGGTTCCATACATTAAGTTTTTAGCAAGAAATTTTCACACAAGCACAAAATCTTCTTCCATTACAGAAAATTCTTCCAAATGAGTGGGAAATAGTCACTTAAAATAAATGACCCTCATTCATATTCAGAAACCCTTACTTCTGTGTATGTGAGATTGTGTAATTCTACTGCATGCATGTGTTCAAATGTAACTCCAAGTTATAAATGCTACTGATGACTTTCTACTGAGAAGCAGCGAGGGGTGAGGTGGAAATGACTTGGATGCGGATCCAGATACCTGGGTTCCAGTTTTGGCTGGCTCTCAATGAGGAGATAGTATTAAACAAGTTACTTCAAATTTATGAGTGTTTTCCTTTCTATAAAATGACAGAAAGTGACTAAATCGGACAATTTTCAAGCCTCTGCCCAAGTACAAATACCATAGTTTCCCAATAAAAAATTATAATATATACCATATATAGCTTCACAATTATGAGGAATATGGGGCACAATTTTGAAAATTGATTGTAACACAAATAATCTGGTGCCTATAGTTGATTATTCTAGTCTAACGTACATGTTCCCTCTTTGTATAGAAGATGCATTTATTTATCTCTTTATTAATAATTGTACCTCATAATGTATTCACACCCTGCCAGAGCTATTTATTAAAAGGTGACCAGACAAATAGTTTAAACTTTTTTAAACTCCTGTGTAAAATAGAGTATAAATATTGATAGCTTTGTAGACTTGTTTTATGGAAAATAAACTGATAAGCTCAGAGCCTGGCAAGCAGGAAGTACTCGATAAAAGGTATCAATTGTTATTCTATTATCAAATAATAGTTTTAAGTGTCCTGCAGGCAGGACACTTAAGTGAGATACCTCACTTCTAATGTTAATGAGATAACAAAACCTTTGAAAATTATACAGTCAAACTTAAATGGTTGTACATTGTTTTGGCAAAACGGAAGCTGTGTTATTGTAAATGGCACTCAATAAGAAGATTCGTAAATTACTTTGTTTCTTTTGCTGTTTTCTTTCAGGATTAAAAGATCAGAAACTGAGAAGAGAACTGAAGTAAATGCTTCGGTTGCTTTTAGAGTGACACAGTGATTCGTGCGTCACTTTACTTAGTAAACTCTGTAACTACAAATAAGTACTGTTAGCAAACAATAAACATGTTTTAAAAATTACTCATATCTTTGTATTGATTTAAATTTAAAATTTCATGTCACTTGAGAGAACAATTTGTAATGGCTATTCCTGAATAAGGTAGGAACTGCTCATTCATACGTACAAATTGACCACTCTGCAGGCAAATGAGTACTATATTTCTTTTTAAAAGAAATGCAAAATATGCTATCCCAAGTCTTTTTAAAAACAGAAGTTTATATATTAGTTATAATAGTTGATAAAGTGAAAAGTTATAAACATATACTGTCTCTGAACCTGAACCAAATAAAGGGAAATTTATATGAAGAATCCTTTATGTTAAAAAATAAGCTTTTGAAAAATGCTTATATTACAAAACAAATTCAGACTTGGAACACTGGCTTTATCATTCACACCACATTCGTAAATACAATCCAGTCTTCTGATCTCGTTTTACTGAAACAGATTTTTAAGTGAAATTATGTGATATGGATAATAACATACTGCATTTTAAATTATCGAAGTAATTAGCTTTCCTAACAAAACTTTTATTAAATGGAGCTTCAAATAATCACAGTGATTTTACATATAAGTCATTTCATCTACTTTGTAATCTTGAAGATAATATAACTTCTACTGTACAGTCTTCAAAATGTTAACAGATGCATAAAATGGACTCAATACAAGATTTCTTTCCCACTCCCAATTATATGAACCCTTTCCTC
Organism: Desmodus rotundus; assembly: GCF_022682495.2. Lineage (NCBI taxonomy): Eukaryota > Metazoa > Chordata > Mammalia > Chiroptera > Phyllostomidae > Desmodus > Desmodus rotundus. The sequence continues at coordinate 96,998,743 of NC_071400.1, read as the reverse complement.
CGAAACCCACACAGAACTGTAAACACTCTTTTCAGGGTTAACATCGCACAGCACCCACAGTAACTTTATTCCAGTGCTTTCAGGATTAAGGCCCCTTAATCATTTTCTGGAATGAATAAATATAACTTTACTGGGAGGGTGTCAATATTCAAACAAATAACTTGATTTTAAAGAATTTAGGTTAATAAAAAAGAAAGCTTTTAATCAATTAGTATGGAGCAAGTCTAATCAATTTAGTAAATATTTATTAATCACCTTCTAGGACAAGGCACTGTTCCATGTCCTAGTGAAAACAGTAAGTCCGCAACCTTAAGTGATCTAGTATCTACCAAAGGAATAAAATAAGCTCACAAATAATAAGAGAGGGCCTAACAGCAGTAATACTGTAACAGAAGTACAGCAAAAGTGCTCCGGTGAATATAGCAGACATCATTAGCTAGCTGTCCAACAGCTTCCCTTTCCTCACCGCTCATTCCCTGTCGGCGGAGGTAGAATTAATCCCAGCAACTGGCATTCCACGAAGCCAGGAGACATGGCCTCCTCCCCTGTCCCAGGGAATGAATGTTCACTCCTCCGTGTGAATTATGGCATTTATTACCATAACGTACCATATTCATCCCAATACAGTATTTATTCTCCTTGCCAGTGGTTGGTTTAGGAATGACTTGTGGTGGAACCTGAACAATGAATGAGGCCAACAGGGAAGTCTGCTAGGAGAGGAGGAGCTTCTGGAAAAAAAGACTACCCTTTCGTTATACATATACACACATACACCAGGAAAAAGTACTGTTCTGTCTTCGGATCCATTTGTTTGAGGATGTGATGCCTGGAACTCTGTCTGCCCTCCTGTGACAGGGAGGGTCAGGTAGAAAGATGGAAAGTCCCCAGGTCCGTGGTGGCATTATCATGTCCCTAAACTAACCTACTTGGGAACCATCTACCTCTAGGTAGGTGACACACTATTTCTATGCTAGTGTTTTTTAACTGTGGGTCATAACTGATTAGTGGGTCATGGTACCACATCAGAATCCCCATCATTTGTGTCATTATAGCAAACTGTCTCTCCTTATGGACAGGAATAAGAAGAATTACTTGAATGTCATAGAAAGTCAATGACTTTCCTGAAAAAAATCTGATACATGGAGATAAAACATATATCCTAGGATATTCTTCAAAATATATGCCCCCCACATACTTTGTCTTCCAAAGCTCATGAAAATATTGTCATTACATTTATTCCTACTGAGAAAAATATTAAGGGTGTAAGTGATGATGTTACTTGAAGACTGTCTGTGACACTGGAAAGAGCACAAACTTTGGAGTCAGCCTGGAGTTGCTCTCACTTTTTCTGATCAAAGGGAATTCTCTATTTGGGAAAGTCATTAACAAAAGCAGTCTCTTTCTGTAATAATTTAAATGATATTTTTGTGTGTATACACACATATTCAAATGACCTCTTTAATTACAAGAAAAAGTCAGGCTTCAGTGTGTGAAGACTAGTCGCTATGGAATAAGATATACTATACAAGGTAATTTTAACAAGAAACCGACACTTGTTTATTAAATGTCCAAACATGTTTTAATATAATCATTCTCGTGGTGGTCTTCTATAATAACATTGTTCCACCACATTAAACAGTGCATATTAACCATAACATAGCGTCTTCTTGATGGTCCAGAATGAGACTTACTCTGTGTTGTCTTGGAAATTCTGAGGTAATATGGCTCTTATGCTTTTTTAAAATTGCCCCATATTACTCTCTCATTCTACCTGCTCCTTTCTGCTCTGAGCTATCACTTCTTCTTCTTCTTTTTTTGGTTAATGTGTATTAAAACCTTCTACCGTGTACCTTATTTTGTACATATATTCTCCCTAACAAAATAAAGGGTATTGGCCTTGGAATTGTTATTCTGGAAAGTCCACAGTTACTTTGAGACTATTTTATTTCTTGATTCCCCAACTGTGGCTGATGGTCACAACTGACAAAATTCTGACATACGGATGTTACCACATACTGTAACATAGCTGATGTAAATTTAATAAAATTGAGCACTTCTCATTCATTAAAACTCAGGCTTAGTTAGATGCCCAATGCTGCATGTATTTGAATAAAATATGGAAGAAAATTACCTGATACTAATGACCAAGACTCGAAGTCCAGGCTGAAATGAATAGCAGTGTTGATCATAAATGTATTAATAAACCCAAACTTAAATCTAAAGAATTCTTAAATTAATAACGAAGCAAAAGTAGATTATTTTCAAAGCTGTGCTATGTCTTTGAAATTAAGTTAAAGAGACAGATAAGTAAAACACCTCAAAGAAAATCTCATCTCACCATAATCACTCCCACGTCACTAATACATTTGAAATCTTCTCTGTTCTCATCCACTCTTGGTTGGTGAGGGCTTCCATATGCATAATATTTCCCAAAGTACAAATACACGTCTACGAATCGCACTTAGAGAGTCATCAAAATGCATGGAAAGATATGTGCAAAGACGTTGCTCATAGCTTTATCTATGTCAGTGAGATATTGGATCTCAGTTACATTTTCCTCTATATGTCTGGAAAAAAATACTGGGATAAAAAGTATGCTTTTTCAAAGAAATACTTTGACCAAAGACGGGTGAAGAAAAAGGAGCAAACTGGCTTTAGGAGGAACAAAAATGAACAACACAAACCCCAAAAAGAGATGAGCATTATAAAGCGGAGGGAGAGTTAGAAACAGCACAGAACAGAAATAAATAAATGGCTACCAAGGCCTCTATCGAAGATTGACTGGCTTCGAAAAGCAGGCAGTTCAGAAGTAAAACACAGTGTCTAAGCTCTAAACCCTTAAAGACATCGTGGCTTACAGAGACTTTCACATTCAATGCATTTTCTTTTGATTCAAATAATGCCTGAACTGCTCGCCGACTTAAAACTCATCCGCTGTCTAATTTAATTTTGGCACTGCGACTGGCTATAAAGTAATTTTTTCTCTCCTATGCTTAATTACATTGGGTCTGAATCATCTGAAGACCTCAACCGCAATCAATAACAACTCCAATTAAGCAGAAAATGCTCACAATTCACCTATTAAAAGGGTAAATGAAAATGAAATCTAACAAGCTAATTTTCAGGCTCTATTTCCATAACCACCTACCTTGATACATGAATTGAGGATGGAAATTCAAAGGATTACTTGGAAGTAATCTTCACTTTGTCAGATACATTAATAGTTGCCACATCTTTCAAATCAAAATTCAGATATAAAGGGTGATAATACAATGTAATATTTGAAATCAGAGGCCTATGTTCACTGGTAATTATACCCTACTTGCACTGTTCAATGTGAGTCCCCATGTGGCTATTCAAAATTAAAAGACTTAAAATTAAATAAAATTTAAAATTCAGTTCCTCAGTCACACTAAATTCAGTTTAAATGTTAAAAGGCCACACATGGAGCTAGCAGCTGCCATATTGGACATCACAGATACACAGCATCTCCACCACAGCCAGGAGCTATAATTGATAGTGCTGTTCTCTACACTACCTTGTCAGGTGGAGGAAAAATTCCTATTCATTCAGAGTTAAGCAAAAGATGGGGCAAAATCAGATTCGCTGGTTAAAACCAAACATCTCAACTAGCCCTAACAAGCCATTTCCCAAGCATCCCAGGAATCATGATCTCGTATGGGAATTTTCTAAGAACTGTAGAAGAGCCTTTCTCTTCCTCAGGTTGAATCACACACACCAAAATGATTTTCACTCTAGTTTTATTTTATTTTTATTTATTTATTATTATTTTTTATTGTTGTTCAAGTACAGTGGTCTCCATTTTCCTGTCACCACTTTCCCCTGCCCCACCCACCTCCACCTCCCACCCTCAATCCTTCCCCCCCTTTGGCTTTGTCCATGGGTCTAGTTTTCTTTTAAAACCAACAAATCTAATAATAACTCCAATTAAACTTAATTTTTTGCTTGTAAGAGAAACTATTTCAGTTCCAAAGAAATGACCCTTTATTTTCAGACGTCCACACTGGAGGTAGAGGGCTGGGGTGGCCCTGGACCTAGGGCTTCGATGGGAATAAGCCAAAATCTATGCTGACAGAAAAATTAAAGTAAGAAAAAAACTGAACTTTTTTCCATCCCTGAGGGTTGTTGACTGCCTGCAAACATTAGAAAATATTTACATTCTTTTCTATTTTGTGGTTCAGACCAACAGTACAACACAGGACAAGTGGGTACACACACACACACACACACAAATATCCCTTTGAGTTTACCCGTAATAAAAGGACAAGGTGGAGACAAATATCACTTGAGCAACTTGAGATAAAACTTTTCTGCATCTTAATCATTTAGAAACTATATGGTTATCATATCAGTTGTTATTACCAAGGCATGTTACACTTCTTCTAATATAAAATTCTATCAAGGAAAAAGGTCAAGTTGCTCATTTTATTTAGAAGCAACTTCCTGTTCACCACCCCTTCTCTCAACTCCACACAAAAGGAAAATACTGAATTTTTCCCATAAATCTGAAGTTTGCCCCTTAGTAGTAAATGATTACTGAAAATACCAAGATTGAGTTTAATCCAGGACTTATAAAAGAATATAAAATAGTAAACTGTATTAATTTTGAAAAACACCAAATAGATCTAACTGTGAACAGCTTAACATGGGAATCACAAGAGAAAAACTATTTGAACCAATTTCCCACATTTCCAGAACATAGTGGCCTCTAGCTGTGTTCCATATTGCTTTAATAAAACAGTCATCAGCTTATGTTTGTAGTGAAATTCCTGTTAATTGGAGCTTTTACTTTTTGTTTTGTGATTTGGCTCATAATTCCTTTTGCCCCCATTTGGCCTAGAGCCTTATCATCAGGGGTCATTGGGTGACATTTAGTTAATCAAAAAATACTTCTCTGCTGGAAAGAATTCATTCTGGCCTCAACTGAAACACCTGACTCTTCTAGAAGATAAATAATTCTTGAGAAATAAGATTGGGGTGGGAATGGTGCAGAGTAAATCATGCCTGAATCACCTATCAGAAAAAAGTCAAGATCGATAAAGCTCTCTTACACATACCATTGCCCGACCATCAACAAAAAATAGCCCAGGGGCCAGCATTTATTTTTTTTTATTAATCAAAAAAATGTTTTAACCACGTTAAAATCTCTTCCGCAGAACAGCCAAATCTTGTTTTCTCTCCAAAGAATTTTCTATGCTTCCAGTTCGTCAGTGGAATGCTGGGGCGCTGGGGTCAGAGATGGGCAAAGATGGCGTCCCAGTGTGATGGTGTGGCGTGCAGGCTTCACAACCAGACTGTCTGGATTTACAATCATGACCTGTGCATATCTGCTGTGGAAACATGGACAAGTTTCCTAGCTTCTCCGTGGCTCAGTTTCCTCCTCTATAAAATGTACTAATATTCATCTCTGAGTCCTTTCCTGTATGGGAGCCCTAAGCTCAACGAATGTTGGCTACAGTTCTTATATTCAGAAAGGGAACCTTCTCGGGGCTCTGCAGTCCCTCAAAGGGAAGACTACACAGTTGGAAACACAGAATGACAGAATTTGAACGTAACACAGAAGTTTTATACGCCAAAGGCTCCAAAGTCAAACACATCTGTAATTTATCATTACGCCATTTCTGACATACAGCAACCTGAACACCTCCCTTACTAATTGCTGACTTGTATTATCCCTGCCTTCCCCATACGACATCCCCAGGAGTTATTCTTTACCACCCTCAAGGTCACCCTAAGGATAATATGAACTGCACAAGGCTCACTGGAGGCCAGAGTGTTAGACCTCTTCCCTCTGAATGTCTTCCTTTCAGCTTCCTTGTAAGGCCTGTTCCCCATCTATAGCGACTCCCAACTCTGACTCTTCCCTGTCACTGTGGAATTGGTCACAGCTCAGCTAATTGCACTTGAGAGATTTCTTTATCTGTTTTTCTGCAGAGCTGTGGTTCTCAGCTGGCGCAGCTGTGACCCCTAGGTCAGAGGTCCCCAAGCCCCGGACTGTGGATCAGTACTGGCCCATGGACTGCTAGGAACCGGGCTGCAAGGGAAGCTTGTCTGCATTCCACCTCCTGACCCACCCTGCTTGAGTTCCACCTCCTGGACACCCTAACCCATGTCAATGGAAAAACTGGTCCCTGGTGCCAAAAAGGTTGGGAACTGCTGCTGTAGGGGACACTGGGCAATGTCTGGAGTCACAATGAGGGGTAGAGGTGGGCAATGGACTGGTACTACTGGTTATCTAGTAGGGAGAGATCAAGGGTACTGCTAATCATCCTACAATGCACAAGACTGACCCCGTGATGAAGAATGATCCAGCCTTGAATGTCAACACTGCTGAAGTTGAGATACTCTACTCTAGCAAACAATGCCGACATTAAATCAGTCTCTGTGTTCAGAACTTAACATATACGAAGAATGAGAGTTTGAACAAATCAGATGTCTGCGTGCATTTATTTTATTTTACTTATTTATTTTTAGAAAGAGGGAAGGAGAGGAGAAAGAGAGGGAGAGAAACATTGATGTGAGAGAGAAACATTGATTGGGCGCCTCTCATACATGATCCAACTGGGGACCACCCGGCAACCCAGGCATGTGTCCTGAACCGGGAATCGAACTGGAGACCTTTCAGTGTGTAGGATGATACTCACCAACTGAGTCACACCAGTCAGGGCTCTGTGTGCATTTTTAAAAGATAATTGAGAAAGAAATACCAAGAGTTCTCAAAGTTGGTAAAGCTGAAACAGGACCTCCTACAATGGGGTTTTCACTTCCCGCACCAACTGCATCGGCAAAATCTAAACAGCTTAGGACTGACCAGCATGTTAAAGAAAATTTGCCAGATGAAGAGAGGGCTGCCTCAGGATTATGTCAGCTGATGTGTCTAAATCCAAACCAGTCTGCAGAAACTAAAAGTTATTTGCCCCTTCAGAAGTTACTTAAAGATGAGAGTGTTACTTGTTCCTCGGAAGGTTACCTAAAAGTGGTTGTTACCTGAGTAATGAAGAAGAGAAAAATAACCAGACCGTTAGCCATCACTGTAACTACTGAATTAGAGCTCATGTAGTTTGTCTGGGAAATGTCCTATTTTAGGATTTGCTTGAATTTGGCAGGATAATGAGAAATAAGTAGTTTTGTCCATGGAGAGGGTAGGGATTTTCGATGCCTTAATTCTCACAATTTTTAGAACCATCACTCTCCAAAAGTATTATCGGACAAATATAAGAAAGTTTTGGCTGCAAAATTATTATGAAAAACCCTCCAACAGCCATGGAGAGTATAAAGCTGTGTGCTATAAGCAGAGGAGACCCACTCTGATTGAGTGCAGACCTTGGGTAATCTGTGTGATGGACCCAGGACATGACACATCTTATCTGTCCAAATATCAAATGCAAGACATGCCTCCAGGTGATATTAACCCATTCCCTTGTCTCCCATACACCACACATCACAAAAATGGCTGTAAATAAGCATCAGCTCAACGCCTCCTTTTCTATGGACCTTCTCTTACCGGTCCACCCATGTCAGAGTGCAGGCCTCAGTGTTTCCCAGGATATTTGTGCCTGCCTCCATTTCAAGCAACTACTTGTTTTGTCTTTGGTCTCCCCACTGGCTGGCAAGCACCTTGAGGCTGATTTAGAAAAACACCTGGAAACTGGTTGGTGTGCTTAATATGTGCTCACAGAACCATCATTGACATTGAAGAAAACACCATACTGTAATACAAAATTAATTATTACAATAAATCAAACATTTACTGGCCTCTTATATTCTAGTTATGTTCTAAGAACAGGACATATATCCCTCATTTAATTCTCACGGCCTTGTAAAGGAAAAGTTGTCTCACCCTTACCAGCGTGGCTCAGTTGGTCGGGTGTTGTACTGAAAAGTTAAGGTCATCAGTTTGATATTTGGTCAGGGCACATGCCTGGGTTGCGGGTTCGCTCCCTGTAGGGGTGTGTGCTAGAGGCAACCTATCAATGTTTCTCTCTCACATTGATGATCCTTCCCTCTGTTTTTTCCTCCCTTCCCCTCCCTCTAAAAATAAATTAATAAAATCTGTAAAAAAAGAAAAGTTGTCTCTATCCCAAATTTTACAGATGAAGAGTTGTTTAAACTTTAAAAAGAAATGAGGCATTTCTTGAAACACACACATACCCCATCCTGCTTTTTATGAGTGCCATTTGAAAGGTAAACTAATTTGTCATCTGCCTCTGGGAACCGAACTAAAACAACCTGTATCTATTTTTAACAGCAAATATGAATTCGACTTGATCAGAGTCATGAAAACTGGTCTCTTTTTTGTCACTTAATTTTTCCAGCCCATTTGACCTCCCAAGGATGAGCTAAAGAGCTAAGTATAAAATAAAAACTCCTGGAGAAGCCCCAACCCAGTAACTCCTCTGCAGTTATGATAAACCACCACAGATCCTTGGGAACCTCTGCAAACATGGGCAAGTATAACCACACACTAGGGCAGCAGAGCCATTCAGCCTTGGGCGTGAATCTGACCACGAATAACACTCACTCCTTCCTTGGTTCCAAAAGATGGACTAAAAACAAATAAATGTAAGTCCAAGCCCTCATAGGAACTGCAAAGTGCTGTCTTTCTCTCATTTGTTCAGTCAGAGAAAGCTACAGTGGGAACTAATGATGAGTTGTTAGAATATCCAGGCCTTGGCCTTCTATAATCTTCTTTCCCAGGTAGCCCACTGAACGCATATTCAACACATATGGAAAAGCCATTTCCAGTGACATCATCAAGCTCACTAGAATGACTAGAATAGGAAGGCTGCTGATAAATTCTTAGCATGACATTGAATCAGAACTAATTGGCCGGTATACTCTCTCTACCTGGCATTTGATCTCCAGATTCAAATACCGGGTCCAGCACAAATAACACCCCCTTTTTATTACAAAATCTTTTATTATAAAATCATAAGCATGTCATTCTGTAACATAATAATATCACACTCAAGCACGCCACATGACATTTTAGGTGAATTGTTAAAATGAAAACTATAAATTATTACACCCATATTATTACCCTACCAACCACATTCAAGCAGATGTTACTTCTGCTGGACCCTGTATATTAAAAGTTTCAAATATCTCAATAGCTTCCTGCAGTGTAGCTTCTACAAATGTTACCTATCAAGGTGGCAGTTCAAACTGTCTGGGAAAAAAGTTTGCAAACGTGTACAGCTGCGTGCAATAGTAAATTCAGGCTCAGAAGGTTTACAAAATGCCATTTTTGCTCTGTGATAATTAACTTGGGCTCAACCTGGGTTCCACGATGATTTTATATTAATTTGGAAATAGCCACAAGAGAACAACTTCAAAATTTCGAAAATATTTCTTTTTAAAGACAGTCATAGCTTTCTTAAGTACTTACTGAACATTTCTAACATATGCAATTCCTATCAGCAGGATTTTAAAAGACAGCTGGGAAATAGAGGGGGATTTTACCGCCTGTGTGGCTCATTTTCCTCAGGTAGGTAGAACTGTTCTTGGTTACCAGTCATAGGTATCCAGGAAACTGCTATTACTGCAATCTGAGTTGACTCGTTTAATTATCTTTTTTACATTTTTATTGAATTTGAAACAGCGTGGATGGACCTGGTGAGTTGACTTACTTTATAGTTGACTTATTTTATTAGTGTAAGTCATAAGAATCACAATATTAAGTCTTTGTCCTCCTTCAAAATGAAATCTTTCAACAGATTGTAAATGATGGTGATATAAGCAGTAAATTTGCTCCAAAATCAAACTGATTTTCACCAAATTAAATAGTATTTATGTCAATTATTTTACACATACGGTAGTGGCACACGCATATGACGGAGAGAGGGAGAAATCTGCAAATGAATTGAAGTGGCCTGTCCCATAGTTCAAGGTAATAGATCGCCGATCTGTAGGAAACCTTGTGATTCCACCTGTTAAAGTTAAAAATTATTCACCAAATAAACTAATATTTAACATGATACTCTCAGTTCCTTTAGGAAAGAGTCGAAGACACTTTTACTTGTAGTTATATGAAACCAGCAAATATCTAAGCACCGTGAATACTTTGCTAATATTCTAAATGAATAAGAAAAGATGTATTTTAAGGTTCTTTCTATGAAATCAGAAAAAAACTGGAATAATAAAAAAAAAATAAGGGTTGTACCACAAGCTGCACGCAGGAAAACCGAGGCTCTCTGGTTTTCTGAGCCGACCATCTGTCTTTGCTTCATGGGATGGCCACAAGGGAAGAGTCAAAACCACAGTTTGTGGTTTCACATCAGTGCCCACACTACCTGTAGATGTCATAGAACCCTGATGCTTCACTGTATCGAGGGGAAGGGCAATGTTTGCCCCTGTCTCAAATGCCCGTCATTACAGTACCCAATGATCCAGACCCGAAGAGAGGCTCAAAAGCAATGATGTTTAGTCTCAGTCTTGTCATGGACTAGCCAGGTGACCCTTCCATAACCTGATCCACTCTCCCCCTCAGTTTCTTTATCTGTCATAGTAAAACATTGCACTAGAAGGCCACTAAGACCTATGCGACAGTAACATTATAAGCCACTATACATCATTAAAGTCAAATTCCATTGATTTTAAAATACTGAGAAAATAGCCAAAAGGAAAGGTGCAGAAGAAATAGTGGGTCCTTACTGAGATTTTCTCTGAACTTTCAGTAAAAATATGAGTCTCTTGGCAATGATATGTAACATTCCAGTCAGCCTGGCTCAAAGGCTCTGAACCTTCTCCTAAAGCAACAGGCAGAGACATCTTAAGTGTCATTTGAACCATCTGAACTTTGAAGTTGAAAAAGACTCAAGTGCTAAAACAAGTGGAGTGAATCCCTCCAAAGCTATTACTTCTCTTATTCTTTCCTGCTTGTGTCTACCTTCCTGAGATGCTGCTCCAGAATTATTCCCCTATGAAGTCTTTCACATCCTCCCACCTTGGGTCCTGTCTTGCTTCAAGCACAAAGCAGAGCCTGAAATGCACACACCACATGTTCTTACCTCTCCAGGGTCTTTACACCTCAGCAGTAGCAGCAGCTCCAGACAAAACTGACCCCCCATCCTCCCCACTCAGCACCCCTGTCCAGTGTGGGAACGAAGAAGGACACTGGAGAAAAGGATACTGCTCTAAGAGCTAGAGGAGCCAGGCAAGCAGGCTCCCCAGCTGGAATGCGTGGCTAGAGGCCCTGGGAGGGAGAAGGCCTGGGTCACTGTGATCCTCTGAGTCACATACCCTGGGGAGCTCTCAGCTCTAAAAGGCCTCCTTGGGCACACAAGGCTGAGAGGCACGGAGCACTTGCTAAGGGGGAAAGTCTGCAACTCACAAAGTTGATATAAATGGTTACATAGACTTATGTCAGTTCACAGTAAATGGTAGAGATGCAATATGAATGCTGGACAGAACAAATCAGTTAAATGAAATGCTAACTCACATATCTGTTAAGGGACTTATATCAAGAATATATAACAAACTCTTACTAGTCAATAATAAAAAGACAAATAACTTGATTTTAAAATGTGCAAAGGTTCTGAATAAACAGTTATCTGAAGAAAACATTCAAATAACCGAGAAACATGAAAAGATGCTGAACATCACTAGCCATCAGAAAAATGCAAATCAAAACCACAATGAGATAACACCTCACACCTAATATAGGAGGGGAAAAAGAAATGTGGGCGAGGATGTAGACAAACCGCGACTCCCATACATTGCTGGTGAGAAGGTAAACTGCACTGGAAAAAAGTTTGGCAGTTTCTCAAAATGTTAAGTATAGAGTTCCCATATGACCCAGCAATTCCATGTCCAATTATATATTCAAGAGAACTGAAAATTGATGATGTCTGTCTGGAAAAAGTCCAGCCATTGTTAACACAACAAGGACAATTTGCCCGACATCGGTGTAATCTGGCTGCCAAGGAGAGGGGACTGGAATGCACATGTGTGAACAGAGATGACTTCACTCTACTAGTCAGTGGGGGTGGTAGATGCCATTGAGTGAGCATGTGTACTGTGTGGCCGTCACATTGAAAATGACTGAGCGGGTAGAGCAATGAATCCGCATCAAATTTTGCATTAAGCTTGAACATTCCTCCACAGAAACAATTTGGATGACTCAGAAGGCCGCAGCTATGGGCAACTGGTGATTGGCAGCTTCATCATGACAATGTGCCTGCTCATGCATTACATCTCTTGCAGATCACCCAGGTGACTCAGCCCCCCTACATCCCAGATTTGGCACCCTGTGACTTCTGGCTTTTCCCAAAAGCAAAATCACCTTTGAAAGGGAGGAGATTTCAGACCATCTGTGAGATTCAGGAAAACACAATGGGGCAGCTGGTGGTGATTGGGAGAACTGTGTGAGGTCCCAAGGTGCCTGCTCTGATGGGGACTGAGGTGTCATTGTCCTATGGACAATGTTTCTTGTATCTTGTATCTTCTTCAATAAATGTCTCTATTTTTCATACTACGTGGCTGGATCCCTTCTGGACAAACCTCGTATGTCCACACAGAAGCCTGTACACAAAATTGTTCACAGCAGCATTATTCAACTGATGAGTGGGTAAATAAAATGTAGCATATCCGCACAATGAAACATTAGTCACCTCTAAAAGGTAATGAAGTACTGATTCATGTCACAACATGGATGAACTTTGAAAACATCAAGCTAAGTGAAAGAAGCCTGACACAAAAGACCACACATCGTACAATATGATTCCATTTATATGGAATGTTCAGGACAGGCAAAGCCATAGACACAGAAAATAGATCAGTGGTTGCCAGAGGCTAGGGAGACTGAGGCAGTAATTAGTAGGAGGGATAGGGTTTCTTTGGGGGTGATAAAACAGTTCTAAAACTGGTGATGATTGTACAACTCTGAATATACCATTAAATTACACACCTTAAATGAGTGAACTGAATGGTATGTGAATTACATATCAATGGTATGTGAATACATACAACATATATTATATTAAAAGTGAAATGTTAGCTCTATTTCCTTGCACAACCCTTCCTCAACCACACAGGGCTCTTCTGAGGTAACCATTACTCCTGTAGACTCACCTGTGTGGTTTGGCAGGGGCCATGGTGCGAGAGGGCTTCCAGCGGGCATGGACCTCGCCCCCAGCACATCAGGACCCTTCCCCTCAACCTCATCTCTAGAATTCTGGTGGCAAGAATTCTTCTCTTGCTTCGTGGTTTAGCTCATTCCTCCCTGACATCTTTGCTAACTCCCTTCCCAGCACATCCATGGTTCCCATTTCAAACTTAGAGTTGTATCCCATGTGGCCAGAGTCTCCAAATAAATTATACGTGACTTAAGTACAATGGGCCCTCACTGCCCAGTGATTTCTCATGGCTGAAATTCAGTAGTTAATTGTTACTTTTAACATTACTTTGAAAGGAAAAGATTTATTTTTTTTGTTTAGCATTTTAAAAATAAGGGTGTTGTCTATAGGGGCTATTCTGCATTTTTACTATTATAAATAAAAATAAAATTAGGAGATGATGCCAATGAAGGAAGCAATTCAATGAAGAGAAAGTGCTGTGGTCATTGGATTAAAGAACTCAACATTCTTATATAACTTTTTCATCCAGTAAGAGAATTATATTAGGGTTACTGACATATTTTAATTTAAATTTTATTGTCAATTACAGTTTACCTTCAGCATTATTTTGTATTAGCTTCAGTTGTAGAACATAGTGGTTATACAATCATATACTTTACAAAGTGATCTATTTCAGGACCACATATTTTAGTTATTAATATTCATTATTATTATTTGTTTTCATATTCTTCATCTTTCCAAACTATGTTTGGCCGCAGTGGACAAATGCTCATGAACATTATTTTCTTAACGATAACTAGCTCCATCCTGCCCCATGTTCAATGTTTTGTTTGAATCAGTGTATTCTGCTATTAGGACTAAAGTCTTAAGAGAAAGGTTTACTAGTGGTCCCAACTAGATGCGATGCCCAGTGTCTGGCATTTGTCACACTTTGGACCATCGTATAATTTTTGCTTATTTTGGATTTGTCTTAAAAATTACAACCTTTAACAGTCCTTACAATTTTTCATTTTTAAAGTCGGCACTTTACTCAGGAGAACTGAAGGACGTTGGTGGAATTATGAAGGAGCAGCCTTTCCCATCTAAGGATAGGCAAGGAAGCAAATGAATGCTCTCAAAAGACCCTGCCTGTGGTCATTCTGTGCTGGAAGGTCCGCACGGGCTTCTTCTCAAACACACTTCGGTGCTGTGGGTAATAGAAGTCAAATAACAAAACTCAGAGGAACATGCTGTGTTACTTTTTAAGGGAAAAAAAGCGGGGGGAAATCAAAGGGTTTAACAATTTTATTCACTGGCTTACATTCAGCGACTCTGAAAATTTGGCCACGGCTCAGGTTTGTGAATTTCTATGGAACATGAACTGTATTTGGCAAGCTCAACCAAATATGAGGCTGATAAAAAAAAGTTTCATGCTTTCTCAAGACCTTATGCCATTAACTGTGTGGGATTGGAAAAACTGTTCAAATGTCAGTTTAAACACTATAAATAAATGATTTTCTATACCAATATGAATTAATAAAATTCTGTTGATTTGAGACCATAGCTTGAACTAAACTTTCTTTGAGTTTTAATTAGGAATTGTTTCACCGAGAACGTGAACTTGAAATCAGGCAAGTTGAGTTCGGCAGAGTCCTGTTTCCGAGTTAGAAATGTTAATGCAATACTTTATGGAGAATTGACTGAAAATTCAATTGGCACGAAGGTTGTTAGGAAGCAGGTCTTGAAATGAAAAAAAAGGATTAGGCCAAAAGAAATAAATCATGATTGTAACGGCCCAAATCATTACATGAAAGAACACCGTGGTGAGTTCCGCTGCAAAGTTCATGACTTTGGAACACTATCTCCAAACCAGTCACCTCTGAGTTTCACAGAGTTGGCTATTCAACCGCCTTCTTGACCCTTCGGTCTGGTATCTCAGGGTCATCTCAGACTTCACTTATCCAATCTTGAACTCTTGGCTTTTCCTCCTGGCAAATGTCTTTGTACCTAAGCCTCCTACATTTTAAGAGGTTTTTATAAGCATTTATCTCAGTGCCTGGTATGCACACCTGCTCAATAAATGTTGTTGATGATAATATTGATGACGACTGATGATGATTAAGATGATGATTTTCATGCACGCAATTAGTTGAGCCAAAAACCAAATCGTTTTGCATTATTTTTCTCTTCACTTCATGTCCCACACTTAATTCGTTCCCAAATTCTGTCAACTCTGCCACCGAAATAAATCAGGAATCCAAACCCTCCTCTCCAACTATACTTTTATCATCGCACCTCCAGCCTCCATCATATTTATCCTGAAGAAATTTAACAGCCTTTTAAACAAACCAACCATATCCACTCTTGCCCTTGACCAATTACCTGTCCGTGGAGGCAACCAAAATGATCTTCTTAAACACCAATTTTCATTACTAAGCTGAATATAGTGCATATCATGTATTTGTTAAATTTACTAAACAAACTGATGAGGTAGGTACTGTTATTACTTCTATTTTACAGGAGAGGAATCAAGCATATCTAAGATCACTTTGACTCTAAGAAGCAAATCCAGAATTCATACTCGAGTAGTCTGACTCCAGAGCTGAGTATTCAATTTCTCTACAAAGCACCATGTCATATGCAAGCTTAAAAGAACAAACGAGCAAGTAAAAACTGTCAATTCACTTCCATTGCACACAGAATAAAATCCATCTGCTTTGGACTTCCCTGTGCCAAGAGTCTGGACCTACTTCCTCAGTCTCCTTTCTCATGCCTTTCCCTTTCCTCTTGTTCTCCTGACACTCATGATTAAGGCAAGCTTGGTCCTGCACAGGGGTTTCTGCCTATGCTGGCCCCTGAAATGCTCTTTCTAGGCATTTTCGCATGGCTGGCTCCTCCTTCTTTATCTGGAATCCCACTCCCTCAGAAAAGACTTCCCTTACCTCCCCAATTTGAAGTCACTGTTCCCTGGCTTCTCAAACTCAGCCACCCTGTCGATTTTCTTCTCAGCACGTATCTCAACCTGTAATTGTTTCCATATGCTTGTCCATTTGTCTACTTACTGTCTTTCCCACTGGTCTGGAAGCTTCACAATGATAAATATTATTTACGACTATAGGTTTACTATCTAGCATCATGCCTTGTGCATAGTAGACGCTGAGAAAATTTGATAAGTGATTATATGACAAGTACACTTTTGTGATACGAAACAGTCATCTGGACTTTAGATTCTCCAAGTGAGACTGCAGGGTCAGAATCAGAATCCCCTGGGGATGCAATTTAGCATAGAATCCTAGGACTCTGTGTGACTTTAAGCATGTACCTTTGAGTTTTCTAAGGAATCTTTATAATTGTGATTCTGGCATGATTTACCAATGAAATTACTCACAGAATTCTTGTCTGGCTGTGCTTTTTGAGTAATTGCTGTACATTTTTAGGAATACTTGCTAAGAGAGAAAAATGTACATTATAAATTGCTTTCACATGTGATAAGATTGTTAAAAATATTTACTGACAAGGAAATTGATACATACTACGTTTTAGATATATAGGTAGCATTGACATAATTACATTGGAAGCCAATAATTTCCTTTTCAGCTTGCAGACATTTGTGCGGGCTCCTGGCAAGCTTGCGGTTCCTAAGTCCTGTGATGTGTATAATGGATGCAATGGACCAGCTGCAGTACAGTCCTGAACTGACCACAATAAAACTTCTGGGGCCCAGGGATCTGCATTTTAAAAGTCGCCGGGAAATTCATGCAAATAAAATTTTAAAGCAATTTTTCTTTTTATCTAGACATGGCTATTGTTTTAGAAGAATAAACAACTGATATCCAGTGTCTGCTCTTAAATCTGTAGTTTAATTCTGAGAAATCTAAGATAATGTTTCCCATAAATAAAAAACATGCTGTATTAATTGATGTTAAGCTCACTAAGTCTTCAGAAATGCAACATATCAATACCTTTTTGGTCAAATAAATCATCTTTGGTAACTACCTTTTGTCTGCATGTACCATGGGAGTAAAGGGACAGGCATTCCTCACTTTGGTGGGGAAGGATGAACCATTTGGCCACACAGTAACATTAGCAAGGTCAATGCCATATCCCATCACTTGACTATGTTTTGGGTATCCAACCTTTTAGCATCTCTGGGCCACACTGGAGGAAGAAGAGTTGTCTCGGGCCACACATTAAATATACAAATACTAACAAAAACTGATGAGCAAAAAAAAAGGATTTATGTAAATTTACGATTTTGTGTTGGGCCACATGCATAGCCATCCTGGGCTGCATGGGGCCTGCGGGCTGCAGACTGGATACCTTAGATAGTGGATAATGTTAAGAAAATTGAAATTGAAGTCAGGAAAAGGCTTCCTGGATTGCCTGAAAGCAAAGGCGGCTATTCTTTCTCTTTTAAGAAAAGATACCTAAGTTCTAGAATATGACAGAAGAGCTTAAGTTAAAAACAAAACCAAAACAACAATGAAACATTGAGCCATGTTTACGATATCAAGTAAAGAAGTGAAGTAATAACCTACATCCCTGTCCATGAACCCTGCCTTCCGTTTCCTTTCCTTCCAGTCTTTCTGGAACCCTGTTCAATCAGGCTTTTATTCCCACCATCCATCAACACTGCTCTTACTGAGGTTATCAGTGACCTTTACATTACTAAATCCTCTGATCAATCCTCAGTCTTCATCTTATTCAACTCACCAGCAGGGTAACCCCATGCTTGATCCAAACAAGAACTTTCTGATGAGTCAAAGTAGGTGCTATTAATACATATACTAATTGATAATTATGCATTATCTAGGATTGTACCTAGCAAACAGGCTCAGCAGAGACCGGTTCTATAAAATCCTCCCCAAAATAGTCATTTTTTTCTCATCGAAGATAATTTACCTTGAGAAAATCTTCATATTGTCAATGAGTCATATCTTTTTCTAGAAAGGTATTAATAATACAGATTAACCAGGAAAAAAAGTACAGGTGTAGAAAAGCTTCTCCAAATCCCACAGTGAGGACTTGAATTGCTTCACAGGATTCTTACTGATGCCTGAATTATTCTTTCTTGCCCATAAAAAAATAGTACCGTTACATGAAGTACATTTATTGTTCACAGGAACAGTGTATAAAGTGGTCATTCCCATGCATTTTGGGATTGAGTGAACTGATCTTGGTAATTCCACCCTTCCTGGCCATGATTGATCCTAAAAACCAGATCAAAAGCCATCATTCTTTCTTACAGCCAGAGACACATGAGGGAAAGATGGCTGGAGGCTTCTGCAAAATGTTTTGTGGAGCATAAGCAAGAGATACAGAAAAAGAAAACCTTTCTTCCTGTATGCCAGGGTTTCTCAACCTCACTACTATTGATACATTGGGTTGAGTCATTATCTGTTGTGGGGCTGTCTTGTGCATTGCCAGATCTTTAGCAGCAATTCTGGCCTCAACTCACCACATGACAGTAGTACCTCTGCAGTTGTGACAACCAAAAATGTCTCCAGACATTGCCAGATGTCCCCAAGGGTGGCAATAACCCCAAGTTGGGAACCGCTGCTATAAGCATGGTCAGATTTATCCCCAAACTGCCAGTTTCTCTCAATACTAGCTTAGAGACGCTTAGAGGAAAATAAAGTCAGGAGAATTACAGGAGAAAGATCCACAGTCAATGGATGAAACACACCATACCTGTGAATTTTTGGTGACGTGAGCCTCTAAAATTTCTAATTATTTAAGCTGGTCTAAGTGGGTTTTATCAGGGGTATTAAAGCACATTGTTTTATTCCAGGGCATCCTACAGCTTAGGGCAGGACTTTTTGGGGTTTCCTTTTGCATGTAGGACAGAACTAAAATGGCTTATCTTTCCATTTGTTAAATGCTGATTATTCACAATCTTTATGGAATTGTAGAATTTTAAGGCAGGAAGGGATTTAAAGGAAGGAGAATTAAGCTAAAACGAATGTCTATGTTTACTTTAAAAGAAAGGCTTTCAAAAGAGTATTAAGCCATGTGACTCCAAATATCAGGAAAAGATATTATCCGCTTCAAAACACTTCCTGAGAATGACAAGTCACCATAGATCTTTCGTAAAAAGCAAAGGGAGACAGACGTTTTCTTATGACCACATACACTTAAATAGTCACTTCCCCCTAAGAAGGAATTCTGCATGGGTTTAATGACTAAATCAGTTATCTACTTGCAGTGGACTTCCTGTCATTTCTGTGGGCAGACTTGTTATTCAAGTTTACCGTCCAGCAGTATACATATTTTTTTAATGTGAAAAGTGATGAACAAATAGAGCTAGCACAATTGGCAGACTGCTAAATTCAGGGTATAGTGGGGAGGGGAGAAGGTAAAAAATATAGTCTATTTCTTTTATTATTTTTATTGTTTGTATAGTATCATTTTGTATTTTCTTTGCTTACAAAACCAATGGAAGCTTATAACTAAAAAATCAGAAGTACAGAAATAAGAAAAATAAATAACATTAAAATAATCTATAAGAATCAATTACTGATTACGGCTTAGTGAATATTCTCCCAAATAGTTTTCTTGTATATTGAGATTTTCTTCCTAAATAGCATCGTATTATTTTGAAATCTTCTATAATGTATATTGAAGGTCTATTTTATCAGATATTTAAGTTGTTTCTAATTCATTCCCATTGTAAATAGTGCTTCATATGACTTATTGGCTGAAAATAAGTTATACATGCTCAAAAACAAAAATATAATAGAAAACACAAACACAAAATAAGTTCTGAAAAATGGACCAAGGCTTAGGATATCATTGGCTTCAGTGCTCTGTTACCATTCACTGGCAGATCCAAGGACAGAAAGCAGCCTCACAGAGGGCAAAGGGGAGAGAAGAGCAACCGCTCTTGCAGTGAAGGAAACTACTCAGGTGACAGACACGATAGAGCCAACACTATATGAACCTAATGGAGAAACATTCAACAGATTAACCCCAAGCAGGCTTATAGAAAAAGAACTGGATTTACCCAGTCATTTAATTAAAATCCTGTGATGGCAATGCCAAATAGCTATATTTATTTTTTTAATCATTTTTATTCATGTTTTATGGATAAGAAACCTGAGGCCCAAAGAGTCTAAATAAATTGCTAAAACTTACACATGCTCACATATACCAGGTCTGTCCATATGGTACCCACCATACAATATGAAAAACAGGGACATTTATGGAAGAAGATACAAGGTACAAGAAACATTGTCCACAGGACAATGACACCTCAGTCCCCTTCACAGTAAGCACCTTGGACCTCACACAGTTCCCCCAATCACCATCACCTGCCATGTTGTATTTTCCTGAATCTCATGGAGGGTCTGAAATCTCTTCCCTTTCAAAGGTGACTTCAGTTTTGGGAAAAGCCAGTAGTTTTAGGGCACGAAATCTGGGCTGTAGGGGACTGAGTCACCTGGGTGATTTGATGTTTCACCAAAAAACTCTGCACAAGATGTGACGGATAAGCGCGCTGTCATGATGAAGCTGCCAATCTCAGTTGCCCATAGCTGTGGCCTTCTGAGTCATCCAAATTGTTTCCGTGGAGGAATGATCAAGTTTAATGCAAATTTTGATGCAGATTGGTTGCTCTACTCACTCAGTCATTTACAATGTGATGGCCACGCAGTACACATGCTCACTCAGTGGCGTCTGCCACCCCCACTGTACAGTGAAGTCATCTTTGTTCATGCATGTGCATTCCAGTCCAGTCTCCTTGGCTGCCAGGTTACACTGATGTCAGGCAAATCATTCTTGTTATATTAACAATGGCTGGACTTTTCTGTACATACCTCATATGTATTTATATCTATGTCTATATCCATGTTTATGTTCATATATGTGTTTATACTGATTCCTATGCCTTTACCTATATGCATACCTGTAACTGTACCTGTGCATTCACCCATCCATCCATATATTAATGGTTCTCAAACTTGAATGTACAGTGGAATTCCCTGGAGGGCTAGTTAAAACACAGATTCCTCTACCCACTCCCCGGAGTTCCTGATTCAGCATGTCTCTAACATAGTCCAAGAATTTGCATTTCTAGTATATTCACAGGTGATGCAGATGTTGCTGGTGTGGAGACTACACTCTGAGAAGTGTTGCCTACACTTCTATCTATACCTTTATATCATTATCAACCTGTATTTCATTGAACATGTGGTTACCACCACACACTTCAACTTTTATCATCTTCTCTCACTACTATAAGCCACAGTGCTACATATTACATAAAACAGATATTATGGTGCTTTCAAATTTTCTTCTGTTAATTTAATAATAAAAATTTTAAGATATAAAAATTATTCCCATGTATCTTCTTCCTCCCAGGAAAATAGTTCAACTGTGGTGCATTTCTTGTTTTTACTTGATTTTCACTGACTTTGGCTTTTAACTTGATGTATTTACATCTTAACGATTCAGATTTACTTTCCAAACAGTGAGATGAAACAGGGACAACTCAAAGGCAGCTTCATTTTTAAATTGTCCAGGCTTTTGTAAACAAGCTCTTGACTGAGCAATTTATAACTCTCTAAACAGTTGGAGGAAAATATCACACGGTAAAGCAGATGTTATTCTCTTAACTTCTTTTTTTTTCAGGTCTACAATCATTGTCTACAGTACTGAACCAACCACATTCCTTCAAGTAAATTTTGGCTTTGCTGGATGTCAACCATGTTAGCCATACTCAAGATGTGGCTGAAAGAACAAAGCTTCTCAGAGGCAGCTCTGCGGCATGCTTCCTCATGCTAGTTTGACAGTGTTTGATTTAAGGGCTGTGTTGGCACATGTTTGCAGCATGCAATGGGAACACAATTCCCCAAATGCCAACCTTAACCTAAATAAAAGCTAGGCCTGCATCTCCTCAGGGTCAAGTTAAAAAATATGGGCTGTGATGTCTCAGACCTCAGCGGGTACCAATTACTGGGAGACAAGACATGAACCCAAGGAAATGTAATTGGTAATTTTATTGGATAAACAATTGAAAAAAAAGAGAAATTGAGAAAAAAGGGTCATTTTGTGCTGGTGCAGTTGGGAAAAACTATATTCCATTTGTTGAAATATTTTAGAAATAGAGGTTATTTCTTCAGAAAGCAAAATGCAGACATTAAAAAGGAAGACAAATTTTTACAGATAAGGTCGAAGCAAAGACTGTCTAGAGTGAGGAGTTAATGTGTGACAACAGAAGGAGTAATCCTAAGAATGATGAGTTTCACTAATGAAATGATTAAAAATTATGGCCACCTACAACCTATCATGAATGGCTTTTATGGTATGAGACAGAATAGATGGGAAAATAGGAAGAAAAAAAAGAACTTGTGCCCTAATGCAGAAAAGGAAGATGTGCATTTTGGTCAGTTCAGAGAAAATATCTCTTTTCTCCTTAATGTATCTATAGATAGACAGTCGGATGGGCATGCGCGCACCCAAACACACACACACACACACCTTCAGGCTTTATGAAATCAGTCCAATTCATATATAAGACCCCCTTGTTCCCATTAAGCATTCAAAATGCCCTTAATTGCAAATATTTCAGCAAATAGCTATGGAATGAATGATACAGTCAGCAAACATTGAAATAAAGCTGACACTAAAAAAATATGTTATCAAACAGGGAACTCATAGACTGTAGCAATAAATAAATCTGCATTTTAACATCTATGGCTGTATATTAATATAAGTGGGGGGGATTGGCTTAAAGACATGTCCAATATAAAAAGATAAGTTATCACAAATTGTGCTATGAAGAGAATTTACTGGAAGCATTGTAATAGGAGAAGCGGTGACTGTAAAAGTTTTTTGATGCAACAATCAGCCTGTAATTCCAATTTGTTTAAACATCTGTTCTATTAGGCACAAATTTAGCTGCAAAATGGTATTTTGAAGTAAAAGCATAAAAGACAGGAAAAGTGAACATTTTCTGAGATGAATATCTTTCCTAAAGAAATGTAATATTTTACTTATAAGGTAGTGAGATAAGTGCTACTCACAAGTAATTTCTCAATAAAGTGAATGAATGAATAAAAGAATTCATTTTAAAAATCAGTCGGTTCCCAGATCTTAGCTTGAGAACTTCAACAGATACAACACACACACTCATTTTCAAATTAAATGTAGTCCTATTAAAAATAAACGCATGAAAAGAAGTTATAACTGCCCATCACACCAAAACATGCAGTTTAGCTAGAGCCATTACAGCACTTTTCACGTTGTTCAAACGCAGATTTTAAAAGCATACATAAAACACAAAGCAGTTAATCAAAACAAGTTTGCATCAGAAATTCAAAAACATTTGTCATAGGACCGGAGTAAAACTTTTTACTCCCATTATTAATATAAACTGACCTTAAAATCAAAGCTGCCCATATCTTAGTGAGAAAGTTTTATGGAGGAATTCTGGAAAATGAGATAAAGAACCCATTAAGAGATTACTTTTTCTTTGCACTGTGATGCAAAGTGACATACATGAGTAAGGCAGTTGGCACACTCAGTAAAACACAGATGCCAGCTTTAGAGTTGCAAAACATCTGAGGTCTGTGAAACATCTCAAGAAATTATTGGGGAATTAAAAAAATATTTTAGCTAATCATCTATAGTAGACAGTTTCTCAACCATAATATTCTTGACATTTGGGGTCAGGTCATTCTTTGTTGTGGGGGTGGGGGATGGTGGTGCGGTCTTGTGCATTAAAGGATGTTTAGCAGTATCCCTGGTCTCCACCCACTAGATGCCAGTAGCAACTCAGCTACTGCCAATCGTGACATTGAGAATGTCTCCAGATATTGGCAAAAGTGTCCTGGGGAGCACCATTCCCACAGTGAAAAGCACTGACAGCACACATTTCCACCAACTGGTTTGATCAACTGATGTAGCAAATATTATAAAACTGTCCAAAATTTTATATTCATGCAGAACTCCTGTGAATTTTCTCAAGTTGTATACACATTTTCATATTTAATCACAACAGACTGACAAATCTGGAGTGACTGCTTCCTAGGTATGCATATTTTTAAAATCCAGTAAAATACTACTTCTTATGATCTTATGAAAATTTCCAAGGATTCTCATCCGGAATTTGTGATCTGGGGCTTAAACCAAAATGTCATCAGTGTTTTGCATAATGCTCTCTCCAAAATGGAAGCACAGACTGTGTTGGCACTGGAAATTGCACGGGAATAACGCTGCTTATGTTATACTTTAGATGAAGGAAAACAATCTGTTTCCCCTGTTTAAACAGAAACTAAGGATAAAGTTGCTGAGGATAGTATACCTTAAAATTCTAAAGATTTTTATACTACTTATTAGATATATCTTATATAAATAATGATAGTTGTATTAATTACTCAGGAATTAGCTGGGAAAGATTCTCCTTGGAAGATCATTACAATACTCAATTGTAATAAACATTTAAGTGAGAGTTTTGCCCTTAAAATTTGTCTTAGTATAACTTACTAATAAAATGAACAAAGAAAAACTATAGGAAAATTTTCTTGGCTAAGTGTATTTTAAAATATGTGACTATATTGTTTAATGATAGTAAATCTGGAGACCAAAATGCTTATCAATAACTGTTAAAAACTAAAATACATTCACTGAAGGTGGAAGAGGGAATAGGGAGATAAATGATAATGGAAAAAATACAATATAAAATAATGTAAAAAATTAAAATTAAAAAATGTGGAAAAAGCAAAAAAAGAATAAAATACATTCACTGAAAGTGCAGAGAAAAGTATTCAAAATTGACAATAATAACTGAGCAAAGTAAAGTGGGAACAACATGCCTCCTTCAGTAATAAAGGACAAAATATGAAAGCTACCATTTTTATCATCTTTTCTAAATTGTGCTTTTCTTTCTCAAAATTTTCTCATGAAGATGATTCATTTATCACTAAAGGTAATCATATTATCAGATCACCAAAACATTTCATATAATTTAAGGCATGTCAGAAAAAAAATGTTTGTAAGTCTGTACATATAAATTATTGTTTCAGAAAATATTGTTAATATGTTATTCACATTCCTACATAGGTAAACATGTCAAACCTAAATTCTGACTTCTGTAATTATTTGACATTTATTATTGAAATTATAATGATCTAAAATATACCTCACTTGAATGAGGAAAATATCCCAAATCAAAGTCTTTTTTAATAAAAATAGTTGTTTTTTTCTCTAGATTAGTGGTTCTCAATTGGCATAACTTTGCATCTCACGGGACATTTGGGAATATCTGGAGACAGGTTTGGTGTCACGACTTGGGGAAGGGTACTTCCAGCATCTAGTGGGTAGAGAGCAGGGATGGCTGTTAACCACCCGACCATGCGGAGGACAGCCCTTCACAAAATAGAATGATCCAGTTCCAAGTGTCGGTAGTGCTGAAGTTGGGAAACCTGCTCTAGATAAAAGCAGTTCCTGGTTTATCCTGTGCACTGCAGCAAGCAGCACCCAATTCAAAATGTTGTGATGAGAAAGTGGCACTTTCGGAGAGCATGTCATATTTTACCAAGGAGATTTTCCTTCGCCGATGGAAGGTGGAACTTTAACAACCCCTTCTTGCTCTTGTTGGCGTCTTATGGAGCAGGAAACAAAATGGAAGATTGCAGGGACAGTACAAGCAGCCCCCAATAAGCAATCCTTGCACAGATCTTATGTGAGCAGCATGTATGTACTTCGACACTGAGTCAAAGTGATGCCCTCACTGTGAAACAGGAATTACTCGACATGCTAAGAAAAACACATTATAAAAATTAGTACAGCTAAACTTAAGCAATAAGTTTGAATAACTATCGTTTTCCCCTCCAATGTCAACCATAAGTGATATTCTGTATTGCTTGGGAGTCACTATTACAATCAAACTTTTAACAACCTTAAGTAAACATCTTCACTTTCCACAAAACTAAGTGATGGCGGAGTAATATGATTGCTTACAGCTGCAATGCTTCATGGCGAACTGAACACGTTAAACTTTGGCTAAAATTTCGCTTCAGTGGCGTATAGCATCTTTTCCAAATAAAACCATCTTTTAAGTAATTCTTTAAATAATGCCCCGGTAGACTCCTTAATTAAAACCTGGGATAGACTTGAGACAAGTGATCCACTGATTATACAATAAATGCACATTAAATTTTTTAAAGAAACAACCTATGTTCTCAAATATAAATTATAAGTTTGTATTAGGGTCTAGCATTGTGTAAATCACTCATGTCTTACTTACCCTACCGAAAGGGAAAAATTAGAAAACTTGATGCTAAGGAGAAACAAATGTTTCCTGTGTGTTTACTTCTCTTGAGTGGCTATGATATTCTCTAGATTATGGGCCATCAACATTTCAGGAGACAGGTGTCAAGTTTCTCAGTGGGTTGGGAGTGAGAAGCTGAGGTAAGCAAAGGGCATCTGGCTTTCATTCCTGCTAAGAAAGAAACCGAAATCTTGCTCACACATTCCATTACAAAGACTTGAAAGCAGAAAAAAAGTCCTTCTTGAATTTCAAATCACCCAGGACAAAATATATCAATAATTTGCCTTTTAGTGTGAATTACTTTAATCAGATTCTTTTGTTCTAAGACCAAACCAAGTTCAATCCTGTAAAGATTAGAACAGATTTGATGCTGCTGGATGTTTTACAATGTACCAAATAAGTTTGGAATGGTAAACACCTTTGGGGAGGACACAAGTGAGCACCATGATTGAGAGGAGCAGTGTTGGTGAGTATAGCAGTCTTTAAATACCAAAAGATAAGCAAAAACATCACTCCACCAAAACACAGATGTTGAAAGTTCATTTAGTGACTACTTACCACGCCCTCTACTAAGGTGTCAGGAATGCAGTTGCCGTAGTAGAGAGAGATGAATGGTTGAGTCTAAGTTTAACTTCACAATGGATCCCACACGTTTGGAGTCAAGCATAACCTGCTTTTCAATGTAATCTCATGGTAAAGAGGGAAATAGACTGTGTTTACCCAAACAAAAAGACTGGATCTTCATTTACAACAGGCATGGGGACAGCAGAAGTTACTCCAGATCTTTGGTTAATCTACTCCATTAGAAATCACTTTGCAGGGATGGCAGAAAGCATTGGCACAGTCTGTGTCGATTTAGTCAGCACCTGGCCTGCTTCTGTGGACATGCATTAACGTGGCACCCTTTCAAATAACACTCACTGATGGTTTATACTGAACCCCTTAAGAATATCACTTTAGTTTTGTAAATGCTGTAGTTTTAGTATTAGATTGGTGCAAATGTTCTCATTGTACTGAAAGAAGAATACAAGGGTTCCTGAAGCCATTTCTGAACTTTGTACATTCATCTCCAAACAGCTGAGTATTAGTATTCTGTGTACAGATATAGCTATGGTAAGGAGAAATGCGTCCTGATGACTTGGTGAACTAACACAGGACTGGATAGGGTGAGGAACGGTCCAAACTCTTTTTTAGTACAACTTTTCTTTAACTTTAGAGTTATCTGGGAGCCCTGACTTTGCTAAAAGGCACCTGAAGCTTTAGTGTACAGAAATTTTAATTTCAATTTAATTTTCAACACATCAACATTAATCCACAGTTAGACTGTTCTTTATACCAAATAACTGAATGCTGTAATCAAAATCTCCTGGGCTACCAAATAACTAATTCTCTGAAAGACAATCAATTTGATAATCCATAGAGGATTATGGTGACTCATTAAAATAGGCAACTGTTAGAAATGAGATTTTCCCTAAAGGGCAGCTCTAGCATCTTTATAATACAACTAATCCCATTACACTTACACAAGAACAGATTCCAAACTTTAATAATAAACTTCATAAAGGCTGAAAAAAACTGGGCAATGTTGACACCAGGCTCATGAGATCATTACGGGAGGTTCCTGAAGCTGACGCTAGGGCAGTGATTCATTTGTTCTCTCCACGATGCTACAGATTTTATGGATCCACATTGGACTAGACGTTTTTCAGTATTTCACAAGTCTGGTTTGGATATTCAATAATCTAACTTCCTTATCACCGTCAGTGGCTTGTTTAGCCAGGTGAACACAGAAGACAAATTGAAAAATCTGAAGCCATTTCCCCCTGCCCTCACCTACCTGAAATTAAGTCAGAGATGTGACAACTGTTTTAATGAACTGATTAATTTAGTAATTGTGTAGTCCAACTAGCTATCCCTTATTTCGGTTATCTATCGCACCTCCTTCCAACAAATTGTTTGAGAATTGCAGCTGTGGGAAAGTATATTCACAAGAAGATTCTGGCCATCATTTTATAACCACCACCACCACCACCACCACAATAACAACCAAAGCTAATTTAGCACTTGTTGCGGGCCAGCTACTATTCTGTCACACCCCGGGGTGTTCCACCATGCAGGTTAAAAATCCTAAGAGAGCCCACCAAATTTCTCAAGGCTTAATGACATACTCATGGTTCTTGGAATTCCAGAAAGCATAGCAACTCTTATCTTGGTGTCTTTGAATAGAATGGCCTTATGTTGAAAAATAAATAAGCATGATCCTCCATTGCATTCCACAAATACTAATTGAGGGCCTCCTGTGTGCCAGGCACTGAAGTCTGTATTCCAGATACGGCCACTCATTTCATCATTACAACACCATTGTTCTCATTTTACATAGAGAGAAAGTTGGATAAACTTACCCACAGGCCCACAGGAAGTAAGTGGCAGAGTCAAAATAAAGAGAATATATTTAACTAATAATTTGAGTCACTTGGTGTCACCATTCATCTCGGCACCCAAGCTGGAAACTTCAGGATACACTCCTCACCCCCCACCACGTCCACTGTCCCTTACTTACTACCTCCACCACAGTGGTCAATTCTCCAACAGTATGGAATTTCCTCAGAAAACTAAAAATGGAACTGCCTTTTGACCCAGCAATTCTGCTGCTGAGACTATACCCTAAGAACCCTGAATCACCAATCCAAAAGAACCTATGCACCCCAATGTTCATAGCAGCACAATTTACAATAGCCAAGTGCTGGAAGCAACCTAAGTGCCCATCAGTAAATGAGTGGATCAAAAAACTATGGTATATTTACACAATGGAATTCTATGCAGCAGAGAGAAAGAAGGAGCTTATACCCTTTGCAACAGCATGGATGGAACTGGAGAGCATTATGCTAAGTGACATAAGCTAGACGGTGAGGGACAAATACCATATGATCTCACTTATAAGTGGAATCTTATTGGCAAAATAAACAAGTGAGCAAAATATAACCAGAGACACTGAAATAAAGAACAAACTGACAGTAACCAGAGGGTAGGGAGGAGGGGGATAATGGGGAGAAAGGGGGAAGGGTTGTCAAGGAACATGTATAAAGGACCAATGGACAAAGTCAAAGGGGGCTAGGATAGAGAGTGGGAGGTGGGGATGGGGGGTTGGGGGGAGTCGTGGGAGGAAAATGGAGACAACTGTACTTGAACAACAATAAAAAAACTAACTGTGAAGTTATGTCTAAACAACTAAAAAATTGAGCATATTGTCAAATCAATGAGAGTAAGTACCTAAATACAAGGAATATTTCCAATGTTTACTTCTCATTCTAATCTATTCATTTCAGTTCCTTTAGATTTTAGAGGTTTAGCTAAAGGGTTCTCACAAGAACTAGGCCCATTGCTTGTACTCAGTGGTCCTCTTTCTGCCACCAGTTTCGTTAACAAGCTCCTCTAAGGTCTATCCCTTAGAAATATGCTTTCTTTGAATAAACTCAAATTGTTCAGTTTATTGTACCTCCCGTTACATGGCCTCCCATGACATCTAGCTTACTTCTGTGTTTTGAGTGCTGATGAATCTTAAAGATGTATGTACACATTCACCTTCATTTGCAAGTTTTTATTATGCAAACAAACACAGAAACAAGCTAAAATGTTCCAAAGTGTACATGCATTCCCTTGTCCACATGCAGACAGCCCACCCACTGATACGAGTGTGGGTTGGACTGGTGGTGGGCATGTGAAGTCTCCTCCATCTGATCTCTAGCGGAGTGAGTACATGAAGGAGCCTCTCTTCCAACATTAATACCCAAGGTTTGACCCAACTTCAACAGTTTTAAGAAAATGTATTTTCAAATTAAACTTTTCATTTTCAGATAATTATAGATTCACATTCACGTGTAAGAAATAATACAGAACTCTTTCCTGTTATCCTTTACCCGGCTTCTCCCAGTGCAAGATACCTCCCCCAGTTATCTTGCATAAATGTAGTACAATGTCACAGCCAGGGAACGGACACTGATATCATCCAATGACTTCATTCAGATGTCACCAGGTTTACGTGCACTCATTTGTGTGTGAACGTGTATGTATTTAATTCTACGCGATTGAATCACACGTAGGTTTATGTGACTACATAATAGTCAAGACACAAACCATTCCACCTCCACGAGGATCCCTCGGGGTGCTGCTTTGTAGCTACTCTCACCTCCCTCTCAACCCACCGCATTCTTAAATCTGGCACCCAGTGATCTGTTTTCCGTTTCTTTAATGTTGTCCTTCAAGAATGTTACATAAATGAAATCATACAGCATGTAGCCTTTCTGACAGGCTTTATTCACTCAGCATAATGCCTTGGAGATCCATACAAGTGATTGAGTGTATCAGTATTTCATTGCTTTTTATTGTCAAATTATATTCTGTGGTATGACTATAACACAGTTTTTATAACTAGAAATACATTTTTGATTCCATGTAATTTTACTAACTGCACCATGCTAGAGACTATAATATGATCTGGTGAGTAATTACATAAACTACCTTGTTTTTTATTACAAGACCTCCACAGTGAAGTGAAAAATGAAGTCATTTTTCTGTATGTTTTAAACTAAAGCTCACGCAGGTGTTTCAGTCAGTTAAGTATTTCAGCCTATACTATTTTAGTTCTGAGTTATGCAAATAATTATCTCAAAAAAATTTTAATTTAGCACACAAGGAATATCTCTGTATTAAGTAGGTGCTGGTAACTTAAAGTAACTAATGATGATAACTATCGGGATTTAGTCTTCTGGCCATTTTTTTCTTTGGCAATTTATAGGGAGCCTCTGAAAGTTCAAACACACTGTATTTTTGGCAAAGGACCCTCATGGTTTGTCTGCACTTTACTGCTTCCTTTGCACCTGGGACAAACTATTTTCGGACTGTCTAGACAATCACCCCAGCTTTAAAGGTCTTTTCCTTTCTTTTCACATAATCACTGATCATGGAAGGTAATAAATAGATGACGCTGGCATTCTCTCATCCAGGATACTACTCAGATAAAGTCAGGAACACAAATGCCTTTGCTCTGGCTCACAAAATTGTGAGGCCCTCATATATGGTCTCAGACTTCTACCAACCGATCGAGTTTAAACAAGTTCTACTCGTCTACTGATGGACACTTGGGCTGCTTCCAAAGGACAACAATGCGGTGATAGCCAGGGAGAAAGGAGTGGGGGAGTGGAGTAGGGTATAGGGGGATAAATGGTGATGGACGGATCACACAATACAATATACAGATGATGTGCTGTAGATTTCTGAACCTGAACCCTGTATTCGTTAACCAGTGTCTTTCAGTCAGTTCCTCCGCTACCAACAAGCAACTGGGCCCTTCTGGTGTTGATTCCCAGGTGGGTGGGTTTGTGTATATTCCAGACACCTGTGAGTCTCTCCAACAAACTCTCCTGTGAGGCTGGGAGTTTCTCCTGCTGCCTCAACCCCCACAGGTTTTTTTGAGTCAGAGGTTTTGAGGCTTTATTTCCTCATACGGGAACCCTGGGTTGCGCAGTCTGTCTCGCTCCCCAGTTGTTCCTCCTGGTTTATCCGCACACAAATGTAGGACCACCCACTCTGCCAGCCGCCACCTTGCCTGCCCCAGTCCTCCAGCCCCCTCCTTGCCGCACGTCCTCTCCACCCCAGCTGCCCATCTCCACCCCTCCAACCATTCTGAATGAATGTTTCTTCTTTAACTCCTTGGTCATTAGAGTTCCATACAGTTCGATTTTCTGGCATTTTGTTTTTGTTTTGTTCTTAATTTGTTGTCCTTCTTTTGGTTGGGCAAGGAGGCAAAGTGTACTTACCTATACCTCCATCTTGGCCAGAAGTCCAATTATAATCATTCTGATCTTACTTTTGCTTGCACTTGATATTGAATAAGATAATTCATGAGAATTTCATATCATGTGTAAAGTGTGATTGATAAAATTAGAGCACTCTACCAATGTAAGCCACTACCTTCAGTGAGTATTCATTGCACGCATATAGTTGCCCAGCTCATGCTCACAGTCTCAGTCTTAGAATGCATCATTATGTTCCTCCTGTTAGATGGACAAATTAGGCTAAAAGAAGTTGATTTACCTCACAAGATTCTTTCTTGTGGGACTAATGAAGATCTAAGCTAAGGTCTGCCAAATGCCTCCAGAGTCATCAGCAATTTTTCACTTTCCAATTGCCAATATATTCTCAGTTTCCAATTTTTCACTTCTCAGTCACTCTAATACAACTCAATCTGTTTCATACTTCCACTATTCAGACAAAACTGGTTCAGTGAAGATCACCAATGATGCCATATTGTAAAGTTTAAGGGGGACTGTTCTATCTTCATTCCACTTGACCCATCAGCAGCGAGAGATCTAGCTGACCACTCACTGACTCAGCCATCTTGAATCCATGTCCTCTCCCAGCCGTAGCCATGTGCACTACTTTCCTCACTTCTGCATTCACTAGCCACTTGATCTAGCTTCTTTGCTGCTGCTCCTCCTTTCGAGCTCTACCTAAATGATGGTGGCCCTTATGGCTCTGTTCTGGGTCAACATTTCTTAAGTCAAACCTTCTTAAGATGTGTGTAGGATCTGTGAATCTCCTGAATCAGACTCACCAGAAACAAGCTCTATGAGGGAAGGAAATTTTGCACTTTAATTGCTGAATTCCCAGCACCTGAAAGAGTCCCAGGCACAACACAGTGCACAAAAAATATTTATTGAAGAAATGAAATGCCTAAAGTGCTTGTGAAAATGTTGCTCCTGGGATGCACTCCTGGACTTCTAAATTGGAATCACAGTATATTAGAATACCTGACATCTGAGAACCAAAATCTCTGGTCTTCTGTCATATGACCTCTTATCCTTGTTCTTTCTTCAATCAAATACCCTCTCCTACTATCTCATCTTTCGGTGCTTGGGGAAGCCTTTCCCAAACTCCACCTTTACCCAGTCTAAGTCAAATCTCCCTATTGTGCCCTTTCATAAAAGCCCTTTCCTTTGTAGAACTTATTTTCCCTCTAATTTAACACAAACATAATGAAGTCCTATCTCTCCTGCCAGCCTGCCTTGGATCATGTACGTTTCTCTTACCATCATACCCATATTTCCTCATCTAAGCCTTGCTCATAGTGAGCTGTCAATAAATAGTGAATAAAGCAATATTTATGATATGAATTAATATTATCTTAATATCAATATATCAAATGTATATTAACAATAAATATACATATACATTATAGGTTGATGATATAATAATTAATAGTTAAATAATGACACAAAATTCTCTTTCCAGCTCCAAGCTCTCCTCTGAATTCTAAAGGCATATAACTATCTAGCGGCTTCACGTCTCTACAGGGGTTTCTCTATTTCAAACTGTCAAAAACCCAAACTTTTTATTCCCCCAATCTTGTTCCCTCACTATTTTCTTCAAGCTGACCTACTTGCTTAAGTACAAACTTGGAAGTCCCATTTGATTCTTTCTTTTCCCTCACCAGTCCCCTGTCCCATATCCAATCAAACACTTAATCTTGTTTCTCTACCTCTAAAATACAAATGAAATCAATCCCTTCATATCCACAGCCACTGCCCAAGCCCAATCCTCCATTAACAGTCAACTGGATTGTTGCTATGGTCCAATGGCCACCCTGTGTCTGTTCTTGCTCTCCAACAATCAATTTTCTATACAGAACTCAAAACATCAATCATATTATCCCCGATTAAATACTCATCCCAATCCAATGGCTTTCTGCTGCAATGGAATGAAGTACTTACACCTTAGCTAGGCCTTTCCTGTCTGCCCATAGCACCTAATGGCTATTGTTCCCTTTTCTCACTAGAATCCTCACACCCGTTTAGCACATGCTATTTCTTCCACCTGGAATGATTGGCCCCCTTGCCACTACTCCTTGCCCATTTCACATGGCTGGCTCCTTTTTGTCCCTTGGTTCTCAGATTAAATGCCACCTTCTTAGAGCAACCTTTTCTAACATTCTACTATTTAGAATTAGATTCTGTCTTCTGATACCTGTTATCATAGGAGTCTGTTTTCTACACAGCATTTACCACAATTTAAAATTACTGATTTATTATGTATTGCTTATTATCTTTTTTCTGCATGGAAAGCTCTATCTCAATCTTGATTAGCATTTCATCACCAGCACCTCAAACAGACTTCAGCACGTAGTACTCTCAATAAATGTTTGTTGCATGAATGAACAGAGAAAAGGAAAACAGTTGAAATAGAATAGATCCAACAGATTAGTAGTTTAGTGGTTGCCAGGGCCTGGCAGTGCAGAGACAGGCTGACTCTAAAAGGGACAGCATGAGGAAATTTGTAGGGGAATGGAGTGACAGAACTCCCCTGTATCCTGATTGTGGGGGTGGTTACACAAGTTCATGCATTTGAGAAAACTCATAGAACGACCCACAAAAGGGAAGACGATTTCACTTAGGGT
This sequence comes from Desmodus rotundus, assembly GCF_022682495.2. NCBI lineage: Eukaryota > Metazoa > Chordata > Mammalia > Chiroptera > Phyllostomidae > Desmodus > Desmodus rotundus. Next base: position 96,963,945 of record NC_071400.1, on the reverse strand, counting down.
GGTGGGCACACAATGCAATATACAGATCATGTATCATAGAAATGTACACTTGACACCTATACAATCTTATTAACCAATGTCACCCCAATAAACTTAATACAAAGAAAAAAGATGAATTTTGCTGTATGTAAATTTAAAATAAATTAATAAAATTATTACGTTTCCAAAACTCAAGTCAACCCAGAACAAATCTAAAAATTCAAGGCTCACAGGTTTAGGGCTGTTTAGCAACAGGGTCAATTAACTTCCTATGCATGACCAAGTACTGACTCAAACTATACTTCCCTATTTCTCATCTATCTGTTAGTTTAAAGAAAGGAAACTGGAAACAAAATAAAGATGTGGAGAATAAAAGAAAAAGATACAGTGGTAAAACAATATTTAAAGTAATCATGTGATAAAATATCAGCATTTTTTGGTGACATTTGGCTTTGTTTGTATTGGCTCACCCTAGCGGTGCAGTGGCTGTGGGTTGATTTCATAATGGTGCCTCCCACACATACACCCACAGCTGACCTCTGTTTTGTGCTGTTGATAATGACTAAACTTCACATATTATGCTGGCAAAGATCTATCCCTTCCCCGGAGGGCTGTTACACATCGGGAATTATAGTTTCTCAGCCGAACGATGTTTCTTTCTCAAAGTATTCACCATCAACTTTCATTGGAACAAAGTTACATGGGTTGATAAATTGTTGCCTTTTGCCAAATTATTACTCATCATCGTATAAATGTAAAATGTAAATTATAAAAAAAACACACTCAACATATGCCAGGGAGAAAGCCCATTCTATCAGAGGAAAGCAGGATGCAGAGATATTAATAGATTCTTTAAACATGAGTTGCATTCTCTAAAGTAAGCACATGACACACAAATTTCATCTGGCGACCTTCCCCCACCCACCTCCACTATTGACTTTTATCCATTAGAACATGTTGATGGATATACCATTCCAAAATGAAATATTTGGATATCTGACTCGGATTTAGGGAAAGGGAAATGGTGAGCTAATTTCCTCTTTTATCAAGCTGAATCACCGAGCTCGCTCTGTTGCTATGCACGCATAAGTCAATGCCATAGCAACTTCTGGTTTGCTCTTAAACACACAATAGCAGAACGATGTTAACAGGTACATTTTTTTCAATCCTCAGATTTTTATTTGTTTTTTTTAGCAGTTTTAAATTTCTACTATAGTTTACAATACAGAGTTATTTAGTTGTCCTTTGGGGTCTTATCGGCGCTGCCTGCCATATATATCATCAATACCAGTACAATGGAAGTGCCTACTTCTTGGAAAATTCCCCCATAGTTTCCCTTTATTCTTCCCAATCCCTTGCTCATAATTAAAACTTTGCACTCTGGACAGTACAGACTGGACCCTCTTTAGGATTCTGTTCACGACCATCTTAAATTTAAATAAAGCTGAAATATATTATTTGAAATCCATGAAATGTAGAAATGCATGGACTTCTCATAGACTCATTTAAGTAAATTCAGCAAAAGTGTCATTAGCATTTGGTATGTACTAGGAAGCGTGCCAGGTTCTAGAAAGAAATAACAAAATCTTCGCTATCAAGGGCTTCAGGAAACATCTAACAGGCCAAGATAAGAGCATATTCTAGTTTCTATGAGCTCTTGCGGTAGAAAATAAGGGGTCAGTACTCTTGAATTTTACCAATTTTGTATTTAGATTTTCCACCTATAAAATATTTTGTACTATCTAACTTTAGGCTAGTTGTGGAAAAATCACAAAATATTCCACATCCATCACTCACTGCTGTCTGTAAAGTGTTGCTGGGTGACAGACCGGAAGAATAAATGGCTTGCTCCTGAAACACCCGGAACAGTTTTCCGATTTCATACTTAACACTAAGATTATTTAGCCACCTGTGCCAATATTCCAATTAGTTAAGGAATTAAGATGTGTTATTTTATAGATAGGGAATAAATTTCACTGAAATTTTAGATGTCCGTCCACCCTTCCACAATTGTATGTTAATGTATACAAAGCTAGGAAATTTTGGTTCAAATCATTTTTCATTTAAGCATCCACTTATCATCTGACGAATGCACATCAGTGAACTGGCACCTTTTCATTTCTGATTGGGTAGAGAGTCGTTAGCTTCTGTTGCTCTTAGAAGTAGGAGCAAAAGGTTCATTTTCATAGCTCTTTCCTGATTGTAACTGTAGAACTAGAAGGCCCTTGTACTTCTTAATAAATCATACTTTTAAGTTATTACTATACAGTGATGAGGTAATTTTTGCACTTTTAGGAATATTAACTTATAACTTTAATACATAGCCCTGAGGTCAATACTCACTTGAAAAGTTAAGACTGTAGAAATACACTTCACATTGCAAATTCTCAGCGTGGTCCCAGGACCAGAAGCTTCAGTCTCAGATGGAAACTTGTGAGGGATGCAAGTGTGTGAACCCCACCCCAGACCTACAGAATGGGGTGGGGCCCAGCAGTCTGCATTTTAATAAGCCCTACAGAGGATTTCAATGCACACTGAACTTTGAGAACCACTGCTTTATATAATGCATATCTCTTATTTGGCATCATACATACACTTAAGTTGAGAAATAGCTCTTTTTCTTCTTTCAATGTTGTGTTACTTATTTGTCTGTTTGTTTTGTGTTACTTTTGGTGTTCTGACAAAAGCAGGATTTCTGCCTATCCTGCTGTGATTATGTCACAAGATCACCTCGTTCCTGATAAACTAAAAAGTCACTGTAAACATCTTAGCTTCAGAGAGCAACCTACTCAAAATACACATTATTAGTAGCAATAATAAAAAAGATGACTAATTTGAGTAACCTAGCAACTTGGGACTAAAGAAAAAACAATACTTTAGAGTTAGAGGAACTTTACTCCAGCACTTCCAGATTAAATGGGGGTTTCTTAACCTCAGCACTATTGACATTTGGGACCAGATAATTCTATGTTGGGAGGTGTTTTGTAGGATGTGTTAGCAGCATCCCTGGTCTCTACCAATTAGATGTCAGGAGCACCTCCCACCCCAAGTTGTGGCAATAAAAAATTTCTCATTGTCAAATGTCCCATGGTGGGTGCAATAGCCCCCAGTTGAGAGTCACTGAGTTAAAGGATTTGGACCAGTTCTACTGGTCTACTGAGGATTCTCATCTTGGCTGCACAGTACAGTAAAAAATACTGATACCCATGGTCCATCCCAGCTCAATTGTATCAAATCTCTGTGGGTGGGCTCAATGCATACTTTTTCAAAGATCACCAGGTGGTGCCAAGGTGCAGCTAAGACCTACAAGCATTGTACTGACTCTGACTTCATTTCCTTAACTGGGAGAAGCGTGCAATATTCTCTGCTCTCAATACTACATAGGATGTCCCAAGGGTCGAGTGCAAGAACATTTGTGAAAGCACTTGCTCCACAAGTTGCCATGGAAATGAACAGCTGTATACAGCCCTTGATTATGAATTAGAATGATTTATATTCACAGTCTCTTACATACACACCTCATTTACAATATGGAAGAGATGTGGAGAATTCACAGTCTCTCTTGGTAGTGAACTCATAGCAATGTTTAGTCCTAGATGGACAGAAAACCATATCAAATCAGATCAAATTGGTCATATAATACAGCAATGATACTGTGCACATCTAAAATCAAATCACTAAACTTTCTATCCCCTTGGCTCTCAAGAACTCATTTTAACAAACAAGAAACAATGAGTATTCATCTGAAAGTAAATTGCCTCTTTGGAAATTGTTAGAATGTGGAAAAATCATGTAGATAAGAAGTCTGGGAGGGAGGGGGGTTCGGCTGGGGTGGGATGGAGGGATGGGGAGAAAAGGCACACAACTGTAATTGAATAACAATAAAAAAAAACACACAAAAAACCAAAACAACAACAACAAAAAGCCTGGTATAGGTTTCACCTGTGTTCATATGTATTATTTCTTTAGGAAAAGATTTTAAAACATCTGAAGCAAACAACACCAAATGTTAAGTTATTAAATCTGAATGGCAAATATATGGTTTTTGTTTTATTTTTCTATACTTTTTTGTTTAAAATATTTGACTAAAACTGAAAGAGGATGTTAAAATCAGTTTGAACAAACCACCAGAAAATACTCTATAGGGAAATAAACAACATATACGTTCACCATTGTCAGGGGACCAAGGAGACCCCCACTGGGGTCTCCTGAGGCTGGAGAGGCCAGCTGCGGCCAAGGGGTTCCATCCCACTGTGCCTGGTTCAGTTTGCATCGCTGGCATATTCAGAGAGGGGACATTAGACTTTTGACATTCAAGACTAGTTTCGAACTTGACCAGCATGTAAGGGAATCTTATTAGCTTATTTTTGTCAAATGTTCTACCGGCTTTTAAGCTAAGCAAAGTATTACAAAATATCTGCTTCTACCGCACTGCGCTCCTCTCTTATGTCTCTAGACACAAGCATGGTAGCAACTATGACATTTTACGCCAAAGGCAGTGAAAGGACAACCCTTTGGGCACATGTTTTAAAAGAATCAATTTGTCTGAAGCACTACATTCAGTATGGGCTACGACGAGATAAATAAGCAGAACAATTTCTCTCCTGGAGTAGGAGTCGGCAAACTGCAGCCTGCAGGCCAAATCCAGGCCGCTGTTTCTATAAAAACAGTATTAATTTAGCACAGCCTGATCTATTCCTTTATGTATTGTCTCTGGGTACTTTCAGCTACATCAGACTGGAGTAGTTGTGACAAAACCAGTATGGCCCTCCAAATCTAAACTATTTACCATCTGCCCTTTATAAAAAACTTCCCTAAGCTCTGTCCTAGAATGTTAACACATAAAATTTTCCCACAGAAGCTTAATCATAAGTGATTGAACAAAATAAAATGTTTCTAATGATTTTTGTATTGTAGTTATGGGATAATACATATTTATACTATATTTTCTTTTAGTGCCAATAAAACAATGATAATAATTCAAATATTAATTACTATCTTTTCTGTTTAGAAAATAAACTGATGTGGTCTACAAAGGAAATATAATAGAAGATGTGTTGATGATTTATAATTTATAGAAGATGTGTTGATGATTTATAACTTAATATATAATGTAATAACCATGCATGGCATCACATTGGTCCACTTATCTGGGTGACCACTCTGTGAGTTATATAAATGTCTAATTACTGCACCTGGAACTAATATTGCATGTCAGCAACAAATGAAAAATAAAAAATAACTCCATACATTGTTAAAATATCACTATTTGACAGTCTCTCAAACTGGCCCCTTCCTAGAGTAGAATTATTTTAGTTAAATAGCTATTTACTGATGAATAATTGCATTACATATAAAAATACTTATGGAAATGTATTGACCAAGAATTCTTCCCTTTAAAAAAATATGTCATAGTTGTAATACTAGATAGAAGTATAAAAATGATAATTTCCTTCAGTCATTTAAAGATAATCACTATTATTTAAAAATAATCACCTGAAGGTGATATTTATGTTTTAACACAAGTAACAGCCTATTTTTACTTTATTTCACATGGCTGGACTTTCCAATGCTTTGGGAAATTTTAGGAAAAGGAGATACTTTTGTAGCTACATAAGGCTGTATCATTTCCAGGAGCCTTATAAATGAAATATAATATATTACTGATACCTATTCTTTTGTTTCTCCTCAAAATGACCCCAAAACAGGAAAGTAATAGGTAATAAAGTGAATGAAGAGCTATGGTTGCCAAGGCAATCACAATCATATTTCCTTTGAACTTTGGTAGAGCATCTACTACAGTTCAATCCAAGTTCATGCTTCCTTAGGAAACTTATATAAATTCAAAGTCCTTATTATCTATAGCAATATCATTCTAGTCAAGCAGGCGATGACAGGGATGTAGAACACAAACGAGATGCCCATGGCATTCCCATTATGGAAGAAAGATGGGAAAACAACACTTGCTATCAGACACAATGGCCAGAGAACACTTCCTTCCACTCCACTCAACACATATCTGTGATACTGTGCTGACTACTGCCATGAATGGAAACGTGAGGCCCATTTACAAATATTGTAATAATCACAGATTTAATTAGTTACAACCCCCTTGTAGATCCGAATGGCCCTAGAGGACTATGACAAAGTACAGAATGGCTGTATGCATGCTCCATAGATTATTATTTGTGGTGTTTTGTCTTAAAGGTGAATACTTATGATCATCAGTGTGTCTTCACAGTGAAGAGAAGAAAACTTTTTCCATACAATTTTGAGGAAGCTATTACTGCTCATTTGTATGTCATTTGATGCTGTCTTTGGGACTGAAGGGGATGTTATTTACCCCAGGAGATAGTCAATATCTTGAAAGTTGGGCAGATTGGGTTGCCTCAATGATCCCTAAACAACCTATGCCAATATTGTCCAACTCAGACACTCCCCAGTTTGAAAGTCTGTAAAGATGGCTGGTGTTTGAAAGTGTGAATGCATTTGCCCATAGAAACAATGATATACATAGTGGTTTTGGTTGTCCGGCCAGCGGATGTGGTCTCATTTAATCCATATGACACTTGAAGTGTAGAGTGGGAGATAAAATAGAAATGGGAACACCATTTTCATTCTTCTCAGACCCTGGAAAAGAGAGTAGACTCTCAATTATGGTACAGTGGAATGAGCACTGGGTTGGGCTCAGAGGTTCCTGTATGTGCCTCTAGGCCGCAGACCATTTCCCGTGAGTCCCAACCCTGGACTGTCAATACCCTGGATCCGTATCAATAGTCTGACATACACAGGAACTCCATTCATAACTTGCTGGATGAATGAAATAATGAGCACTTTGCCATGTGATCTGGGCTAGTCACTTCAACATTTCTGAAATTTGGTCTCCTCTTCTATGAATTAGATGTTTGGGAAGAGTATACCTAGCACTATGCTTGTGTTACTATCTAGTCACATCTTCCTTAGATTGATAAGCAACTCATTTCACCTCTATTTTTGTACAATAGTGATAACAATGGTTTCCACGTGGGGTGAATGGGAAAATGTATGAAGAGGATGAGCCTTTTACCACCAGTGGGCATTGGAATATTTAGAAAGGTTTAGAAAGGAATTTGCTGAAAGTATAAGCACCTAACAGCATTTTTCACCAAATCAATAATGTGGTAACAAACATTCTCTAAATTCATTCTCTCAGTGAAGTTGTTTTTGAGTAACCCCCACCCAATTTTTTCTGATGTTTCCTTTTCTTGATTTTTTTTCTTTATGTCTTTATTTCCTCTTTCTAGGACACTTATCACCATCTCACTTTATTTTTGCTGTCTATTTATTGGCCATCACTGGCGCATCTCCTGCGCACTAGCATGAAAGTACCACCAGGGCAAGGATGATGTCTGTTTGGTTCAGCGCTGCATCTCCAAAGCATAGAACATTGTCTGCTCATAGTAGCACATACTTATTGAATGTATTCATTCTGTATGTATTTACTGAAACAATGAACCATTGAATGAGAGAAAGAAGTGTATTCCAGTTTAGACTAAATAAAGGAATTACACATTTTAAAGTACATATTTTCCAAAACAGAAAAGGAGGCATAAATTTTAGACAAATTTTGGAATGTTACTAAATCTAGTAGGACAGGGACAATAATTTTTTTTATCAGGAAAACAAGGGTAAAGGGATTGATCCAATACCCCATATTACTACCCATCAAATTCAGTAACCACAGTGGTTACTTAAATAAAGATGCTCTTGGTATATTACATATACACATACATAAAGAAGGAATGCTGCTTGGATTTTAGGCTATACTGAGATCTGACAGCCAGCCTGGGACAATGGAGACATAAGACCTTTAGAATTAGTGGGTGTGCATTTGAATTCTTGCTCTGAGCTTTTAATGCCTATTGACTCTGAGCAGTTAGATAACCTCCAATGTTTTTGTTGTTTCATTTATATAACTGGAATATGAGTCATTGCCTCTCAAGGTTGTTATGAGGGTGAAATGAAAAGATATTAAGTAAACCCAAGAAATAGAAGACCTTCAATAGGTGACAGACACTCTCACTGTTGCTTATCATTACCCTTCTGCCTCTGCCCTCAATTGCAGTAGCTGTGGTCAAGTCACTTAACCCCCTTGGTCTCCAGTTCCCTTTCCTACAAAATGAAAAATTGGGTTAGAATGATTCCAAATAGATCTTTCTCTCTGAAAACCATGAGCACTCAGTTTTACTTCCCAAATTTGTAATTATGGGACTAGATAAACTAACAAGATATTTTAGAGATAATCTAGACTTATCCATAGAGAGAAGTATATTAAGTTTTGTGAATTGTGATTTCTGGCCAAGATGGAGGTGTAGGTAGGAGCCCTTCGCTTCCTTGAAAAACCAAAAGGAGGATAACAAACAATCTAAAATCAATAAACAACCAGAAGTGCCAGAAAATCAAACTGCATGGAACTCTGACAACCACGGAATTAAAGAAACCATCAAACACAAAAAACAGACTGGTAAGGTGGTGGACGGAGAGAACCCAGGGCAAGGTGGTGGACCATGTAGGTGGAGCTGGCTGCAGTGAGGCAGCTGACCGTGTGGCTGGGGCTGATTTAAGGGGAAACTGAGACTCAGAGCTGACTGTGGACTATGGCAGTTGCCACAGTGGGAGAAACTCACAGTCCCAAAAGAGTTCGTTGAAAAGTGGGCTAGAGACGGAGCAGGGGAGCTGCATTGTTCCTTCCCCAGCCCCTCCCGCCACAAGCAGCACCACAGCACAGCAAGGCGGGTTGCCCTGCCCTGGTGAATACCTAAGGCTTGGCCCCCTTACCACTTAACAGGTGCCCCGAACAAAGAAATAGGGCCAAAATGAAAGAACAGAGCAAAACTTCAGAAAGAGAGCTAAGCGATGAGGAGATAGCCAACCTATCTGATGGAGAATTTAAAGCCCTGGTAATCAAAATGCTCACAGAACTGACTGAGCTTGGTGGAAAATTGAAAGATACCCAAAACGAAATAAAGCAAAATATTCAGGAAATCAACAGTGACAGGAAGGAAACCAGGACTCAAAGCAACGATTTGGAACAAAAGGGAGACATAAATATCCAACTGGAACAGAATGAAGAAAGAAGAATTCAAAATAATGAAGAGAGACTTTTGAACCTCTGGGACAACTTGAAACATTTCAATATCTGAATTATAGGGGTTCCAGAAGGAGAAGAACAACACCAAGAAGTTGCAAGGTGGAGGGTGGAGGCAGGGGAGGGAGGTGGGTTTGGCTGGGGTGGGGAGAAAATGCAGACAACTGTAATTGAACAACAATAATAAATAAATAAATAAATAAATAAATAAATAAATAAATAAAGTATATTTACCAATGTAAAAAAAATTAAAACACACAGCACATCTTAAAAAAATGAAAACTTATTTGAACAAATAATGAAGGAGAACTTCCCTGATCTGGTGAAGGAAATAGACTTCCAAGAAGTCCAGGAAGCCCAGAGAGTCCCAAAGAAGTTGGACCCGAAGAGGAACACACCAAGGCACATCATCATTAAGTCACCCAAGACTAAAGACAAAGAGAGAATCTTAAAAGCAGCAAGAGGAAAGGAATGAGTTACCTACAAAGAGTGCCCATTAGACTATCAGCTGATTTCTCAAAAGAAACCTTGCAGGCAAGAAGGGACTGGGAAGAAGTATTCGAAGTCATGAAAGGCAAGGACCTACATCTAAGATTACTCTGTCCAGCAAAGCTATCATTTAGAATGGAAGGGCAGATACAGTGCTTCCCAGATAAGGTCAAGTTCAAGGAGTTCATCATCACCAAGCCATTATTATATGAAATGATAAAGTGATTTATCTAACAAAAAGAAGATCAAAAATACGAACAGTAAAATGACAAAAACTCACAACTATCAACAAATGCATGTAAAAAAAAAAAAGAAAGAAGACCAATGAAAACAAAAACTAAGCAAACAACTAGAACAGGAACAGAATCAGAGAAATGGACATCACATGGAGGGTTTTCAATGGGGATGGGGAAGGGAGGAATTGGGGGGGAAAGGTACAGGGAAGAAGAAGCATAATTGGTAGGCATTAAATAGATGGGGAGAAGTCAAAACTGGTATAGGAAACAGAGAACTCAGAGAACTTATATGTACAAGACATGGACATGAACTAAGCGGGGGATGCTGGAGGGATTGGGGGTGCAGGGTGGAGGGGAGATAAAGGGGGAAAAGTTGGGAAAACTGTAATAGCATAATCAATAAAATATGCTTTAACAAAAGATGACAAAAAAAGCTAACAAACAAAATAGAAATGGGTCTTGTTAATATTTCAAGAAGATCATTCAAACTTCCGGTCAAGATGGCAGTGTAGGCAGACAGGCCTCACCTGTTTGCACAACCAAATCAAAATCACAAATAAAATATAGAACAAAAAATGTTTAGAATTGTCAGTGTCATAATTCTATACTAATAAATCTAAAATACAAATGTTTTGTAAATAATCTGGGAGAAAATTTTCTATATCATAGCCTTGAAACTCCAGAGTTGTTCAATGTTTGGGAGGGACTGAATGGGCCCAATATTTTAAGGATGAATTAGTGCTAAAATTTTCCTTTTGCATTTATGACTGTGTCCCAAAATAGAATCCTAGAAAAGAGAAGTGTGGTTCAGAAATATCAAGAGGCCTCCTCAGAACTCAGCAGGGTTTCATATACATTTTTAGTAGCCTTACACTTTAAATTTGTTATTCATTTACAAGTTCCCACATTTTAGTCCCTCAAACACTATGAATTTGACACCTATGAGTCATGAAACAAGGAAGAAAATCAAGTAACTGAGCAAATTATTTTCCCTTTGGGCCATATGCACACCATAACTGTGATGCAACACGTACATCACAGAGATGTTTACTTAGGATTAGCCTAAAACTATTTACTGGTTGTCATCTAGTCTTTAAAAATCCTTTTTTTAAAACAAGTTTTTATTATTGTTCAATTACAGCTGTCCCCCTTTTCCCCCCATTACTCTCCCCTGCCCTGCCCACCCCCACTCTTGCACATTCAATCCTCTCCCCCCATACTGTCCTTGTCCATGGGTCCTTTATACATGTTCCTTGACCCTTCCCCTTCTTTCCCCTGTTATCCCCCTCCCTAAAATGTATACATTAAAAGAGATGACAAGGAAGAAAAATCTTTTAATTCTAATACTTCTATAAAAATGATCTGAAGTATTTCCAAATACACTAGTGAAAAAGAGCTCCCTTGAATAAAAATACAATTTGGATTCTTTAAACACAACCCTTGGGTCATATTGAAATGACACGCATGAACATACACTGCACCACCCACTTCCCCTATTTCTTCCCAGAATCAGAAGACAAAACAGTTTACTGCAACCATGTACACCCTTTCCATCTGCATAAAAATAATGGCTTTAACTCATTAAGGAAGCACAGGAACGTAATCAGGGTTGAAATTAGTCAAAATAAATAAAAATTTTAAAAAATAAACATTAAGTTGTTTTACCTGGATAAACAGCTACTATGTTAAAATAGACATCTATATCACCTAATTAAATACAGGTGACCTAGAAATACCCAACTTACAAATATACTTGACGTGGTAACAGCTGATCCAAGGGAGCCAAACCAGGACCAGAAGAGGCTCTCCCCAAACTTGAAGGTGGGAGAATGATTCCCCTAGGATTCACCTTGGTCTCTTTCTGTTGGACACTAGTGTAGGTGGTGATTTGGAGTAGAAAGGGGAAATGGGAAGCCATGGTTCTCATGCCACCACTGTACTCCTTTCCCACCATGCTCACCAAGGAATCCATTTCCCATAAATGTTACAAAGGGTGTTTCGGTTCCCAGGCCGGTCCATCAGAAGTCTGCTGGACCCACAGTGCAGCTGGAACTGTGCTATTAATACTAGGCTAACTTCCCACTTGGAAGCCAACTCCATCCCTGACAGTGCTCGTCAACTCTGTTATGGTTAAATGGATTTGTGGGCAGTCCTGGGACTCTGCCAGTTAGAACATCCTTTCTGTGGGAAAATTCCTGCTGAGACTCCAACAGCTCACTGACAAATGGGTGTAGACCACATACTGGGAGATCCTGAGGCATTGACAAATGAATCCTCACCTTTCCTTTCTGGAAATGCCTGGGTGATCATTATAGTAAACCCTTGCAGAGATAAACGCATGACTGGTCCACCAGTCAGCACACGACCTTTTCCGTAGTAAGTAATGAGTATATTTTTGCTGTCATCATTAATACAGCAACAGCTCTCTCTCTCCCCTGACACATACATACATATATGTAGACATTACACACATGCGTACACACACACACTCCACTATACAATGCTCTGTGTAAATATGTTTTCATTGATACAAAAATGTCTTTGTATTTTCTTGGGGATAAGATGAACCATGATTCAGCCTTGAACTGTGTACTTCAACTGTTGTTCTCTTGTTGTGGGGATTGGTTTGTACTATTCAGCCACATTTCCAATGCATACTTGTAGGACAAGATACTTGTAGGACAACCAGCCCAAGCACGGAAATGCTCAGCCATGGGACAAGAAGTGAAAGAGTTGTAATCAAGAGTCTGCCTGGGACCTCATTAGCATCATGTTCGAATCAACTGAAAGACTCACTACTACAGTGAATTCGTGAAAATTATGTGTGCAAAAGATACTGTTCTCACCAATGGCAAAGACATAGTTTGGTACAAGTTGATGAAATACAAATTCAGATAGTTTCTACAAACACACACACAACTTACAATATGAAGGAGATGTTACATGATTATATTAGCAGTTTGTAATCTGCTGGGAGACAAAGGATATTTACTGCCTGGTAGCATTGAAAACCTACACTATTAGCCAGTCCAAATGAAGGAAGTGTCGTGCTGAGCAGGAATACAGTCAGTACACCTTCAGTTTACTCAGTTGAAAGAAGCCCAGAATGTTGTTATTTACTTAAAGGCAGCACAGGGACCACTGGAGACCAGAGTAGTGCATGAAAGAGCAGAGGACCTCTGAAATTTGATGTCTTCTTAAGCAAGTTGATCAAAGGGCAAGGACAGAGACAAGAGCTAAGCTCAATATAGTGATTTGCGCTCCCTGGAGAAGAGCAGAAGAGAGATTTCAGCCCATCTGAATAATTTCACTCAATTCCCTAGTACAGAGAGATTAATGACACTTCAGTTTTGGTGTTATATTTTCTGACTTAATCATCTTCAAGGATAAAATGTTCCAGTACCCATGGGGAATCTGAAATGAAGTAAGAAGAGATCTGGATTTATTCCTTAAAATAAATGCCTGAAAATTATCCTCTAGTTGGCATATGAAATATCGATATACATATACACTATATACTGTGCATATATATTATGTCCACTCAGACTGATGTATATGTACTGTTTATATATGTATACAATATGGATGTTAACTGATCTTTAAAATTCTTTCAAAGTGTACTGCCAAGCATATTTAGTGCACATCCATTCGTGGGTGACTCATTAGAAATTACCGTCTCACTATCGCGTTTCCAAAAGGAAGGTAGGCCGCAACTCTGCACGTGTGTACTGGTTGTGAGAAGCATCATCCTCTGCATTACTATAGAAATTGCAGTAAAAAGCTGTCCTACAGCGCCTTGAACTGTCCACCGTGATCAACACACAGAGTTAAGCCCTGGGAAAAAAAAGTGTTCTCTAATAGGCCTTTGGAAAGGAGGTAAGAACAAATTTCCCCATCCAATTTAGTTTAACCTGCAAGGCGCTGTGTAGATGGAAGAAAGTATAAATTCCAAATAGCGTTCTCTCCCAGGCAAACACATTTTAAAATAAAAGCAGTGGGAAAAAAGTTCTAATTTCAAGTCGCCCTGAGAACTAAATTCCTTCTTTTTAGGAAATTTACTGATCTTAACCAGTGCTTAGAAGTATTTTGTGTTGAGGTATTTGGTGGAGTATCCCTGTTTGACCAGAAAAAAATCTGTCTCATGCAACAGTAATACCTACACTATCCTAAGAAATTTTTTTAATGGTGGCAGAGATGTCCGCCTAGGCTAAGCACCTGAAGGGGCACATGGTAGTCGAGCAGGCCCAGTTTAGGAGTCTTGAATATGTGACAAGTAGCCCCAATAAATTTGTGCATGATCCCTTACTCCTTGTTTCAATTTCCTCTTCCCTATTTGTTTTGCTTTTTCTCAGCACTTTTTGGTCACCCTCCCCGACTTCATCACTGGAGAGCGCCTGCACAGTGGGTGCAACCGTACTGTGGAAAAGTCACTGTCTAAGATTTTTAATGAGCAAACTTTTGTGACTGCGTCAGGCAAACTTTTCATGCAAACAGATGCTTAGAATACCTGAAAGGACAGAGGACTTTTGTTTGTTTCTGTTGTTGTCAAGCTAAAAAAAAAACAGGTTGGATTTTGGGAGCCTGCTGGCTAATAAATGGTAATATGTATATTTGGGAGAACTTCATCTTTCATAAAACCCAATAGTGAAATGATGGAACAGTAGCTAACCTTTACTACCCTTCACTTCTATTTTTTAATATTTTATTTATTAATTTCTAGAGAGAGGGGAAGGGAGAGTGAAAGAAAGGACAGAAACATTTATGTGTGGTTGCCTCTCATGCGCCCCCAACTCGAGACCTGTCCCAGAACCCAGGCATGTGACCTGATAAGGAATCAAACTGGTGACCCTTTGGTTCCCAGGCCAGCACTCAATCCACTGAGCCACATCAGCTAGGGCTTAAATTTTATTTTTAAAAATATACTTTTCTTATATCTTATGTGACAATAATGAATTTTGTCAAACTTTAATACTATAATTATTTGATATAATATTATAAGCTTTGCAGCATCATTATAGTATATATACCTTTTAACACTTAACAAAACTTTCTCGAAGATTTACATCCTTCTATTCACTATATAGTTAAATTATACCAAAACAAATTGAGAATTTATTATACAATTAAATAAAAAACATCCACATTGCCTTGACCCGGAAATGAGGGAAACAACAGCATTAAAGCAATGTTAAAACATTATGATAGGGCATACCTGCTGGAGGGAGTGTATTTTCAAATATCCCCTTTACCTCTCTGTTGCTACATTGGTTACACACTTAATACTAACAGAGCCTGTGCCTCTCATTAATTCGTTTTTACCTTTCATTGCTGGGAAATTTCATCACAAATACTTTGCCGAAGAGTGGATAATAGTTCAGGTCAATTGAGAATGCCACAGCTGGCACCCCTGCAGTCTCTAAATATTCCACTGTGGATTTTAATTACAATGATGTTATGCTTATGAACCAACTCCAAATTGCACTGTATTGGGAAGCCATTTCCCTTTAGGTACCTTTTATAAATTAATCTCAAAATGACAGATACATACACAATACATCATTCTTTACAGACACTGGTTCATCAGTGGACTTAATCACTTCCAGAGCAATGGGAATGGATGAAATCCAAGGGGCTCTGATTCATAAGATTCCTGGCTCTTCTCCCATTCAGTTGGTGGGATATTCTTTTTCTTTTTGAGTTAGAGGAGAGATGGTGAGCTAGAGAAAGCTGCTCCTTATGCCCTCATGATCTGGCTCACATCTTCATTGGTCTTCATATATTTTTTGGTCAGTTGATAAGACTTATTACATCCATTGCATCAAAACAGCTAGTATTTTTCTACTTTCTTCCCTCAAAGTTGAAGAACTTTTC
This sequence comes from Desmodus rotundus, assembly GCF_022682495.2. Classification (NCBI taxonomy): domain Eukaryota; kingdom Metazoa; phylum Chordata; class Mammalia; order Chiroptera; family Phyllostomidae; genus Desmodus; species Desmodus rotundus. Next base: position 96,948,243 of record NC_071400.1, on the reverse strand, counting down.
AAATATAAGGTCCCCCTGGCTAGCTGCACAGATTCTGCCTGAGTGATAAACAGCATCTCTCCCTTGTGCTAGCAAGTCACTTAAAGCCCAAGGATTACCTTGGGTACCCTACAAGTCATAACCAGCAGTGCACTAGGGACGCAGAAATTTTCTTAATTAGTATCTGCTGTGTGGATAGAGGAGCTATAAATACCAATCAGATCTGCTTTTAATCAAACTTGGATCTTAATTATATGGTTTTTTTAAAGCATCAACATAATTGGGGTTTTTAATTGATTTTTAGTGAGAGGAAGCGGGGAGAATGAAGAAGAGACAGAGATATCGGTTTTGTTGTTTATTTATGCATTCACTGGTTGATTCTTTTTTAAAATCTTTATTGTATTTTTTACATTGCCTTTTAGTCCCCTTATACCCCCCTGTCCCCTAGAAACCACCACACTGTCGTCCGTGCCCATGAGTCCTGTATGTGCCCTGATCAGCGACCGAGCATGCAACCTTGGTGTATCAGAACAATGCTCCAACCAACTGAGCTACCTGGCCAGGGCTCTTTTTTTAAAAATCGAGATATAATTCACAAAGCATAAAATTCACCATTTTAAAGTGTGCAATCCAGTGGGTCTTAGTGTGTTCAGAGAGCTGTGCCACCATCACCACAATCCAGTTTAGACCCATACGCAGTAACACTTATTCTCTACTGCCTTCTCCCCCAGTCCCAGGCAACCATGAATTTGCTGTCTCTATGGATTTGCTTATTCTGCGCATTTCATATAAATGCAGTATCAGTATGGGCCTTTTCTGTCTGGTTTCTTTACTTAGCATTAGGTTTTGAAGGTTCATCCATGTTGTAGCATTTATCATTTCTTTTTATAGCTGAATAATAGTCTATTGCATGTATATATCACCGTTGCTTATTCATTCATCAGTTGATGGTTATTTGGATTGTTTCTGCTTTTTGGTTATACACATATTGTCCACAAGCAAAATGTTTTTCTACCTTTTCAGCTGGCTAAGATGTATAAAAATTGTAACAATGGCACTGTTTCCCTCTAATACTTCACTTTGAAGACCCTGTCAAAACAAGAAGAAAAAAATAAAACCACTAAAATAAGGTTGAGGAAGAGGATTTTCCAGCAATGTCATCCCTACTGATTTTGGTTTTTCTGAGATGGCTACTAAGTTCCACAGATCGCAAATGAGGCCACCACCCTTAAAATCCAAGTGCTATCTATGCTTTTTCCCCAAATGCAGCCCCAGTATGTTAAGGGAAGCGAAACTTCTAGGGTCAGCACCAGCATGGTGTCGACAAGGAAACCCGTGTGCATGGTGCAGTGTGGGCTGTTTCTGGAATCGGCCTCAAACTTTAAAAAGCCCCTAAACACATATTTGGGTTGCCTTCCTCCCATCACTCAGAACAATCTTAGTTCACTTCAACCCGCCCTCTCTGCTCAGTTCAGGTGCTAGGGAAATACATGCTATTTCAACATTTAGCTCGGGAAAACAAGATTAGCAAGACTGATTTTTTTTTTCTCACATTACTACCCACGGCCAAGTGTATAACCTTTACATGGTCCTCTCTGCCTGCTATTTTTCCACTGAATGTAACCTTTACCTATAGGCATATAATTCTCATTAATATAGAGGTAACTACTATCCATTTGTATCTTAGTAAGAGGGAATTAATGAAGCAACACATGTTTAACAGTTAGGGTGTCTATCTCCCAGATATGTATAACTACCCTTTATAATATAATGACAAATCATCAACTAAACTCAGCTGGTAAAGATAAGTCCATTGTTTTTTATACAACCTGGGTTGGAATTTCTCTTCTCCCAATAATTTCCCATGTGACCTTGGGAAGGTTACTTTGTTAGCAGACTCGGGTAGTTGCATACCCAACAGTCATTTGCCCTTCCATGCTCCTCCCAAACAGAGGTCTGATGTCGTTTGGACTATTCAACCTTCCTCCATGTGGCAAAGGGTAGATGACCTATCCCTGGCTCCAACAATAGGTCTTAATTATTTTTAGTCTGTTATGGATACACCATTCCATTTGCCTGGACTATTTTCAGAAGGGAAATGGATATCAGATTAAGTTTGGCTGTATAACAATTACAAAAAAGAATAAGAAATAAAAAGAATAAGAAATAACAGTGGCTTTAAATAAGATTTAAGTATAATTCCCTGTTAGGAGAAAGAAGTCAGGTATTAGGCAACCTGGGGCCCTGCAATGGTATCGTGGATGAGGTTCCCACTAGCTTACTTGTCTCATGTTGCTGTGCCTTCTCAGATCCAACATGGCTGCTTAGGTCTAGACAATGAATTGTACATCAGCTAACAGAAAGCCCTCATAGGTGAGGATTTTGTCACTGGCCACGATTAGGTCTATGGGAGGGAGTAAAAGGTAGGCAAGGGGAAGGCAGGGTGAAGGGGTGGCAACCAGCAGTCATTAATATAGCCTGTGACTCAATTTCAGCCAATGATATATGAAGAAACTTCTAGGAAAGATACTCTTGATAAGGAGAAAGAAAGAGAAAAGTCGTACTTCTTCCTCTGGTCAGTGTTATATCTCAATGTACTATCTTGCTAACTGCCTGAGAGTAAAACCAACACACAGAGCCTGCAGGGAAAAAGACCTGCCACCCTAACAGTCTGCACATGGATCCCAAGCCGCCCCGGATTTGTGTTAGATAGCAATTCCACTGCCATCTAATTCTGTTGTAGGGGGACTATTATGTTACTTGTAGCCGAATGCCTTCTAATTCAGTTAATTTGTCCAATAGGCCTTCAAAATTTGAGCAAAATTATTTTTCCATTTTGGTCTGTATTTTTCCAAGCTAAAAATTCTAGAGATATAGAAGACCAACAATTATTATTTTAAGCACTATTATCAAAATATACGCTGTTCTATATTTTTTCCTTCTTATGCATTCTTTATTTTAAATTCAACTTTACAACCAACTAAGAAGATCTGTCTAAAACAAAGACACTCCTGAGAAGCTACAGTTAGACTTCAATTTGTTACGTTGACCTAAGGACAATGCCGTAGTTGTATGAAACCACGAATCCTTTGAGGAGCAGAAACTGGACCCCCAAATATCAGACCAGTTATATTTTAATGTGGTTTAATGCAGAAAACCACATTGCATTCATTCACTCAGATATTCAAGTATCTCTTAAAAATCACATTAGTTTTTTAAATCCTGGCTTCACCATTTCTGGTACTGTTACATGGAACAGTAACTTAGTCTGTGAGAGCCACAATTTCTTTACATGTAAAAAGGGGGAGATACTACCTCTCTTTAGAAGTGTGTGAAGCTTAGAAAGATATGTAGATGGCATAACGTCAGATATATAGTAGGTGCTCAGCTCAGAACTGGCAACTATTATATCCTGGACAGACACTAAGGACACAAAGATGAAATGAGCAGGTCAAAGTTCACTCCTTCCATTCCTATTCATTCCTCTCTTCTCTCCTTCACTTATTCATTCATTTATATATGCATACATAAATTTATATTCCACTTAATTTCAGAAGGCACTGAAGCAGCCATAAGTTAAATATAAAAATTATAGCAATGTTTCAAGTTAAAAAGTGTATACTCGTACACCAAGGAACAACAGATAGTCAACGAACAGAAACCATGAGACAGCAGTTGACACAAATGAGCAGAAACCATGAAGGAAAGAGAAGGAAAGTCAAGAGAAGGTATTTGAGACTAGAGAGAAGAAATGGTAAGGAAGAAGACAGGGTTGAGGGAGGGAGGGATGAAGTGAAGAAGGGAGGGACAGACTGAAATAGCTAGTTAGTAAGCGAAGCTGAGTCTGTAGCCTGGTGAATGTCTAGCATTGCTAAAGACTCATACTTTGCACAGTGATGAGTTCTTGCCAAGTCCATCCTGGAGTGGTGTTCCACTTCTCTTGAGGGCTAAGATATTTTTCTCCTCTTACATTCCTTCCCTTATAACTTTACAATGAAGTTCCACTATCTGAAACAATCAAGAATGTCTCTGTTCCTTGCAATTCAAAATATCCTAAAACAAAGGAAATGGTAGCTGAACCTGTGGAATTGATGTCAGGTTGAAAGGAATGTGTGCACAGTGATAAAGAAAGAAGGCTGAGATGCAAATGAGTTTAAGGATCAGAAGAAGGAAAAGATGCCTGCAAAGGCATCAGAGAGGTAGGAGAAGAAATAAAGGACTTGTTGAAATGGAGGAAAAGAGGTTGCCAGGGAGAAACAGAGTTAGATTCTAAGGCCAAAGAGTTTAAATGCAGTAAAGAAGGACTCATGTTCCTGAATTTGGTGATGAGGTCTTCTGTACCCTTGGAAAAAGGATATTCAAGAGAGTGATAAGGTGGAAGCCAACTGGCAGAGTAAGTAGAGATGAGTATGTGAAGTAGCTTTGAGTGGTAAACTACTCTTACAAGAGGTTTAGCTGTAAAAGATAGAAGAGATGGCTTACAGGAGAGGGTTGCTCAAGCAAGGGTTTTGACTTGAGGAGATAATTGAGTGTGTAGAAGAGATATGGAAGCAAAAGGAGAGTGAGGTAAGGCTATTTAGAGTGGACCTGGAGGAAGCATGACTGCATGGGATTTAGATAGGAAAACAGATATCTTTGCCTTTGAGATAGGAGAAAACGGGCCTGTGCTGCTTATTTGAATTTCATTTGTGATAGATCTTTTACCACCAGACAAAATGACCTGGTACTTTCATATGGAACTAGCTATAACGAAGGACTATTTCTAGCTTTAAATTAGCTTGTTTTAAGCTCATGGCATATTATATGTAAATAATAAGGCTGTCTATAATTTGTCAATTATAGTTACTTGCTCTGTATCATAAGCCCATTTCACGAGGGAACTGATGGGGCTGGGTTTGTGGAAGTGATGGAACTTGTAGTTGATGCTGGCCAATGAATCACCCAGGAAGCTTGAGAGACCAGGATGTTATTACCTCCAGATCTTGGGTTTTCTAGACTTCTGCCCTATCAGTTAGGCACATCTGCTTCTCCAAATGAAGGAAACAAAACCAGAATAGAAGAGACAATTGGCAAAGCCACAAGGTCAATCCTAGCCGTCTCCTTCCTGGTTTCCTGCACTGACCTGAGAATGTCTACGTGAGCTGACTTGGAGCAATACTGTGCTCCGAGGAAAAGCTAAAATAGAAATGACTAATACTACTTGTCTCTTTGAGCATCTCTGAAATGACATCTGATTCATTTACTCATCCTACAAATTTTAATTCATTTCCTACTATGTGCTAGACTCTATACTAGGTACTGGAAAGTGTGGTGGTCATAAAAGAATTTTCCTATGTAGTATCCATGGCCCTGGGTCTTGCATAAGGACTAACAAGAATTCTTGCTGTTTATCTGAATGGATGCATCTGTAAATCTCACCGAGCATATTGCTCTACTGTTTACACAAGATGAGGTTGCTACTTATTTTTCAGTGTGGAAGATGCACACACTGTACTTTTCATTTATGAGGTACAGCTCAGAGTGAACAAATCCTTAGAATAAATACTCCATTCAAAATGCACAAAAAATAATGAACTCCAAAGGTTACACGTGTTCAGCTTTTCATCACAGCTCATTAGGTCCAGGGCTCCATATCTGTCAGAAGATCTAGGTGACATATTAGAGAAGGCAAGTTTATTTTGTTATCATCTAAAATAGCCTTCATATCCCTCATCCACTACTAACTTCCCAACTTGCCTCCACTATCACATTTGAATTCATCTTCCATGAATTTATCTAAAATTGTTTTAACATGTCTAAATTTTAAAATGTTAGGCTATATCACTCCCCAAGATACCAGATTAAAAAATAAAACAAACGTGCTTTCAATTTACAACTTCTATGAGGTTAACTCTTATTCTATAATCATGTTTCCTAATATTGCTGTTGTGAAGCTTAAAGAGAATTATCTAATGCTGTTAAGTTGTACTGCATTATGTCCATTTCTGTAGCCTCGTGGCCTATAAAGTACCTAAGAAGAAAGGGCTTAATAAATATTTGTGGAATAAAGTAATTTAATAAATATATAATCATCACCCTTTTTATTTATAGACTTTAAACTTCCCATCTCTCTGCCTTCATTTTATACAGACTAGAGAATGCGAATATTTTAATGGATTCTCATTAAACGAGATTTAACTGGTATAACTGAGGGGACCATATGTCCCAGTTTGTCTAGGGCAGTTACAGTTTAGGCCTAATGTCCCACTGCCATTATTACTAGTGACCCTTTCCCTTCAAACGTGCCCTGGTTTGAATGATCTGTATCTACCAGCCCCCTGAGCTCCCTAGAGACCCCCTATAATGTTCTATACACATTTCAATGTCAGTGAGATCTTGACACCTGGATAGCAGGTCATTTTCAAAGGGTATCTATAATAGAAAATAGGTTCATAACAAAGGTTGGCCCAACTACCAGAACAACTGAATAAAAGTGTTTTCTTATGGAGAAAATAAGTATAATTAACTTATATTGTTTTCTGTCAGAGTTGCACTCAGCATCGACAGCTCATTTCGTGCATAAATTTCAACATTCCTTAAAAACTCAAATGTGATTTGTGATATATTTCCTTTGGAGTAGGGTTCTGAATGCTGAAAAATAACAGTGTTTGCAGATAAACTTTTCTTTCCTCTAGGATATGCAACTAGGATCAAGTTGATTGGCATTCTATAGAAATAGCAGCACCCAACCTTTTGATCAATATTCCAATGTAGAAGCAATTTATTGTCATTAATTGAGACCAAGCAATCATCTGCTTTCAGATATATTACATAAACTAACAGAATCAAGACCGATAACCATGGAAATTATCTAAAAATACAAACACACGCCCGAGGAGACATCCCCACAGCTTGGCCTGCTGAGACTAAGGCCTGGGGTTTCATCACGGACCCTTTCTCCTTCACAGAACCACCACGGTCACGGCCCCCTTTCTGTGCTACCGAGTGTGGAGTGAGCCCAAGATGGAGCAGCTTTAAAATTCAAAACTGGACCCAGGAGGGCTGTAGCTTACTTAGCCAGGCACTTGGGACCCACCGTTTAAATCTTAACAGACCACCTTCTCTAGGGTACAGATTTGGTCTTTCTGGGCCTTGGGGTTTTCAAACAACAACAGGGGCTTGATGGCTGTAAAGGAAAACCTCTAAGGAACATTACTCACCAGGACAGAGCAGATATAAAATATTTCCACCACCACAAAAATTTGTATTGGACAATGTTGTATATCTAGATGCTATAAAAATTTAAGCTGTTGGCTATTAAAAATTTCCTTTTCAAAACTTATTTGCAATCATTTCTTCTCTCAATTCTCCAGAAGTAGGCAATCTAATACCATCTTTGGAGCTATTGTTTCAATGGATAACCATATGTTTGCTTGGTCATATTGGGAAACCAAATAAATATGAAAGATTATATTTTCCCTGGGACGTGCTAATTTGTAGTTATGCATGGCTATGTGTAAGAATTTAAACTAAAACCTGTTCTTCACATTAACAGACAAAAAGGACTTTGACTACCTAAAAGGACTTCCCACACAGAAACCTAAGTGATAGCAAGTTGTTACAATGGTTGACTCATCCTTTAAATATCAGCTCTCCCTTATGTTGTATCTCTGATTAAATAACAACCTCTGAGAAAGCTTACCATCCTTCCAACTTCATTCCATTATTCCGTTCTCTTATCTTATTTATGACCACCTGGCATATTATGTATTTATTGATTTGTCATCAATCTCCCTATTCTACACTGTAATCTTTTTAGAAGAAATTATTTTAACTATCTCATTCATAATGCCTACAATGATACTTTCATTTTTTTACTTTGTATATGCCCAGTCCATGCTGTAGAATGAATTTATGAAGGGAACCTCCTGAAAATGGATACAAAATTTTCTGCACGTGCATATCCATGCAGATAAAATGCATAACTTAGATCTTATTACGTACAGACTAGGTCTATGATTTAAAAAGACTAAGCACCTACCTCCATTAAACATGTATAACGCCACTTCATTATCAATAACGTTAGTACTGGCAGTGTCCATAAATGAAAATTCTGCAACTGACTAAGTGCTCACTTTTCTAGAATCCAAATAGATAAGCATAAATTGAGAAAGCAATGACATGGGATGCTTATATTTTAAGGGCTTGGTGTTTTTGTAAATGTAGTAAAATTTGCATTGAAAAGAATGTAATCCATACTAAATAATTTAGATCACCCTAAATTCTATTCTGACTTTTCTTATTGAACAGATGTACATATTGACAGATGTGCAATCAATGACCATGTACATTTTGCCTTTCAAGGTTTCCCTAAGATATTTTAGGAGGAGCCTTGGAGGGTCAAGTTTGGGTGTAAAATTTGGAGCATTCTAAGGCAGACCTGTACAACCCTAGATTGTTATTCTCAGCACTGATGGCTTCTCCCTGCTGTCTGTTTTCTTACCTTCCTTGTTCACTAAAATATAAACTACCCAGTCAGGGGTGAAGGAGGCACAAAAGTGAAACAATGTGTGTGTGTGGAGATAAGAATGTAGATGAGAGCAGGGGCTAGAAGGGGAAGTTGAAGAGGACATAAAAAGAGATTGGGTCAATGCTGTGTAAAAATAGAGACCAAGTGGGCTTAAAGGAAAGTGATAAGAAAATGAAATTAGACAGAAAAGAACAGAAAGATAAAACAAGTTCAAAACAGACATACATAGCTAAGTGAATAAGAAATATAAACAAAATGGTAAGAAGTGGGGAAAGAATTGTCATAATGAAAGAAAAAGGAACTATGTAGCAGAGGAAAAAGAGAAGATAAAAAAGAGAAGATAAATATATAGTGATATATCATGAAAAACAAAAACAAAAAATTAGGATATAAAATTAGAAGGGCGACAATAAAGAGATGATCTCTCTTAAAACATGTCCCATCTGAGTACAAGTGAGCTAAACAACGGCCTCTGTCTCAGCGCTCGTGAGAAAGTCCACTGTACATGTTCCAGAGTCTTGAGCATGTAGGACACTGAGACCTCGTGGAGAAGTGCTGTTTCATTGCCATGATATTCCCAAAGCCTACACTTTCAGGGATCATTTCTATAGTTCATCGCCATGCTACTCCCTACCCAACGTGGCGTTTTCACACTGCAGCAATGACCTAAGCAGACAAGAGCTCTCAAAAATACTTTGCATTTACTTTACCCTGTCCCTTGGACCCCCAGCATTATCTCTTACTCACTGCAGAGTTTGGCGTAGGAAAAGAAACAGTATCCCAGAATCTGGAGTCTCCCAAACCCTTCAAAGATGACAAGGAAGAATGCGCAAACAAATTAGGTTCTTGAAGAGCATACAATTCTATAAGTTCTCAGAACAAACAAAAATAGGTATCATGAGATCTAACAAATAAAACCCTTTAACAACAAATGGCAATATTTATTCCTTCAGGCCCTTGAGAAAATTATGACACAAACGCTTCCACTTATTTGTTTGTCTGCCATCTAGGGGCTTGAACTATTCGGAAGATCATCTTAAACCCAGAAGTAAACCCGAAGCTTTCCAATGAACTTCTTTTCAAGATAGAAAAGCTCTGAGACCCTCTTTGGTCAGACTTGAGAAGCTTGACAGTGTTTAATAACTATGGTTACTTAATGAGCATGGTTATCTGGTTTCTGTGGCAGCCGTAAATTCTGCCCTCACAGCCAAGCACAGGAGTCTGTGAGGTGGGTTGAAGGACAGTGAAGGATAAGGGAAGAGAAGCCAGTTAGAGGAACTGGACTGTCCAGAGTCATTTGGGAGTAGGCAAACATTCCTACACACCTTGACCTCTGTGAAGGCTTCCCCTGTACAGCAGAATTCACTAAGTAACTCCCACAGTGCAGAATCAGATGCACGGAGAAAGGACACAAGATCTTCAGAGGTGCCTGTGTTCTGAAGCCTCCTGTCGTGGCTCCCTTCTCTGTCCCACAATCTGTTACTCTGTGATGAGTGGTTCGCAGACAAGTCTCATCTTCTGAACACGGGCCTCTCAAACACTGGAAGAGTGAGGCTTAGTCGTGGTGTACCCAGTTCTCGGAGGATGTGCAACTCAAACTTCTTAAACTGACATTTGACATACTTTTAGGTTTTTATGCTAATGATTTTGAGAAAAATGGAACTTGATACTTACAGCGTAAAACTTCAAGTATCTGGAAAACTCTGAAACCTATTTCCCAGCCTTCCTTGACTGTGCCTGATCAATGAACAGTCATTCCAAATTAAACTGATCAGTGACTGATGCTGCCACCCTCAGATCCTCAGCCCGCAACATGGTTTGACCTTTTTCCCGTGATTTACCAAAGTCATAGCAACCTTATGCAGAGGTGGTACAAATGGTACAGTGAATTAATTGTTGAAATTCTTATTGTACTTCTACATATACATTAGCCCTCGGGTTCTGTGATTTATACATCTGACCACTTAACAGGATAAATTATTTCCAGTAAATATTTTGCCATCCAAATAATAAAACCATAAGATACATCAGGTTGATTCCCTTATATCAGGATATTATTGAGGCTGGAGACATGTACTCTAGTGCTGGTTCCTGAACTTGGCTGACTTTAAAAATATGGTTTTGAGCATCCCAGCTGCTGCATCTGCCCGGGCCCCAGTAGAAGGGGATCAGGGCATTTGTCTACCTCCCTGGACGATTTTGATGCAGTCAGCCTTGTGTAAAATGTTGTAGAAGAATACTCATTTTTCCCATCCGTAATATAGATGGTGAAAAACATAGACAAGTTTGAAAAACCTTTACATTTTACAACAAATTGAACCTTCTGAAGTCAAGGAAGTCAATAAATATAATGACTCTAAATTAGGGGATATTGGTGTTTTTTCCAATTACAAAAGTGCTATTTTTTTAGGTCCCAGAGTGTTGTTTAAAGAATGAGGCAGAGAAGGATGTGGCATTATAGCACAAACTACCAGAACACATATGTTTTGTCTGACAGTTATTCTTTACAATGCACCATTGCCTACCATGTATTCCTCACAAAAATCTCATAAAAACCAAGTCATAAACAATTTTTAAAGAGACCTATATGAAAATAATTATTTCATTGGCTCTCCAAAAGACAATTCATGACTCAAAAAAATGTACATATAGAATGGAAGATTTATTTGAGGGCTATCAGTAAATCAGGAACTCAATGTCATTTGCAATGTAGTCCCCTATGGCTCTTGTCTTCTTTAAGAACTTTTACTAAATTCAGCCGTAAGTTTAGTTTTAGATTAATCAAACCCGAAACCAAACCAGTGTATATGTTGACATTTTTTAAAAACCTAAACTGAATCTGCAAGAGTTCCCTCCTTAGGCAGAGAAAACAAGAGCAAAGAACCCTGTAGGCTTTCAGGAGGGCACGGCTCCTGCATTTGCAATGACGCTGCTTTCCCCATGAGTCACACGGTTCCCGGTTTATGCCAGACTTTCCCCTTTTGGATGCCTGAAGAGAATCTTCTATTAGACAATGGAACACTGGAAAGAGATGAGGAAATCATACAACCGTGTCCAGCTCAATAAGATGCAGAATGACTGGGTGTTCTAGAGCAGAGCTTCTCCCACTTGAGTGTGTAAGAAGGACATAGAGGGCTTTTTAAAACCCATATGCCTAGGCCCCAGCCCCAGATTTCCTGTTCACCAGGTCTGTGAGGCCCATCATTCTGCATTTCTAACAAGCTTTCAAGTGATGTGGATGTTGCTGCTCCATGGACCACATTTTGAGAAGCACTGGTTTAGAGCAAATTTTCTCAGCCTTGGTACTATTGGCATCTGAAGCCAGATAATCCTTTGTTGTGGGAGCTGTACTGTGCACTGTAGGATATTTAGCATCATCCCTGGTCTCTACCCACTAGGTGCCAGTCGCATTTACCCAGGTATGACAACCAAAACATGCTTCAGAAATCACCAAAAGTCCTTCGGGAGCCAAATTTTCCTCATTTAGAACCACTGACGTAGAGAATGGGTTCTGAATAAAAGATCTGTCTAGCTGAACTATTTTACTACCCATGTGGTTCAGGGTAGCAGTGTCCAAATGATTCATTCAATAGTGTGACTGAATGCAATCACCACATAGGGCTATTGTAAGGACTGATTATATGAGGGTGTATTTGATCATGTATCATGGGGCCTAGCCCCAAAACAGGACTCAATAAGGGGTAGTCAGTTTTTTTTTTAAAAGATAGTCTTTGTATGAGTCAACATCCTCCAAACTCTGTTTATCACAGAAGGGTAAGTTTCTGTACTGAGTTAGAGAAATTAGAGTGTACAGAGGAAATAACAATAAAATAAGCCCAACATCTATTTCTATGGTCACTTAGCTCCATGATTAACATGCTCAACATATTGTTGTGATTCTGAAATAATCTTTATTTCAGACATACATGTGTTTCTTAAGTTGTGTCCAAAGCAAAATATTGTATCAATTTGTTAAAACCCTCTTATCCCAATAACCTCAGAAGATAAAAATCAGTTGCCCAAAGAGCAAAAGCAACGAAAGGGGTTGAGATAAAAATGTCACAAGAAACTGATTAAAAGGACAAGGCAACATTTACATATCTCATATGCTATCCGTTCTCTCCCAAGAGGAGCACTCGTCTTACGTTTTCTCTTTCACCACCAGGAGGAGTACGGAACTTTCTCACAGGGTCACAAGCGTTTGTCAGATGTGCTTTGCAGAGGCTGGCAGACCAGAGTTGAACAAAGCTTTTAGGGACTTCCTAACAGGATAAAAATATATCCTGGCATGAATTCAGCAGAGAAGGCTGTACACACCACTTCTGTATATAAGGGCCTTTTAAACTTTTCTATTCCAAAGACTGAAGCAGCAGTTATTTTTGATCCTGGGAGGCAAGAAATGACAAAGTTGATTGACCCTTGGTGCTCTTTCTTTCTTTACATTTCAGATGAAGGATTGAGAATAAGACAAGTAAAAATTAATGTTACGTAAGACAATGTTTTACAATATATACATGAGAAAAGTGTATGGCTAGTGATAAATAATTTATTATGCTGAAGAGGGTAGAAAGAGGTGAGTTGAAAGAATGTAGAGAGAAATGGGGGGGTGGGCCACAACAGGGGAAAGACGGGGAAGGGTTGTCAAGGAGCATGTGTAAAGGACCCATGGACAAAGCCAAAGGGGGGAAGGATGGAGGATGGGAGGTGCGGATAAGCAGGGCGGGGGAAAGTGGTGGTAGGAAAATGGAGACAACTGTACTTGAACAACAATAAAATATATATATTTTTTGTTGGTTAAAAAAAAAAGAAATGGTCATGTGTCTCCCTTTAGCATTCCCAAGCCAAGTGTTAAAAGACAAGACCATTCACACCCCTACCCAATTCTTTGCATTCTTATCTACGCCATCTGCAAGTAATGAACACATTATCACTGTCTTGGTAATAACGTAAGTAAAATGCTTAAGATCCTTATTTTTATAATATGTTTTAATGTCCTGGAAAGTGGTATGGCTTTTTAATTAATAATAAAGTCCTCCAAGATAGAATAATATACTTTTAAATATAGGAAACAAAATGGTTTTCAGATAGTTCCTATGTCCATAGAATCATGGGAAGTGCTGGCAGTGTGCGTTGCGGTAGTGATGGTGGTGATGTTGAAGGAGATGATACTAGTGATAGAGATTTAGCTAAATTTCATGAAAGCCTGTCACCAAAGGACAGATACTAGGCTAAGCAATTTACATTAATAGCTAATTAAGCCTCAACCCTAAAATACAGGACTTTTTCCATTCATTTATTTTAAAGTTAGGGCATCCAGCTCACTCTCAAAACCCTTTCAATGCCCTAAACAGAAAGATAAATAACTAAATAGATGAATGTAATGTTATCATTAGTAAGTATACTAAATTAATTATTAAATAGAAAATGGTTTTATGTTCAGATAAAATCCCATACTAGTGAAGGTTGGCTCGTTTCCATCCCATATTAGTGAAGGTTGGCTCTTCATCTGGTGAGCTATTGGCCCATTTTCACTGATGTCCACATAAAATAAGGCAAGAATACACATACTACATACACACATACATACTGTGTATATGGATCTTGCCATATACACAGATTTGTTTCTTACTAAAATCCACTCACAATTTTCTCTACATTGTGACATTTTTACAATGAGCATGTGTTCTATGTACAACCAAAACCAATATAACTTTGTCATTTTTGAAAAACAAAAGACATAGCTTCCCATGATATTCTCAGAATAATCACTTGCATTTATGAATCTGAAACATGGGTGTACATATTTATTAAACTGCTTCATAAACCACTGGAGAGTCATCAAGTTTTTGCCCAAACAATTCAAAGTACAAATGAAACCAACAAAAAGATACAGATGAAAATGCACCTGTACGGTGCCAAGTGGGTACTGGAGCTATTGGGGGAATCGCTTTGTAAAGTATAGTATTGTTTAGCCAATATGCTATACCACTGAAACTAATACAAAATAATACTGAATGTAAATTGTGTGGGGGGGGGTGTAAGGGGACTAAATGGTCATGGAAAAATATAATAAAGATTATATTAAACAATTAAAAATTTTTAAAATTAAAAAAAGAAAATTTAAAAAGAATATAGCGGTAATAAAAGTCAAAAATAATAAGGCTAAAAAATCTTATACTTACATCAAATTTCACTTGCATTTATCTGTTAGAACTGCACCTCAATGGAGAGGTGGATGTGGCGTCTGCGGTCATATTATTAGCAATAATAATAATTTTGTGTCTGAATATGTAAACTCTCCATTATTTATTAGATACTCCATTTCCTCTTGGCTAAAATCACTTTGGGACTTGAGCCAAAGCCACTCCTGAGTAAAAGGCATCAGTCAGATTAGCATTTACCAGAACATTCCAGAATCAATAAGGCATGTATTTTTAAGAGCCTTTTAAAAAGCTGGCTATCTTTAGGTCGGCAAAAGAAGAAGTTCTAAAGAACCAGAACTAGGAGTGACACAAGTAAACAGCCTGCTTCACGGTTCCCTGTGAAGAAAAATCTGGAAACTCTCAAGGGGGTTTTATTGCTGATCTAAAATGAGTTGATGAAATTCAGAATAAGGGAAATCCTTTTGATAGTGAGGGTTAGCCAATTGTCTCCTCAGAGTAAATTACAAAATTAAGACATTCTAAGATCAAGTCAAGAAAACCGTTAAAGGGCCTTCTTATTGATATTACCTCTCTCCTTTGCCTTCTCATTAAAAACAACATTTATGTGGGTCTGTGGTTCCTGTCATTAGCAGCTGTGCTGTTCTGATCCCAGGTTTCTGACATATACCCTGAATCTGTAAACTCATATACAAATCGTCAGCCAATATGATGACTGAGAGGGTAGTTCTGCTCATACATTGCCACCTCTCTTAAAATGGTAACAAAACAGTGACTTCCACCCTGGCTGGAGTGGCTCAGTGGATTGGGTGCTGGCCTATGAAGCAAAGGGTCGCTGGTTTGATTCCCAGTCAGGGCACATGCCTTGGATGCGGGCCAGGTCCCCAGTAGGAGATGCACAAGAGGCAGCCACACATGGATGCTTCTCATCCTGTTTCCCCCCTCTCTAAAAATAAATAAATAAAATCTTACAAAAAATAGCAACTTCCTCTAATTTCAGAGGAAAGTCCACCTTCCACTTCGTGTACAAAACTCAGTTGGCTATGGCGTATGAAGAAATAGGCTAAGAAGTGACAAAACTTCAGGAAACATGAGGACTAGAGAAGGGAGAAATTATCAAACTATAAAAGGAAATAGAGTTTGGTCTGGGAAAGAGAACAGGGTGTTTCCCCTCGCCTTTGAGCATAAACTAGAAAATACACAAACTTCATTCCCATAGTTTTAGTGATTCAAACACAGTTCAAATTTGGAAAGAGAGTAAGTAAAGAAGTGAGAGAATTTTAATGCTTGAGAAAAGTACAAAGAACATTGTAATATCAGTGTGTAGGAAAAATGAATACAGTAAAGATAAAAATTATTGGATGGCCAATGAGATGCACAAAAACCATACGAGAGCATTAAGGGTTTCAATTTCAGGGGAGGTCTTGGGTCCAAGATATACCTCCTATCACTACTTACATAAAACAACCCGGTGTGGACCCCTACAGCCAAGATTTTGTCTCTAAAACTTTCCCCACTAAAATGAACGAGGGATCTTTGGGGAGTAATTGAATCCATACATGGCAGCGGGAAAAATCAGGACGGATCAAGTGTGCTCTGTTGTCACCAGGAAGCATGAATGCTTTCAAGGGCGGTGCTAAGTGGACAAATGGGACAGCTTAAAGGAGTTCTCGTGGACAAAGGTATGATCATTTAAACATCAAAAAGGAAAAAAATAATTCTGCAAAAATCCATGAGAATAAAATGATGGTCAAAACCCACACATAACATGATATGACATAATGATGCACATTATTTCCCCCAGGAAAATTTACCGAAGTGCTTCCAACTGATGAACCCAAATACATGCTGAATTCCATTACGTCAAAGTAAGCAGTAAAATGTTACACAAGGTGTTTCAAACTGGGTAGAGAGTGAACAGTAGATCTCAACCCTGGCTACACACGAAAGTCGCTTGGGGAGATTTCTAAAAATATCAGTCCCTAGGCTGTATCTGCAGACCAATTAGATCCGAATCTCTGGAGATGGGACTTAGGCCCTGGTAGTTTGAAAAGTTTCCCAGAGTATTCTAGAGAGGGTTGAGAACCACTGGTCTGTAATCTAGGGTGACCGGCTCTCCTGGGGCCTTTCCTGCTTTAGCACTGAAAGTCCTATGTCCCAGAAAATGCCTAGTCCTGGGCAAAAAAGGACGATTGGTCACCTTCCTCATCAGGGGATAAAAGCTGTCACAGGAATTTTTAATGAACATGAGATAAGAAAACACTGTAAAGTATTGGATATAGGTGACCATGATTCACCAGGCTGCAAAAAAAGATTGGGGCTTAGAAAATACTACTACTATTAAAGGGCCTGCACACCTGCAAAGGCCAACTGATGTTGAAGCATCAGGTTGGCAAGCTTTAGTCCTTGGTGTCTTTCTCCCGAATCTCTCACTAAAAACCTTGAACTTTAAGGCCACATTCTTAACCAATAACTCTGTATCCACCATCTCCATTTTCCTCGTTTAGGTCAGTAAGCTTGCAACTCTGAAAATATAATAACCTCAATTCTAATACTAAGGCTAAGGCTAAGGCTGGTGCTAATGCTGGTGCTGCTACTAGTACTAATAATAGTGGTGGTGCCAGCACTAGTACTAATGCTAATATAGACACTAGTATTAAAACTAAATACGGTGTTAAAATTAATGCTAAGCACTAACACTATAAGCAATGACAATAATAGTAGTACTTCTAATAATAATACTAGTGCTGATCCTAGTAATAATAACAACATACTAACATTAGTATGAATATTAGTGTTAATACTAATACTAAAGTTAGTACTGGTGCTAGTGTCAGTACTAATGCTAGTACCTAATACTAGCACTAATATTAGCATTACTAGTAATACCGTCAGTATTGATGCTGGCACTAGTACTTATATTAGCAATAATACTAGTACTAGTAGCACTAATATTTATGCCAGTACTAATGCTATTGCTAATGCTGGTATTAGTACAAATACTAATATAGGTACTAGTACTAACAAAATATATGGAGCTAATAAAAAATTAATAAAACTTTCATATTAATATATTGAGTTGGGTATGATAACTTGTAGAGTAAACATATTAGGGTATACAAGTTTTATTTGTTCTCTGAGGTCTTTGCATTGTTTGGGAGAATCTGACATATTAAATTTATGATTTTATTTAAAGCACTAAGAATTTAGTAAGTTTGTAATCATTGTTCAAATATTTGAGGAAATCTAATGTATTAAATCTGGAAATGTAGACCTCATAAGGAATATTTATTTATTTTTTAAAGGTTTTCAAAATTAAATATTTCTTTTTTTACTGTTGTTCAAGTACAATTGTCTCCATTTTCACCCCACCACAGCCCCCCACTCCACCCATCCCCACCTCCCACCCTCAAACCCATCCCCTTGGCTGTGTCCATGTGTCCTTCATACATGTCTAGATGCTCAGTTAAATTTTAATGGTTGGATTTGAAAATCTGACTGGCTGATATTAAAGGATCAACAGAA